>NC_081562.1:104692538-104721408 GCF_022355385.1 Mustela nigripes
CAACAAAGCAGGAAAGAATGTCCAATGGAAAAAAGACAGTCTCTTCAACAAATGGTGTTGGGTAAATTGGACAGCCACATGCAGAAAAATGAAACTGGACCAGTTCCTTACACCACACACAAAAATAGATTCCAAATGGATTAAAGACCTCAATGTGAGAAAGGAATCCATCAAAATCCTTGAGGACAACACAGGCAGCAACCTCTTCCACCTCAACTGCAGCAACTTCTTCCTAGAAACATCGCCAAAGGCAAGGGAAGCAAGGGCAAAAATGAACTACTGGGACTTCATCAAGATCAAAAGCTTTTGCACAGCAAAGGAAACAGTAGACAAAACCAAAAGACAACCGACAGAATGGGAGAAGATTTTTGCAAACGACATTATCAGATAAAAGGCTAATATCCAAAATCTATAAAGAACTTAGCAAACTCAACACCCAAAGAACAAATAATCCAATCAAGAAATGGGCAGAGGACATGAATAGACATTTCTGCAAGAAGACATCCAGATGGCCAACAGACACATGAAAAAGTGCTCCACATCACTTGGCATCAGGGAAATTCAAATCACCACAATGAGATACCACCTCACACCAGTCAGAATGACTAACATTAACAAGTCAGGAAATGACAGATGCTGGTGAGGATGCGGAGAAAGGGGAACCCTCCTACACTGCTGGTGGGAATGCAAGCTGGTGCAGCCACTCTGGAAAACAGCATGGAGGTTCCTCAAAAAAGTTGAAAATAGAGCTACCCTACAACCCAGCAGTTGCACTACTGGGTATTTACCCTAAAGATACAAGTGTAGTGATCCGAAGGGGCACCTGCACCCAAATGTTTATAGCAGCAATGTCCACAATAGCCAAACTATGGAAAGAACCTAGATGTCCATCAATAGATGAATGGATAAAGAAGATGTGGTATATATATACAATGGAATACTATGTAGCCATCAAAAGAAATGAAATCTTGGCCTTTTGCAATGACACGGATGGAACTAGAGGGTATCATGCTGAGCGAAATAAGTCATAGAGAGACAATTATCATATGATCTCCCTGATATGAGGAATTTGAGAGGCAACATCGGGGATTTGGGGGATCGGGAAGGAAAAAATTGAAACAAGATGGGATCGGGAGGGAGACAACTGTAAGAGACTCTTAATCTCACAAACCAAACTGAGGGTTGCCGGGGTGGGGGCGGGGGGTGGAGGGGGTGGTAGGGATAGGGTGGTTGGGTTATGGACACTGGGGAGGGTATGTGCTATGGTGAGTGCTGTGAAGTGTGTAAGCCTAATGATTCACAGACATGTACCCCTGGGCCAAAAAATACATTATATGTTAATAAAAAAATTTCTAAAGTAAAAAATAAAATGTAAATTTTATTAAGCTTTGTTCATTATGAAATGTTCAGCTGGACTTTAAATTAGTGAAAGTTCTAGACTTTCATTTTAAAGATGACAGATGAACAAAGATGAAACATCAAGGAACACATGATGTCCACCTGTGAACTGTTTAAAAATGTGATAAAAAGCAAAACAATAACTAAAGATTTATGTATAAATGAAAAACACATACTAATGTGAAATCTCAAGGCACTGGGAATAAAGATTAGATTCTGCATCTTCAAGAAAAAGAAAGCCACATAGGAAGGAACAAGAATTAATTTAGCATCATTCTTCTCAACAGCAACACTAAAGGCGGAAAGATTGAGTAAAGCTTTCAAAATATTAAAGAAAAACAATTTAAAATTTAGACTTCTAAACACTAAAGTGTAAGAATAGAACACTTTGAGATGAGCAAAAATTTATATTCCATTCACCACCTTCTTCATGAAACTAACAAGAAATGCTTCACCAAAATAGGAGGAAACCAAGTAATATGGACTTGAAATAAGGGGAAAGGGAAAGGGAATTCCCAGAACAATACAGCATAAGGAGGTTCCAAGCTGACAGCTGACCTTAAAAAACAAGGAATAGAGATCGGAGCAGGAAAAAAGAGCTCCAAAGGAATGGCCTCAAGAAGAAAATGGAACTGATAGATTACCTGACAGGTAAATCATGTGGAAAGATACTGCTGCTGGAAAATCTGAAAATAAATTTTTGATGGTTACAAAGAAAACTTACAAAATGACCACAGGGAGGGTGATTATTAACTCCAAGGAAAATAAAAATTGGTATAAGGAAAACAATCATAGCATACTATAAGGCTCAGGTACAAATAATATTTGTATTTACAGGCAAACTAATAAATTTTGATTAATAAAAAACTAATCTGGGACACCTGGCTGGCTCAATTCATGGAGCATGCAACTCTTGATTTGGGGGTTTAAAAAATTTTTTTGATCTAACTACACTAAAATAGAACAGGGGCAGTAAGTAAGGATTTAGGTTTCTTACACCCCCTCTCCATCTCTAACAGTAGAAAATCAGTGTATAATATTTAAAACTAAAAAGTGAAGAGCTAGCGTGAGTACATTACTTGGAAATACAAAGATCTAACTCAGAAACAGCTAAAAGAATTGAAAGTAATTAGTTCTGAGGACTAGGAATGGGAGTGGAGAGGAAGGATGTGTTTTTATTTTAAGCCTGATATTTTACAAAGTATTACACTGACCAAAAAAGTTGTTTGTTGTTTTTGAAGATTTTATTTATTTGACAGAAAGAGAGAGCGAGCATGCACAAGTAGGCAGAGCAGCAGGCAGAGGGAGAGGAAGAACAAGGCTCTCAGCTACGCTCGGAGCCCAATGTGGATTCTGATCCCAGGACCCTAGGATTATGACCTGAGCCAAAGGCAGCCACTCAACCAACTGAGCCACCCAGGCACCCAACCAACAAGGTTTTTAAGGGCTAGAATGAATGTTCCTTGCTGCACTGATTGTAAACAGTAATTGCTAATTTTAAAACTCCATTAAATTATAGACATTCCAAGTATCACTTTTTATTATTAAAAATAGTAAGACAAAATTATAATTTAATCAACAAGGAAACCATCAAAATGAGAATTTACTGACTCAGACTGGTGACTGAAAATTTGTTTCCCATTATAAAGTAGTGGAAAGCAAAGTGTTTCAAAATCATGTCTCTAACACAAACTCCAGAGATGATAACCAGCTATCAGCCAAATCTTTTAAGTTTCAGTACAAAATTTAATATAAAATTTTTAAAGTGGGGCGCCTGGGTGGCTCAGTCGTTAAGCGTCTGCCTTTGGCTCAGGTCATAATCCCAGGGTTCTGTGATCGTGCCCCGCATTGGGCTCCCTGCTTGGCGGGAAGCCTGATTCTCCCTTTCCCACTCCCCTTGCTTGTGTTCCCTCTCTCTTGTTGTGTATCTCTCTGTCAAATAAATAAATAAAATCTTTAAAAAAATTGTTTCACAGCATTCTGACCTGACACTAAATTTAAAATGTATCACAAAAAATAGCTTAAATATGTTTGTCTTGTTTTTCCTTGAAAATGAGTCTCCAAAATTAACTCTATAATTTGAGTAACAATTTTATTTCAAAAGAATGTATCAATCAGAGGATATGAAAGACCACAAAGAAAGATATTTTCAAAGTTCCTCAGATAATCAAGCTATCTTCACTCACAAGTCAGAAGGATCATATATTTTTATTACTATATCAACAAAACATGTTTTTAAGGTAATTTTTTAAAATTTTTTTTTTCAGATTTTATTTATTTGACAGAGATCACAAGTAGGCAGAGAGGCAGAGTGGGGTGGGGGGGCGGGAAAGCAGGCTCCCTTGTGAGCAGAGAGCCTGATGCGGGGCTCAATCCCAGGACCCCGAGATCATGACCTGAGCCCAATCCACTGAGCCACCCAGGTGCCCCATTTTTCAACGTAATTTAAATGCTGCTGCAGATCAGTTAGTTCTTTTCACATTAGGAAATAAGATGTTACAAAATTAACGAGTTTAGGCAAAAATTAATCTAAACTCTTCCCTCTTAAGTTTTCAACTCTTACTCATTCTGGATAATGCTGGCTTCAGTTACCCCTTAACACTACTTACAGCTATTAATACAATGGATTCATATCACACATGAGAATAATGATATGAATTTCTTTTAATGTAACAAATTTTCAATTAAGAAACAGAAAAACGATGACAAGGTCAACAAAAAACATTATACACTCAACACAAGATAATATTAACAGATTGGCATCATTTCTCTTGCATATTGATTATCACAGAGCCTACTAATTTGCCATTAAATATGTTAAATCTTTCTTTTTTTTTAAGATTTTTATTTATTTGTCAGAGAGAAAAGAGCGAGCGAGCACAAGCAGGGGGAGCAGCAGGCAGAGGAAGAAGCAGGTTCCCTACTATGTGGAACTCGATGCCAGGACCCCAGGATCATGACCTGAGCCGAAGACAATAGCTTCACCCACTGGGCCACCCAGGAGTCCCTAAATATGTTAAATCTTAACTATAAATTATAAAATAATTTTAAAGATAATTTCAAAATTTTTCATTTACATTTCATAGTCAAACACACAAATCCTGCCCAGGAAGGAATGTTTTCCATCAAGTTTATTAGAAATTCCTAATTTCATAGATTCATTAGCCTCTGCTCCAATTTCTTTTTTTTTTTTTCCCCCTGCTCCAATTTCTAAACCAAGTACAAGCTTCACCTTGCTCAAAGCATACAGATCCAGGATTTTTCTCTCCACCACTGGAATCTTCAAAGTAGATCCTTGGAGTTCCCAAAATTTTGCTAATTGATCCAAGAAGTCCAGTCTCACTCTGGTCATTGCCTAAGATTTTTAGAAAACATAAACCAGAAATAGGAATTAAATTATGATTGAAAATAAATCAGCTTTACTTAACAAAGGTACTCATTTTTTTTTTTTAAAGAAATCCAAAGACCTCATTATTGCTTAGTCCAACCAAGAAACAAAATACTTCTAAGAAACTTTATTCACTAAAGCCAAAAATCACTCTAAGATATCAGAAATGTTCTTGTATTTTATAAACCAAAGCAATTTTTTGGTAATAGTTGGCTTAACTTTTAGCTAACCAGAAAATGTAGTAAATTGGATTATTCTGTTTCTAAACATTCTATCATCTCATCCATAGAAAATATGCCTACCTCAGATACACCAATTCTCCACCCTACTGATATTAAAATCCTTCATGTATCTAATTACAAGAGACTAAGGGGAAAAAAGGATTAAAATCCCAGAAAATAAATGTCTCAGAAACATCAAGAGGAAAAAAAAACTTCACCATGACATATTAAGCCTCAGCTAGCTAAGATTTCTCTTTTGTACTCTGAAACACTTTTCTACTACACTGAAATATCTTTCAACAACCCAGCAGAGGTATAACAGCAATATTTAAATAGACTTCAATCTAGAAAATTTAAAAGAGACCAGTAATACTTAAAGAGACATGTTAATAAATCAGATTAACAGTCTTGGAAAAGTTCTGTTAAAGCTAAAAATAACCTTTGAAAACCTTTCATAAAATATTAAAACATATTCTTCCAAGACCCCAAGAGAGAATCTTCCGACATTAACATAAAATTTTAGTAGAATAATAAGTGCTAAAGGAAGTAGAACTTAGAATTTCAGGATCTCAGGGCCGCTGGGTGGCTCAGTGGGTTAAGCCACTGCCTTCGGCTCAGGTCATGATCTCAGGGTCCTGGGATAGAGTCCCGCATCGGGCTCTCTGCTCCACAGGAAGCCTGCTTCTCTCTCTCTCTCTCTCTGCCTGCCTCTCTGCCTACTTGTGATCTCTCTCTCTCTCTGTCAAATAAATAAATAAATAAATAAATAAATAAATAAAAAAGAATTTCAGGATCTCAAAATTTAAAAGAAAAAAAGAATTCCAGGTCTCTGCAGTAAGCAATAGATATTACCACTATGAAACACATAGCTAGAGAGTGTTTTCCATAGTCCTAGTTAAGTGAAAAAAAACTGTTAACAACTATTTTTTACAATTTGATCTCAGCCCAGGTCTTGATCTCAAGGTTGTGGGTTCAAGCCCCATGTAGGGCTCCATCCCAGAAGTGGATCCTATTTAATAAGGAAGGAAGGAAAGGAGGGAGGGAAGAAGGGAGAGGAGAAAAAAAAATGGAAAGGGAAAAGAAGAAACCTCCTTCCATTCAATCCCAACTAACATTAATTCTAAGCCTGGTACATGAGTTGCTCCAAGTTCTCTGCTAGAGCCCAATATTAAGAATGAATCAGGAGGAGGGCGCCTGAGTGGCTCAGTGGGTTAAGCCTCTGCCTTCAGCTCGGGTCATGATCTCAGGGTCCTGGGATCAAGTCCCGCATTGGGCTCTCTCTCAGTAGGGAGCCTGCTTTCCCCTCTCTCTCTCTGCCTGCCTCTCTGCCTACTTGTGATCTTCTCTCTCTCTGTCAAATAAATAAAAAAATAAAATCTAAAAAAAAAAAAAAAAAGAATGAATCAGGAGGAAGAAATCCTGATCTAACACTCACCTCAAGTTCATTCAGGCGCTGGACTCTGGGAGTGAAACGAAAACTTTTTACTTCACATGCAAATGGAGGTTGCCAATCCTAAGTAGAAATATATACATATATATTTTTTTTAAACATACTGATGTATAAGCAAAGAATGCATTATTCACTCCCTTAGTTTAAGGGGATGAATAGCCATAAATCATAATGAAAAGAAGTCGACTTTTAAGTATTTTTCATTGTAGAAACAGAAAGAGTAGTATTTTTCAGATGAGATATTTTCAGTATTACTTATCTCATCACTCATCTCTCATATTCCATTATTAAAATTATTTTATCTATAAATCCTCCTCAAATTGCACCAGTCTGTTTTCCCCAATTACTCAAGTGGAATGCAGTGAACTCATGTATCACAACGGTGTCTAATAAACATCTAAGTTTACCAAATTAAAAACAAAACAGAATCTGAAATAAACTATAAAGGGTAAAACTGAGGATTAAAAAGTAATTTTTTCAAGTACTTATATAATTTTTGAAGTACTTATATAATACATATATAATCTTTTTTTGTTCATGTGTAATGTGACACAGCACTTCATAGTCTATGTTACATAAATGTTTTGTTCAAAGCCTGGTTTCTCAGCATCCAAGTATTAAAAAAAAAAAAAAAAAGTAAGCAAATCCACAGAACAAGGGCAATTTCCAGATTGGAGCCATGGTATAAATGAAATGAGATAGCACAGTTCAAGTAGGGTTCTAGAAAACGTATTTTGATTTGGCCTAAATAAGAGTAAATCTACCTAAAAATGTGGGAAGTAGTCAAAAAATTTTTTCTTATTTTTGGAAACTAAAGAACCTCACCAATATTGAAATTAAATAGCGCTTATAGGGGCGCCTGAGTGGCTCAGTGGGTTAAGCCACTGCCTTCGGCTCAGGTCATGATCTCAGAGTCCTGGGATCGAGTCCCGCATCGGGCTCTCTGCTGAGCAGAGAGCCTGCTTCCCTCTCTCTCTCTGCCTGCCTCTCCATCTACTTGTGATTTCTCTCTGTCAAATAAATAAATAAAATCTTAAAAAAATAAATAAATAAATAAATAAATAGCGCTTATAAACAAGATTTATTTTTAATAATAACATAACATACAAAGAAAAGCTATATTATTTCAATCTTTCAGTAATAAAAGGCATAAACACACACACACACACACACTTTTTTTACCTGAAGGTACACTAGTACAATTTCTAATTCATAAAGGCAAGACAGGAGATAAAAACATGGTTTAGGAAAAACTTCAGTCTTCAAGTTTTGCCAGTATTAAGTAATTTTGATAGCTAAACAGTTAAATGAAGCTTTAGGAAGATGGCAATGCATATACCATCAATTATCATAGCAATCAGTTTTTAATCTTTTGCCTGTTATTAACAGTTTATAAATCTTAACCGAATTCATTAAGCACAAACAGGTTTAGCAGCGTGTCTGAGTTTTAGAATCAAACAGACTGATCTAGGTTCAAAATCTACTTTGCCACTCACCCAAGATCATACATTTGATAAGTTATGTAACTTATTCAAACCTGTCTCATCTGTAAAATGAGATATTATTTACCCACTAAGGTTTCAAAGAATATTAAGTGAAATACTCTGTAGGTGCTAAATTAGCTCCTGCTCCTCCCTCCTATCTTAAACTCTTTTTATTCTCTAGGGTGCCCACCACTTGTGGTTATCTGTGGTGAGAGACACTTTTTAAAATGCAACACGGAAAACAGTATTTCACCTTTTATTCAGATTAGTAGACAAAACACAAAGCAAGGAGTCCCTTTAAGAAGCACCGAAGGCAATAGTTCACAAACTTTAATGTGCATTAAGCATCATCTGAGAATACGTGCTGGAAAAGCACATTCTAGAACTTCCACATCCAGAAATTTATTCTAGTCTGAAAAGGGGCCTAGAGATCTGCATTTTAACAAGCATCTGGTTGAGCCTTGTGCAAGTGGACCAAGAATAGCATTTGGAAAATGCTGGTTTAACCGGTAAAGAAAAAAACCCTTTGACCTTGAGCAAATCACACAACCTCTTGGGGCACTAATTCCCCCAAAGGCGTAGTCTTGGCTTTCCTTGCTTTAAAGACAGAAGATTATAAAAACCTACAGGCGAACAGTAATTTGCAATAATTGCAATTCATAAATCTTTGAATCTTGGTTCCTTATGTCAAAAGATTCAACGTTTTCTTCCACCTCTATTGTTGACTAATTCCTCTTAAGCCACCAAATTCTAAAATAAATGCTTTTCCTTTTCCCCTGGGAAGCCTCTTTCATTGCGGCAACAGAATCTAGGGTTCTTGTTTGGAAATACCATCTTAGGGGACAACTAGATCTCAGATTACCGTTTAAGAAACCTTACCCTCGAGACGAGGCCTGCAAATATTTAATAAATTAAGCACTAACAGAAGTTGGATAAAAATAAAAAAGTAAATGCAAAGGCAGTTTTTACTATAGCACCATAATGAGCACAGTACAGGAGGGTAGGACGTGTCATGCCCTAACACTTCAAACACCATCTCGGCCAACGAAAGGCCTGAAGTCTTTTGTTAGCCCTGCCTACAATCAAGAAGAGAAGTACCAGCTCCCAAGTTCTAGGCGGAAAGGCCCCTGGGACACCACTCTCGCGTTCAGACGTACCTACCACATAAAGCCTGCAAAAGAAACCAAGGCAAGAACATCGAGAAACTTAGCTTCTAGTTGTTGAGAAACAAGAGAGTAAATATGAAAGGGCAGAAGGACCCGAAAAGTAAAGCTAAAGCACTCTCCCTGCCCTCTCTCCTCGGACTCCGGTACCTTGGGCGGTCGGATTTTGCAGATGCCGGTTTTTTCCGCCAGAGGCCGGATGCGGCCGATAAAGCTGAGCGGGTCCGTGAATTCCTCCCAGCTGGGCTCAAAGACTGGGCACTCGGGAGGTGGCACAAACTCCGCCGCGTAGCCCCCCGGCCCCACGCCAGCCATGGCAATACCCGGAGGGCCCCCCCGGTGGGGAGGAGGCGGGGAACAGGTGGAGAAAGGCTGGCTGAAGCCCTCCGAACCCTCTCACGTCTCCTGACAGCGGCCAAAGCTCATCTTCTCGGACAAGAACTGCTCAACACAGGAACCCCACAATCTCTTCCTCTTCTCGTTTGTTATTGTTTCCTTCGGGGTTTTTCCTCTCTGGGTCAGGACTTTTCCGGAAGTTAACGTACTGTCAAATCCCTCCGCCACCACAGAAACAGAATCCCTCCGCAGCAACGCGACGCCTCGTCGTAGGGCCTTCCTTCTTCCTCCCTTTGCCGACAGCCGGTTGTGGTTCCTAATCTCCTTGTCTGCGAAAGTTCTGCGCTGTCCGACGGCTTCAAGCGGCAGACCCCGGAGGTTCCACGAGCGTTCCTTTAGGGAAGAGAGCGCTGAGAGGAAAACAGCCGGAGCTCAGGGGGAACGCACTCTTCCGGCGCGGAGGAATGTGTAATGTCCCAGAGGGCAGAGGTTCTGCTTCCGGTGAGGAGGGCTCTGTTCCCCTTTGTGTACAAATGACACGAAAACAAACTCAGCCAGCCCTAGGCGGTACTATCTCACTGCCCGGGTACCGCGGCGTGTTTTAGCCTTCTTGTCTCTTTCCACGTAACTCACTTTTTCGGAATCTCTTTCTTTAGTCTTTTGATTGTTAGTCTCCCTTCTGAATACTCTCACTCGGCCAATTTATAGCCGCCTCATCTCCATGACAACAGGTTCAGGTCGAATCTAACCCCCCAAATCCTGCCAGCCGATTTTAGCCATCATCTAGGAATTGCTTTTCGTGCACATGGAAGCAACCGCTCTTGACCTTGTTTTTCCAGCAATTGATCCCAAGTCATCTCAACAGCAAGCACTTCACTCTGCTACCACACGCTCCATAAACCTTTGTCAGTATGCTGTAAAAGCTATTGCAACCTTCTGATCCTGCTTGTCAAAAATTTCTATGCCAGTGTACATCTCCACTTACTCCAAATTGTGGGCAAATAACGTAGAAAGAATTAAAGAAGAAACCATGAAGTGGTAGTTCCAGTATTATTTACTGGAAGGAAGACTTCCTTTCCAGGGCTTTTCCTCATACTCCCTGGGCAACCTCAGCTACCCCAGGACCTAAATTGCCAACTATAGTTAATGATTCCCAAAACTGCATTTCCAGCCAAGATTTTTCTTTCGTGTTACGAACCAATGCTAGATACTAGATAAGCTCACTTGGTTAATTCAAGTACCTACAGTTTTTTCAGGGTTTCCAATTTCCATGAATGACTTCATCCACCTACTCAGCTGCCTGAGCCAGAAATCCTCTAGTGCTCCCTTACTATGCATAATCAGATGTCAAGTCTAGAGACTGCGTCACCTAAAAATCTTGAATTCACCCATGCCTCCCTATTCTCATTATCTCTATCCTAATTTAAGTTCTCTCCCACCTGAACTATGATAGCTCAGTTCTTACCCCCATCTCCAATCCCATTCTATTCTGTAGTCAGATTGCTTTGTCTAAAATCCATCTTACTCCCAAATTTCACTTGCTATGCTTCTCCATATACCACACCAAGAGTTTTGTGATGGCTTTAATGCACCATGCTTTCTCTCATCTCTGAGCCTTCACAGATCTGTTTCCTCTGTCTGAAACGTGTTTTACTCTCCTGATCCCACCCCACAGTTTCATATATTTCCTTTCTGACCTACTTCTCTTTCTCTCTCTCTTTCTTTAAAGATTTTATTTATTTATTTGAGAGAGAGAGAGCATGGGCGGGGTGAGGGGCAGGGGGAGAGGGACAAGCGGACTCCGTACTAAGTTGGGTGCCTAGCGTGGGGCTTGATCTCAAGACCCTGAGATCATAACTCGAGCAGAAGGCAGACATTTACCTGAGACACTATATGCCCTTGACCTACTCCTCTTTCATCTATCAGGTCAAATATCACTGCTTCTGGAAAACCTTCCCTAACTCTCGAAAGTTATTTACTCAGCAGCAACCTGTACTTCCTCATCAGACTTTTTTGAAATTGCTTAAATGCCTTTTTTCCTCAGACTTTAAGCTATACAAAGGCAGGTGCAGAGTCTGTTTTATGGACCATTGTAGCCCCATTCCTAAAATAGTGGTTGGTGTATAAAGCCATGCAATAAATGTTTGCTAAATAAATATCTGTTGAATGAGCAGATGGATTCACCCAATAAATTTACCTTGTGTTTCACTGACTTATCCTACGTTTACATATAACAAATTTTGAGACTCTACCAGGGTGTGGCATATGTAATATCCCTTAACTTGATTTTAGCATCCATAAAAATTCACACCCAGTTACTCACACCCACCAGTCTAAACCCCATACACACTTTTTTTTTTTTTAAGATTTTTTTTTTTCTTTTGACAGAGAGAAATCACAAGTAGATGGAGAGGCAGGCAGAGAGAGAGAGAGAGGGAAGCAGGCTCCCTGCTGAGCAGAGAGCCCGATGCGGGACTCGATCTCAGGACCCCGAGATCATGACCCGAGCCGAAGGCAGCGGCTTAACCCACTGAGCCACCCAGGCGCCCCACCCCATACACACTTTTAAAAAAAGATTTTATTAATTCATTCGACAGAGAGAACACAAGCAGGGGGAGTGGAGAGGGAAAAGTAGACTCCCCCACTAAACAGGGAGCCCGATGTGGGGCTCGATCCCAGGATCCTGGGATCATGACCTGAGCCGGAGACAGACACTTAATCCACTAAGCCACCCAGGCCCCCCACACAAACACTTGTTTCAGTTAGTCTTTGTTATGTAACAAACCACATCAAAACTTAGTGGCTAAAAAAACTTAGTGGCTTAAAATGAAAACTATTACTGCAATTTTGTGGGTTGGAAATCTGTTGTTTGCATGGTTCCCCTGGGATCACTCATGCAGCTACAGACATCTGACAGCTTAACTGAAGTTGGAGGATCCAAATTGGCCTCATCACATCTCTGGCAGCTGGTGCTGGCTGTTGGCTGGGTCCATTCTCCGCATGACTGCTCATGCTTGGTAGAATAGTCTGTGCTTTTTCATAGGATGGTGAAACATTCTAAGAGTATGAGAGTAGAAGGCTGGGCCTAAGTCCTAGGCTCCAAAGTATACAAGATCACTTCTGTCATATTCTGTTGGTCAAAGCAAATCATAAGGCTAGCCCAGATTCAATAGGGCGGTGAAACAGGCTAAGTGTTTTCATGGGAAGAACAATAATATCACATTGTAATTAATTGCATACAATCATAATGATTCACATCAAAGTCAGATTTTGTACTATTTAAACCCGAAAATCCAGATTATTAACCAAAAAAGAGAAATAATGAAACTCTAAGTAAAGTAACACTGAAATAATCATTAAATATGTAATTAAAGTATAATGGTTTTGCTTTCATATTACTAATAGAACAACAAAGCCATGACTGACCCTCAGAATAAGCACAACTCCTAAAAGCTTTGTTTCTCTTTATTTCCTTTTAGTCTTTTGAGTTATACTTACCAAGTACTTTATTTTAAATTGTCTCTCTAGAATATAAAATCACAGAAAAATTATCCTCAATCATGTCTTTACTTTGATATGCCCAAGTAATCTATAACAGTCCCTTAAGCAATGTGTCTATAAGAGAAGGGCAGTGAATATCTCCACCGGGATGGGGAAAAAAAACTCCTCCAGTTTCTCCCACAGGAGATTCTGATGCTCCCCTCAGGAAAGGAAAGTGAAGCGACTCTCATCCCCTCATGCCCATCCCTTTAAGCATCAATATCGTAAAGATCTCAGACTTGTGTTTAATCAGCTCCTATGAGGGCTTTCTGCATAGAGGCTGTTAAATTGACTGTTCGTAGTATTTAGTTAGGTCTCTGGGCAGAACAGTTCGGTTTCTCTGGAGTTTAAAAGTGCTATTTGCATTACCTAAGCAGTTCCTAAAAACGTTTGAGAAAGAAATTAAATAATATTAAAGTATTAGGTGTTATCTAAAATTTGCTGTCCTTAGCATTAGAAGTGGATAAAACGAACACCCAACTCTAATAATCATTTAGCTAGGCTGTGATCTCTGAATTAAAAAAAAAACACACACATTACAAAAGTTCATAAATTCGGACTAATAGAGGGAAGGCTAATTTCAGAGATCCAACAGTCAAAATTATTGAATTTTAAAGGAAAAGCTATTTTGTTTCAAATACAGTTTTTACCAGTGTTTCTCAAACTTTTTGGTCCAAATTTCGGTCTCAGGACCACTTTTTTTTTTTTTTTAAGATTTTATTTATTTATTTGAGGGAGAGAGAGACAGAGTGAGAGAGCATGAGAGGGGAGGTCAGAGGGAGAAACAGACTCCCCATGGAGCTGGGAACCTGATGTGGGACTCGATCCCTGGACTCCAGGATCATGACTCCAGCCAAAGGCAGTCACTCAACCAACTGAGCCACCCAGGCACCCCAAGTTTCAGGACCACTTTTATTAAGAATTATTGAGAACCCCCAAAATGTCTTGGTATACATGGATATTTACTATATTAGAAATTAAAACTAAGAAGTGTTTAAAATATTTACTCATTTAAAAATAAAAATAATAAACTCATTACATGTCGTATTGGTCAACTTTCTCCAAAGAAATAGGACCAACAGAATGTGTGTATATGAAGAGAAAGTTAGTATGAGGAATTAGCTCATCCATTTATGGAGGCTAGCAAGTCCAAAATCTGCAGTGTGGGCTAGCAGGCTGGAGTCCCAGAGAAGCTGATGATTATACAGATGAATTCTGAAGGCACTCTGAAGGAGAATTCTGTCTTGCTTGGGAAGGTTGGGTTTTTGTTCTTTTCTTTCTTTCTTTCTTTCTTTCTTTTTTTAAGATTTTATTTATTTATTTGAGAGAGAATGAGTGAGAGAGAGCATGAGAGAGGAGGAGGTCAGAGGGAGAAGCGGACTCCCCAGGGAGCTGGGAGCCCGATGTGGGACTAGATCTTGGAAGTCCAGGATCATGACCTGAGCTGAAGGCAGTCGCTCAACCAACTGAGCCACGCAAGCGCCCCCTGGATTTTTGTTCTATTCCAGCTGATGAGATGAGGTCCCCCTACATTATGAAGAAAAATCTGCTTTACTCAAAGTTCAATGATTAAACACTAATTTCATCCCCAAATCATCACATATGTTGATATAAATATATTTTTATATATAATAACAATATTTTCCAAAAGACATTTAATGATAGTGGCTTTGGTTTACATTTTTAAAAAAAATTTTTTAATATTTGGCTTTGTGGGATCAAGCTGGATTCTTATACATGTTTCTGCACTCAATTTTCTATGATATGTTGTTTGGGTTGAAAGACATGAAAAAACACAGCATCACATAGATATGTAATAGGAAAGGAAATAGTATTTTTCCAAAATTCGGCTTTTTCAGATAATTGTAATTTCTTAAAGACTAGCAATGTAGAATCTAAAACTTTATCCATGAACTTTTGAACTCTGTTACATTAAAATGGCAATCAACATTGCCCTTGAATGGGTTTATTTATTTATTTATTTATTTTTAAAGATTTTATTTATTTATTTGTCAGAGAGACAGAGAGAACACAGGTAGACAGAGTGGCAGGCAGAGGCAGAGGGAGAAGCACACTCCCTGCGTAGCAAGGACCCCGTTATGGGACTCAGGATGCTGGAATCATGACCTGAGCCAAAGGCAGCCGCTTAACTGACTGAGCCACCCAGGTGACCCTTGAATAGGTTTTTAAATCAATCCTGACTTAGTAATATCGCGCATTGATGGTTTTGAAAATATTAGTTCAATATTATAACTGAGTTATACAGGTCTTCCCAATGTTGATGCACATAATTATATAATATTTTAAAATCATGACAATATCACCACTGATGATCTCAGAAAACTGGGAGGCTGTCAAACTCAGAGTAAGAGAAACAAGTTTTCCAAAAAATAATTTTCATTTAAAGCTCAAATTTTCATTGTCAACAAATTCCATCAGTTGTTTCCCTTGAATAAATGGGCTCACATTGTTCATTTTCAAAAAAATGTCACATATCAATATCAAAATAGACATCATTTATCTGTTAGACTCTCCGGCAATCCATGAAAAAAGCAGCTAGTTTAGCTTGTAAGTCCTTTTCCTTGAGGAAAGCCTCCTGCTTCTCTCTGCAATGGAACTCCTTTATTTGTACTTCCTATTTCAGCACACAGACTATTAAAAAGACATGTTCCAGAGCCATGGTTTATTAAAACTAATCACTTTTACTGCCTCATCATGGGCAATCTTAAATGAAACTGGCTTTTTTTTTAAAACCATTACTGTGTATAATGAAGACAATGGTTGCAAATACAGTTTGGTGTCACTAAAGAACCAACTCTTACCCATCACTGCTTTTGCACTATCAGTGCTAATGTCACTGGTAAAACAACAACAACAACAAAAAAACCCAATTAACATCTTAGTATTAATATGAAAATTTTGACTTGAAGACCTTCAGAAAGTATCTCAGGGACCAACATGGATCTGGGGACAAACAAGATCTTTTGACCAGACTTTGGGGACTGCTGGTTTATCCTATCATTTGAATTAACATAAATAATGAAAGAGCCGAAAGAGACCTGCTTTAAGAAGAAACTACTGGGCGCCTGGGTGGCTCAGTGGGTTAAGCCGCTGCCTTCGGCTCAGGTCATGATCTCAGGGTCCTGGGATCGAGTCCCGCATCGGGCTCTCTGCTCAGCGGGGAGCCTGCTTCCTCCTCTCTCTCTCTCTGCCTGCCTCTCTGCCTACTTGTGATCTCTCTCTGTCAAATAAATAAATAAAATCTAAAAAAAAAAAAAAATCTTTTAAAAAAAAAAGAAGAAACTACTTATAAATTATCACACTCTATTGTCCTTCCTTAATTCAAGTATCAACAACTACTCTCCATCAGATTATTTGTACACACTTCTTTAGTCTATGTCTGTGTTCCCTCAAAGTACCCACAGTTTGTTTTGCCCAAAATATTTATTTATTTGAATTATTTATTATTTATTTGAATATGACTTATATGACCTTTAATGGATTCTTAATCATCTATTCTTTTGTACTTAACAGATAAAAGATTGCTGTAAGGCAAGGTACAAGATTATCAATTAACTTTGATGCATTGTAAATTGTTCTTTTCAGCAGTTAAAACCATGAATATCCTTCCAAGAATATCTTGTAATCACTCCTAAAATAACATAATGTGGGGTGCCTGGCTGGTTCAGTTGGAAGATCATGCAACTCTTGATCTTAGGGGTGTGAGTTTGAGCTCCATGATTAGAGATTACATAAAAAAAATAAAATTTAATAATATAATGTATTTTTCAGTTTATAAAGTCCTTTACTGTCTTTCCTGGGTTGTGCTTAAATTCTGGAAGTTGAGAAGTGAATGGGAGGTAAGAAAAGAAGCAAAGCATAGACTCAAGGTTCTTGACTGTGGAGGAAAGGTTGGGCACCAGGAAGATGGAAGTTCCTGAAAGAGAATGGAAGAAAGTCTTCAGAAACTAGTACAGACAAGTGGGTCTCAGTACTGAGAAGGAAGAACTAATGGAGAACAGGTGGTTGAAGATAATAAGAGAAAAATGGAAGTCCCTAAAGAGATGAAGAAACTAGCACATGATGGAAACAGAGATACCCCTTCCTCTGAAGCAGGGGGGAAGGAAGCAAGTACAAGTACAGTGCTGTTAAGTAAGTGAATGAGAAGGCAAGAAGTTAAAGCAGTTGGTGACTTTGGGAAACAAAGAGAAAGTTAGGAGAGCTTCCTTAAGGGCTTAAAGCAAATTGTGAAAGCCCAAAGTGGGCGTAATATTATATATTCCCACATAATACTGTGGGAAATAGGGGAAGGAGCAAATGTTTCCTGAGAAGTGTTGTTCTTTGCTTCTGAGGGCTCAACTAAGGTAAGAGACCATACAATTTTTAAAAAAATATTTATTTTATGAGAGAAGAGCTCAAGTGCACACACATGTGACCAGGGGGAGGGGCAGAGGGAGAGGGAGAGAGAGTCTCAAGCAGACTCCCTGCTGAGTGCAGAGACTGACATGGGCTTGATCTCACAAACCTGAGATCACAACCTGAGTGGAAACCAAAAGTCAGATGGTTAACCAACTGCACCACCCAGGCGCCCGAGAGCAGGAGAATATACCAAGTAAGAGTTTGCCAGGCTGTTCTTCTCATAGTCTCCATACATATTCTTCTTCTTGTATTTCCTATTCTTTTCTTTTCTTTCTTTCTTTTTTTCCTTCTTTCTTTCTTTTTTTTTTTTTTAGATTTTATTTTTAAGTGATCCCTACACTCAACATGTGGCTCAAACTTACAACCCCAAGATCAAGAGTTGCACTCTCCACCAACTGACCTAACCAGGTGCTCCTTGTATTTCCCATTCTGATTAATGTCAGCTACTCCAGCTAGTATCCTTGTCCTGGATCCAGTCAGTTGGAACTTTTAAATATCTCCCATTTTCCTCTTCATATTCCCATCATTGCCTTCCTTGTTTAGTTAGGCCTTTTCCTTCGCATGAATTATCATTGCAGCCTCCCAAATCTTCAGGTGTTGTTCTTGATTGATCCTCTGCCAACAGAGTGTTTTAAAGAAAACAAAAAAATCAGGGGTGCCTGGGTGACTCAGTGGGTTAAAGCCTCTGCCTTCTGCTCAGGTCATGGTCCCAGGGTCCTGGGATCGAGCCCCGCATCAGGCTCTTTGTTCAGCAAGGAGCCTGCTTCCTCTTCTCTCTGCCTGCCTCTCTGCTGACTTGTGATCTCTGTCTGTCAAATAAATAAATAAAATCTTTAAAGAAAAAAAATCAGTTCGATGTTAGGTGGTTGTTTGTGAGAGAGAGGAGGGGGCGCTGAGGATAACCCTTTGGCATTTGAATGAATGATGACACATTAACCTTGGCATAGAGTGGAAGAAGAAGAGCAATTCAACAGGAGAGGCAATACATGTGTAGGGAAAAATGTTACACATGCATTTATTCATTTGGCCACAACTTTTGAGCATCTGCTTTGTGCCACGCACTCTTCCAGATGCTGGATATATGACACGAACAACAACAAAAAGACATAGAACTAGGAAGTCCATACTACACTCAGAAAATAACCAGTTAATTATTATATAATAGAGATAAATAGGGTCAGAATGTGTCAGTATTTGAATGCCATATTACTATCTGGACTTATTCTCTACTCTTAGGGAGTCACCAAAAATTTATGAGCAGGAGTGTGACATGTTCAGAAGTGTGCTTTAAAAAAAAAATCACCTTTATGAATGGATTGGAGAAGGAAAAAACACCAGTTTGAAACCTATTGTAGTAGTAGTAGCCCAAGTGAAAGGTAATGAGACACAGAGTAGAAATAGATAGAATATCTTATAGAATATATAATATATAAGAGCTGGTATGAAAATAAGATCACCATGGTTTTGTTTTGCTTTTTTAAAATGTAAGGCCCAAAAGAGAGGCAAAAATACTGAGTTCATATGTCTGGGAAGATCTAATTTTTTTTTTTTTAATGTCTGGGAAGAACTTGATGTAACTAACAGAGAAAAATCATAAGAAATCACAAGACAGAAAAAAGTAAATTAGAAGACGTCAAGTGACACCAGTGAGAAGTCCCAGCTTTTCCACAGCAGTAGCTGCAGCTCTGAGATGAAGTGCCTTTACCCTACCCCTACACCTTGCTCTTCTGGAAAGATGAGACTACAATTGATTTTTTTTTTTAAGATTTTTAAAATTTGACAGTGAGAGACACAGTGAGAGAGGGAGCACAGGCAGGGGGAGTGGGAGAGGGAGAAGCAGGCTTCCTGCAGAGCAGGGAGCCCCATGTAGGGCTGGATCCCAGGACCCTGGGGCCATGACCTGAGCCGAAGGCAGATGCTTAACTACTGAACCACCCAGGTGCCTGACTACAATTGATTTTGAACTAGCTTAATATGATTAAAGCCAATCTTTCACAAATTTCAGGAAAAGGAAGTAGTGTCTGCTATCTGACAAAATTAGTAGCATTATATACATAATTCTCTGTAGAAAGTGAACCACAGGTCCTATCTTGGCTCTAGGCAACTAGGTCATTGAAAAAGAAACTATTTTCTTAGAAAATTCACCTTAATATAAGCTTATAAATTGCAACATATAGTAATCCTGTGATCCATTCCATAATTATGCATCGCGTGCCTGCATAATTTTTCATGAAAAGAAAGTAGTTGAGCAAGCTTAAACTGGGTGTGCCCAGAACTAGTGCGTTCTGACCCCAAACAGCACCCTGCCAGTACTGAGACGGCCTGGGCGGCAATCGGTTTACATCCTCCAACCGGGGAAGCTCTGTGCAGAAGTAAAACTACACTTCCCGGCGATCTCTGCGCGGTTAGGCCCGTAGCGAGAAAGGGCGGGGAACGGGGGGGGGGCGTGTCTCTGTGTGAATAGCCTTCCTATTGGTGCGCAATCCAAAGGGTCGTGTAAACTCGTGGACGATTGGACAGATTCGTGCACACTCAGTGGCGCCGCTTCGCTACCGGATTTAAGTTTTGTTTTTCGGTTGGGGTTTCTGACTCGGAGGCTTAGTGTGGCGTGAGTACGGAGTTTTGGGTTTAGGATGCTGGGATTGGGGAATGGGGCCATAGACTAAAAAAATACTTAGCGAGGGAGAAGTAGGTGCGGGGACCGGAAGAAGGAAGTTAGGACGTGCAAAGTGAAAGGTTTCAGGGGGGTGTTGGAGGATTGGGGAGCCATAGCAAGAGGGAGTCAACAGCGGGATGAAATGTAAACGGGGTGTAGAATTTGGAGGTCCTGGAAATGCGTTCCAATATTCCCTCATTCCAGGATAGTCTAAGCCCTCAATTTCCTCATTTGTAGAACTAAGGAATAATAAAAAATACTTGACAGAGTTGTTGTGGGGGTGTATAATTGAAAATTCAAATCAGAATATTGAAAGATGTCATTTGTTTATTCAATGATAATTATTACTCTGTGCCAGGTAGTGTTTTAGATAATGAGGTAGTCATAAACGCAGTGAGAATAATGATGTTCCCACAAAAGTGATTAGAGGAAGTAGAAAAGAAAGCTGAAGACAGAACCTTTTGAACCAAGAGAGGAAAATTATCAGTAAAAATAGTAATGATCTCCATTTATTGAGCACTGGCGTGTCACACACTGTGCTCAGCCCTTTTATTTATTATTTCATTTAATTCTTACACCAACCTATTATAAATGCTATTCTCCCTCTCTTTTAATAAGTAACTCGAGTGTAGAGAGGTGAAATAACTTGCCTCATCACACATCTAATAAGGAAAAGAGCTTTGACTGAAAGCCAAGCCTTTTCGATTTCAGAGCCCAAGCTCTGAACTACAAAATTTTTTTAAAAGATTTTATTTATTTGCCAGAGAGAGAGCGCGCGCAAGCGAGCACAGGCAGGCAGAGTGGCAGCAGAGGCAGAGGGAGAAGCAGGCTCCCTGCCAAGCAAGGAGCCCTATGTGGGACTCGATCCCAGGACGCTGGGATCATGACCTGAGCCGAAGGCAGCTGCTTAACCAACTGAGCCATCCAGGTGTCCCTGAACTACAGTATTTTTAAAAAGGTGATCAGTACTATCAAAGTAAGCATATAAATTGAGGAGTGGGGATGCCTGGGTGGCTCACTGGGCTGGGCGCCTGCCTTTGGCTCAGGTCATGATCCCAGGGTCCTGGGATCGAGTCCCACATCGGGCTCCTTGCTCAGTGGGGAACCTGCTACTCCATCTCCCTGTGTATTCTCTCTTTCAAATAAATACATAAATAAAAATCTTTTAAAAATAAATAAATAAATCGAGGAGTGACTTGCTGGGTGGAGGATGGAAAACCAAGAAAGCAGCTGAATTCATTCATTTGGATGTCTAATGACCAAGAAAATAACTTCAATTTGGATGTTATAGTAGGCATTGGTAGTATAGTGGTGAGCATAGCTGCCTTCCAGATGTTGTAGAAGACAGACTGTGAGAGGTTTATAAAACTAAATGAGATGTGAATGTAGATACCGTTTTGTTGACCTGCAGTAGTCACAGGCAAGAGAAGGAATGAGGATAGTTACTATAAGGAAGAAGAGAAGTTACAGGTTCTTAGAAGGCTCTTTAAAAGTTCCAAGATATTCTGCGGTGCCTGGCTGGCTTAGTTGGTTGAGCATGCAACTCTTTTTTTTTTTTTTTTAAAGATTTATTTATTTATTTATTTGAGAGAGGAAGAGCATGCACAAACAGTGGGAAAGGGAGAGAGAGAATCCTTGAGCAGACTTCCCGCGGAGCATGGAGCCTGACTCAGGGCTCAATCCCAGGACCCTGAGATCATAACCCAAGCCAAAAGCAAAAGTTGGCTGGCCAACCCACTGATCCACCCAGGGGCCTGAGCATGCAACTCTTGATCTTGGGGTCTTGAGTTTGAGCCCCACATTGGGCATAGAGATTACTTTAAAAACAAACAAACAAATGACTCAAAAGATTATTTAAAAAAAAAGAAAAAGTTCCAAGTTACTCTTAAATAGTTGAGGAACAGTGACATTCATCTTTAAGATGTCACCTGTATTTATAAAAGGGAATATTATTTGGCCATATATAGGAATACTATTTATTCATATATATATATATATATATATATATATATATACTAACACCTGCTACAACATGGATGAACCTTGAAAACCTCATGCTAAGTGAAAGAAATCCGTCATAGCCAGCCACAAAAGGACCACATACTATATGATCTCATTCTTATGGAAGTCCAAATTAAGGAGCTCTATAAAAATAGAAAGTAGGGCACCTGGGTGGCTCAGTGGATTAAGCCTCTGCCTTCAGCTCAGGTCATGATCTCAGTGTCCTGGCATTGAACCCTGCATTGGGCTCTCTGTGCAGCAGGGAGCCTGCTTCCCCCTCTCTCTCTGCCTGCCTCCCTGCCTACTTGTGATCTTTCTCCTGTCAAAAAATAAATAAAATCTTAAAAAAGAAAAAAAGGTAATAGAAAGTAGATTAGTAGTTGCTTAGGGATTGGGGGGAGGTGGAACACAGGGCTGATGGCTAAAGGTTATAGGATTTCTTGAAGTGATGAAAATGTTCTGTAATTGTGAGGGTTGCACGTATCTGAGTATACTAAAATCATTGAATTGTACACTTTGAGTTTTATGGAATGTGAATTATCTAATTATATCTCTATAAAGCTGTTAAAAAAAAATGTTGCCCATAATCCTACCATCCCAACCCAATTACCATTTTTATTTTCTAGGTTGTTTTTTACAAGAGACAAATTCACCCAGTTTGAAGAAGCTTTGTGGAAGGAAGTGAGTTTAAAGGAGGAGAGTAGTCATTTTAAAGGAGAGAATGAGAAAAAGAGATGGCATGCTTGAAGGGTTGGTGGGCAGAAGGAAGCTAATGGAATGACAGAAGCAGAAACTGATTTTCTAGTTATGTCAGTGACATAAAAGTGAAGCAGAGAAGGTAGGTAAGGGGATGTCAGAAGGTCAGAGAAGACTTCACCAAGAAGGCGACATTAAAACCCTCAAGGAGAGGGAGAAAGCCATATATAGGTAAATGGGAAAAGAACATCATAAATGATGTAGAAGGTGGAAGTCTGAGGTAAAGGTTTATCTGGCGTGTTTGAAGAACAGCAGAGGCCAGCATTGGTGGCACATTGAGCACAGGGAGAATTCTAGGTGAAGCCACAGAGTCCTGGGGTAGCCAGATCATGTAGGACCTTGGAAGCCATTTTAAAGACTTTGGCTTTCTGACTGAAATTAAAAGTCGTAGGAGGCTTTTGAGCAGAGAAATTTTGTGTTTTGACTTACATTTTACTTATTTTTTATTTTTTAATTTTTGAAAATATTTTCTTTATTTATTTGACAGACACAGCGAGAGAGGGAACACAAGCAGGGGGAGTGGGAGAGGGAGAAGCAGGCTTCCTGCTGAACAGGGAGCCGGGTGTGGGACTCCATCCCAGAACCCTGGGATCATGACCTGAGTCGAAGGCAGATGCTTAAGTGACTGAACCCAGGCTTCCCTTGACTTAACATTTTAGATAATCAAACTGCTGTGTTGAAAATAGACTGCAAGGGCTGAATTTGAAAGTGGAAGCAAAGAGACCCGATAAAGAGGCTATTTTAGTCCTCCAAGCAAGAGATTGTAGTGAGTTGGACCAGGGCAGCATGGGCATAAGCCACTGATTCTGGATATTTTCGTGGTAGAGCTAAGGGGATTTGCTCTTGGATTGAGCATAGCATGTAGGACAAGAGGAGTAAAATTTCTCCAAGGTTTTTGGTCATAAGCAATTGCCAAGATAGAGGTAGTAATTACTGGAATGTAGAATTGTGAGAGAAGAGCAGGTTTTGGTGGTAGGTGTTTATCAGGAACTTGGTTTTGGACTTGGGAAGCTTGAGAGACCTGTTAGACATCCAAGTGGAGATAAGAAATAGGGCAATGAGATAGGTATGAGTGGAGTGGAGGCCAGAGTCAGCCCTGGAGGTAGGAATTTGAAAACCATTGGTGTGTATGTGGTATTTAAGAATGACACTTTTTTTTTTTTTTAAGGATTTTTTATTTATTCGTTTGAGAGAGAGTTCACGAGTTAGGGGAGGGATAGGACAGAGGGAGGGGGAGAAGCAGGCTCCCCGCTAAGCAGGGAACCTGACGTGGGGTTCAATCCCAGGACTCCAGGGTCATGACCTGAGTCGAAGGCAGACACTTTACTGGCTGAGCCACCCAGTTGCCCCTAAAACTGACACTTTATACAGTCACCAAGGCCCTATAAAAAGAAGGCAGTAACTGAAAATTAATGACCAGTGAAGAAGAAAGAAAACCAGGAACCTCTGGTGTCCTAGAAGGCAAATGAAGAAAGGTTTTAAGGAGGAGGTGCAGAGGCATTCTGGGGTTCCAAGCGGGAAAATGATCTAGAATTAACAAGAGTGATGGTCTCTTCACTCTTGTTCATGAAATTTTTCTCCAAAGGACTGAAGATTATAAACAGATACATACAGATTAAAAGAGCACAAGAACAGAATATTACATCATCATGCCCAAGATCAGAATGGGTTGACAAAGCATGCTTGATAAGCCAGCATTCCCCAAAGCTAATAAAATAAACTCTCCCCTTCCGTCCCTCCTTCTCTCCTCCTTCCTCTCCCTTTCTTCTCCTCTTCTCTCCCCCTTCTCTCCTTCTCTTCTGTTCCCTCCCTGACCGTGAGGTTATCTTCATGAAAATTTCTGTGATAAGATTATTCAAATAGAGGATCCCAAGCCCCACGTTAGCAATTGGAATGGAGATTGTAAGTGGACCTTACAAAGCTTGAAAGTAATTTTTTCTTTCTCTAAAATGAAACAATAAAGTTCACCAGATGTCAGTGGCTTTGTATTTATTTTAAATTTAGTGTAATTAAATTAATTTTCATTTACCGTACCTTGTTAGGAACATTTCTGCATCTCCTTCCTCTTTCAGCACAAGGACTGTCAATTCGTTTTTCATTGCTGCAGACAACCTCCATGTTAAGGAGGCTTTTCTTTTGTGTGTGCTTCTCCATCCAAACATTAGATGCCGTGATGATTTTATTCAAAAATAGTAATGATAAATGCCTTATGAAGATTCAAAAGTCATAGATTTTTAAGGTTTGGAACCACTTTAAAGAATCCTACATTGTAGAGCATCACATTCTCACCAGCATGTGATGGTGGAAATGGAACCTGTGTATCCTGTACTGTTGTTTTTGTTTTTGTTTTTGTTTTTTTGGTCTGTTCCTGACCCTTCATTCTGAATTTTTGTGTATTTGACAGGTGTGAAGAGGACAGCATGAACTTTACCCCAGTGCGTACCCCCGTCTGCAGAAAGTAAGACATTTGCCTATTTGCGAGTTGTTAAAGAATCAAGAGTTCTGTAGCCAGAAGCATAAGTTAGCTGAGAAACTAGAAAGGTTTTAGAAGCATGTTTCCAACCTCTGGATTTGAACTATATTACATGTCATTTATCTATTCTTATTAAGTGCCATTAGGATTCAAAACTGGGACATATTAAATGTTGATACCCGAATCCAGGCAGTTTGAATGGGCCTGGTATAGTGCCCGTGGATCCTGGGTTACAGAGGAGACAACCAGCATGCATAAGCAGGGGACTTTTAATTCTGGTTCTGCCCTCTGCTTCCCACGCAACAGACATCCTCCTCCTCATCCTCTTCACAACAACTTTCCACTGCAAAAGCTCAGCAGGACCTCTTAGTTCATCCACTGGTCTATTTCCCAGAGTACTTCCCTTTGAAGACATGAAACATTAAGTAAAAGAACATTTTTGTCACGAGCTTTTAGTTATTGAGAAAACTGTAGGATTTTTTTTCCCCCTTCGTGCTAGCTGAAAGTAAATTTTAATATCTCTTCTATACATTCTTATTAAAGGTGATGACCATCTCCATTGTTAAATACAGCTTTGGGAAACCAGTATAAAGTCTCTGCAGGGAGTTAGCCAAAGTGGATTAATTTTCACAGGGTTTTTCTACTTCCACACCACGTATTTTCTGACTTGGCATTGTTTCAGCTGAACGCTCTTGTTTGCTAAAAACAAACAAACTTCTTGCCTAGCCTTTTATTAGCCTCTGGTCTTGTCTAGTCTTGGTCTGCGTGATTTAAACGTTCTGATGCTGGTGTGATTGTGTGGTTACTAACTAAGGCTATATCTTCTAATCCTGAATCTTACATTTGTCATTTCCTTTCTTAATAATTTTGCCACTTACATGTACCTGTTCCTAAAAACAGTTTCATTTGGCAAGTTCCATTCTTAAATGGTAATATCTTCTACATATGTATCTACTTACTTTTTACCGCTTAATGTTGTTTGAATGATTCATTGATATTTGGATATCTCTAATCCATTGTTTCTAATGACTTTGAGTAATGTTCCATTTATATAAATATACCACAATTCATCCATTACCCTATTGAGTGGATGTCTGGAAGGTTTACCAGTTTTGTTATTACAAATAATGTTGCTACCAACATTTTCATGTGTGTTGCCTTGTACACATATGCATGAGTTTCTCTAGGACAGAGGGATAGCGTTTTTACTAGATTCTGTCAATTACTCTATGTAGTGTCAAGTTAGACTCCACCAGCAGTGGAATGTGTTCTTTTGCTCTGTGTCTTAATAGTATTAAATTTTCGATTATTACCGGGTCTTGCTTGGGTAATATTTCATTTTTAATGATCTTTTTACTCTTTTAACATGTATTTTGAATCTAGCTGTAAGCCTTTAATACTTGGAAACATCAAACTTCGAAGGTTTATGAGCACCTTAATTATGGCACTTCAAGAACATAAACATTTTTTTTTAAGAAATTACAGTGTCTCATAACTGTTCACATCATTGAATGACTATGTCCTTTTTGATTTCTCACAGGCCAACGACTGTCTCCAAACACGATGTTCCCTGTGGCTTCAGTGGTCCCACCAAGTGGAAGAGAATGTCTTTCTTGGATTCAATGGAGTCGACTCCCTTGCCTTCCACGGAAGATCGTCTGGCTGTCCTCTGCCCTTCTCAGGAGCTTCTAGAATATTACCAAAAGAAGATGACTGAGTGTGAGGAAGAAAATGAGGACCTGCTGAAGAAACTGGAACTCTACAAAGCAGCTTGTGATGCGCAGGTGAAAGGGATGACACGCTATACCCTTTTAGGGCTCTGATTGAGTCTGTTCCTTTCTGAGAGCAGTGCCAGCTCGAACCATAAGCAGATATCTTATTTAAGAAATTATTTTTTTATCCTTTCTGCCTCAGCCTAGCTACCTATACACATTTTGGGTCCCTCACTAGGTCATAATCTCCCCCAGCTGCTGGACCTTTAAACTCTTATATCTCGGGCTCTTGTATACTTCTAGATCTTTCACCCCCTTACACCTGACTTCATTTAACGTCATTGTTAGCTCTATAGCTCCTTGACAGTTCGGTTTTCTAAGCATTGCCTGCCAGCTTCTGAACTCACATCCTTCCTTTCTAATCCAGGCTCCCCTGGGCTTCACTTCAGGAACTGTACTACCTACATGGGACCCCTTGCTTATTCTGCCTTGCTTGCATAGCACAAGCCCTAGCTAGAATTTCGCCCAGTTCCCTACTACCTCTTCTCTTGGAGCAGGATTCTTAATGTTGGCATTATTGACATTTGGGGCTTGGTACTTGTTTGTTGTGAAGACTGTTCTGTGCATTGTAGGATTTGAAGTAGCACCCTTGGCCTCCACTCACCAGATACCAGTAGCGCACCTCTTCTCCCATCCCCCCCATCCCAAGTCATGACCCATCAAAAATGCCTGCCGTTGGGGGCACCTGGGTGGCTCAGTGGGTTAAAAATGCCTGCCGTTGCCCAGTTTCTCCTGGGGCATAGGCAGAATCACCCCCGTTGAGAACCATTGTCCTAACACAGTTACATATCATTACAGAATAAATTCATGATAAACTTGTCCATCTATATCCTTAGTCACTATACAGCAGTTTTCTTGGCCTGTGCATACCTGTGCCATACCTTCACCCTCCACCAGCCTGCAACCCCTTCTTAGTCGTCTTCTCTCTGGCCATCTTGTTTCCGAGTTCATGGAGGAAACACCAGCTATCATACATGTGCTCCCTTTCTGCCCGTCCACGCAAGTTACCTACGTCTACGTCCATGTCTCCTCTCTTACTGCTTTGGGGATGAGCTGTCTCTGCCTGTTCAAGCTGCACTGATCCAGCAGTCCCCCTGACCCCCAACCCTTTCTCCTCCTCAGAAACCCTGCTTCATCATCTCTCTTCTCTGTGTGTTCTATTTTTTTTTTTTTTTTTTTTAAGATTTTATTTATTTATTTGACAGAGAGAAATCACAAGTAGATGGAGAGGCAGGCAGAGAGAGAGAGAGGGAAGCAGGCTCCCTGCTGAGCAGAGAGCCCGATGCGGGCCCCGATCCCAGGACCCTGAGATCATGACCTGAGCCGAAGGCAGCGGCTTAACCCACTGAGCCACCCAGGCGCCCTGTGTGTTCTATTTTTAACTTCTTGCCTGACATTGGCTTTTGGTCCTCAGTATATAAACCTACTCAAGTCTTTCCCAACTTAAAAACATACCCTTCTGTAGTTGACTTTCCTCTCTAACTTCTTTCTTATGTAGGTGGCTCTTTCTCAACCATACCTTTAGAATAGCTTGACTTTGTCACCCACTCAGTGACCTCTTGACTGCAGTTTGGTCTCTGTCCGCATTGCTCCACTAAAAATCACCCGCTGTGGTCCCTGGAACCTGCTAGTCAGAATGATCTCTTCTCTTCATGGCCTTGGCTGTATTTGTCGCTATTGATCTCTCCTTTCTGCAGACTTGTCCTTTCTTTTTTTTTTTTTTTTTTTTTTAAAGATTTTATTTATTTATTTGACAGAGAGAAATTACAAGTACACTGAGAGGCCGGCAGAGAGAGAGAGAAGGAAGCAGGCT
>NC_081562.1:104721508-104820255 GCF_022355385.1 Mustela nigripes
CCCCCCCCTTCCTTAGTCTTAAGTATCAAAGTTCCAGATTCCACCATATATGGTCTCATTGTATTCATGCCTTCTACTATCACATATGAGGTGATGACACCAAATAACTAATGTGGACTCACTTTTCTCCAGAGTTCCTTGTTAATATGTCCGTGTCTGAACTGCTCTCTCTTTCCTACCCTACCCACACATGATGTGTACCACTGATGTTTCCCCTCCTTCCATTCCTTATCTCTTTGCTTTTTCTTTATTCTATGTCCCGTAAATGGTATCATTGCCTGCAATTCTCCCCAGCTCCTACTTCTGTCACTTGGCAAGTCCTTTTGATTCTGCTTCCTAAATGTCACTGCACCCATTCCAACAACTTAATCACTGTTTCCTCAACATCGGTTCCAACTCTCATTATGTCTCCCCCGAACTATTAAAGTGTCCGCCATACCAGTATCCAGCCTGGATATCATACTTACCCACTCTGCCTCTCGCTGTCCACTCCAGCAATACTGAAATACTTGGGTTTACCCAGACACTTAGGGCTCTGATGGTTCGGTATTTCTCTCCCTTTCCCAAGAGTACTTGTCTTCTGGTTGTCTGTAGCAGTCTTCATCTTTCAAGTTCCAGCTTTGCCTGTGTTCTCTGACTTCCCAAAACCTGCAGAGGTTTTACTCTACTGTACTTTCCCATCAACCATTTTACTATGCATTCTCTTTCATGAAATAACTATTTCATTTTAGTTGTTTGCATTTCTCTCCCCTCCAACAAAATTCTTCAACTCTGTGGGCAAGAATCATACCTTTTTATCCATGTTTTTCGAAAATTTTGAAATCCTTATTACATAGAAAGCATTAAAAAAAAGAAGTGTGACTAGAACAGGTAAATCATATAGTGTTACAGGGTTCTGTAATCTGTAAAAGGAAGATACAAGAGCTTTGATGTTATAGGCAAACATCACACTCACCCTGCAGCTGTTAAACTCAAGTCTGTACACAACCTGTTGTTGTCATTTGAATTCCATGTTGGTGAAACCATTCACTCTGTAATATTTCTTTTCTTTTTTATAATTTTTTTAAGATTTTATTATTTGACAGAGAGACACACAAGGAGAGAGGGAACACAAGCAGGGGAAACAGGGAGAAGCAGGCTTCCTCCTGAGCAGGGACCCTGACACAGGGCTTGATCCCAGGACCCTGGGATCATGGCCTGAGCCAAAGGCAGATGCCCAACCAACTGAACCACCCAGGCGCCCCCACTCTGTAATTTCTGCATGACCTGATCCAATCAGAGATACTCCCATGAAGTGCAGTATCTTTTCAATACCTCTTTCCCCCCCCAGCATAAACTAGAATGGGATTTGCAGCAGAGGGAGGAAGAGATTGCGGAATTGCAGAAAGCTCTAAGCGATATACAGGTCTGCCTCTTCCAGGAACGGGAACATGTTTTACGCCTCTACTCAGAAAACGACCGACTGAGAATCAGGTACCCAGTGGGAGAAGGGAAATATTGGAGTTCTATTTCTAAATTACACTAAACGAGATACATTTCTCTTAGGTTGTGTTCCCCAGGAAGCAGACTCTGAGATGGATACAAGGATGGTTAGTTGGGGGACTCAGCAATAATACCTATGAGCAAATTTGGGCAGAGGGAGAATTTGAACTGTGATTCTATGGTAGGAGAGGCTTTAGCCAACTGCACAGGGAGCTCTGAGGCCAGGACAGCCATTCAGAGGCAAAGCAGTTGACCATTTGTAGCCCATAGTGATCACTCATTGGATGTCGGCTGTCACCAGGGAGGGGATGTAAATTTGGGAGAGGCAGCCCCTGTCAGCCTAGGGCAGTTCCTGGAGAAGGACTGAACTCTTGGGTGATGGATATCTAGGTTCTGAAAGTGGCATCTGAGCAGTGTTCCACAGGATCCACTAATTTTTTTTTTAAATTGTGATAAAATATACTTAACATAAATTTTACCATTTTAGTCATTTTCAAGGACATAGTGCAGTGGCGCTTAGTATATTTATGTTATCAGGCAGCCATACCACTATCCAGGTCTAGAACTTTTAACCTTCCTTATAGAAACTCTGTCCCCATTAAACAATAACTCCTTATCACCACCCCTCCTCAGCCCTTAGTCACCACTGTTACATTTTCTGTCTATGTATTTGACCTCATATAAGTAGAATCGTACAGTATTTGTCCCTTTGTGAGTGGCTTATTTCACTGAGCATGATGTTTTCAGGGTTCATCCATGTTGTAGCATGTATCAAAATTTCATTGCTTTTTAAGGCCATATTCATATTCAAATTCATATTTTAAAAATTCATTGACAAATCCAGTATCACTATAGTTTTTTGTTTGTTTGCTTGTTTGTTTTTTTAAGAGAGAGCACTTGTGAATGGATATAGGGAAGGGGCAGAGGGAGAAAGAGAATCTTAAGCAGGCTCCATGCCCAGCGTAGAGCCCAACACAGGGCTCCATCTCAAACCTTGAGATCATGACCTGAGCCCCAGTCAGGAGTCAGGTGCTCAACCACCTGAGCCACCCAGGCACCCCCAACTGTGTTTTAGAGTTTTAGCTCTTACAGGTAGGTCTTTGATCCATTTTAAGATAAACTTTTGTATATTGTGTTAGGTAAGGGTCTACCTTCATTCTTTTGCATGTTGGATATCCAGTTTTCCCAGCACCATTTCTTGAAAAGACTGTCTTTTCTCCATTGAAAGTTGAAAATCACTTAACCATACATGTGGGACTTATTTCTGGGCTATTTGATTCCAGTGGTCTAAAGATCTGTCATTGTCAGTACCACACTATTTTGATTATTGTAACTTTGTAGTAAGTTTTGAAATCAAGATGTGTGGGTCTTCTAATGGTGTTCTTTTTCTATATTGTCTTAACTATTTTAAGTTTCCATATGAATCCTGAGATTCCATATGAATTTTAGGGTGGATTTTTCTATTTCTGAAAAAAAATGTCATTGAGATTTGATGGGAGTTGCTCTGAATCTGTAGATTGCTTTGGGTAATATTGACAATATCAAGTCTTCCAATCCATGTACATGGCATCTCTCTATTTATGTATGTATAGTATACAAGTCTTTCACTTTCTTTTTTAATTCCTAAGTATTTTATTCTTTTTGATGCTAATATAAAGCAAATTACTGTCTTAATTTCCTTTTCAGGTTGTTCACATTAGTGTATAGAAATGCACCTGATTTTTGCATGAAGAATTTGTATTTTGCTACTTTGCTGAATTCTCTTTTATCAGTTCTAATGGGATTTCCTTCGTTTGTTTGGGTTGGTTTTTGTTGTTTTTATGGAACCCTTCGGTTTTCTACATATAAGATTATGTCATCTGTGAACAAAGATAATTTTACTTCTCTCTTTCTACTTTGGATGTCTCTTCCTTTTTTCTTGCCTCCTTGCCCTAGCTGGTATTTCCAGTACTGTGTTAAATGGAAATTGTGAAAATGGGCATCCTTGTCTTGTTCTCAATCAGAGAGGAAAACTTTTGGTCTTTCACCATTGAGTATGATATTAACTATGGGTTTTCCATACATGGCTTTTATTGGGTAGAGGTTATTTCCTTCTTTAGCTAGTTTGTTGAGTGTTTTTATCATAAAAGGGTTTTGAATATTGTTACATGAGTTTTCTTTATCATTTATCATTTATGATTGTGGGTTTTTTCCTTTCATTCTGCTAATGTGATATATTGATCAATTTTCATATGCTGAACTATGCTTGGATTCCAGAAATAAATCCCACTTAATCATGGTGTGTAATCCATTTAATGCTCCTGAATTTGGTTTGCTTGTATTTTGTTGAGGATTTTCACATCAGTGTTCGTGAGGGATATTGGTCTGTAGTTGTCTCTTTTTCAGTTTTTAGAAAAGTTTGAGAATTATTGGCATTGTCCTTTAGATACTTGGTTGGGTTCACTAGTGAAGACATCGGGTCTAGAGTTTGTCTTTGTCAGGAGGTTTTTGATTATCGATTCAATCTCCTTAATAGTTTTAGCCTTGACCTAATGCAGAATTTCCTTTCAACTCTGGGCCACACTGAAAGCTCACCTTTCATGTCACTTGATATATGGGTCAAAGCAGTATCCCATAGTATGGGATATGGTCTCTAAGAGATTTGAAGAGTCCTTTTTTCTACTTGGTAAGGGTAAGGCACAGTAATTTGTTTTTTACTTTGAAGGAAATGTCTGGTCATGCCTAGATCAGATCCCTAAAACTTCACTGATATGCTTTGAAAAGTTTACTCCAACCCTCTCAAGCCCATGTATCTTACCAAGGGTTTTAATGCATCTGCCATTTCTTGTCTAGCCAATCTAATTTAATCTGATATAATTTTTTTTAAAGATTTTATTTATTTATTTGACAGACAGAGATCACAAGTAGGCAGAGAGGCAGGCAGAGAGAGAGAGAGAGAGGGAAGCAGGCTTCCTGCGGAGCAGAGAGCCCGATGCGGGGCTCGATCCCAGGACCCTGAGATCATGACCCGAGCCGAAGGCAGCAGCCCAAACCACTGAGCCACCCAGGCGCCCCAATCTGATATCATTATTATTGAACTAATGAAATCTGTGGTATGGCAGGATCCAGGTCTCTTTAGACTTATTTGATAGGATGCTGAAGAGTTAACATGGTTTTATGGAAAGACTGTAAAAGTGTACTGTGTTCACCCCACACAAATGAGAACTATTTCTGGTCCTGTTAGGAATGGAAAGGAATGCATTTGCTTACTCAGTATCCATATTCCATGTACCTAAAACCAAGTAAATCTACTCTAGCAAAAATACTACTTCTAGGACAATGACTGAAATTGGGACCTCCTTAACAGTAGTAGTCCACTGTTATCCTTCTGGTTTTGCATAGCTCATACTGTGAATTAAATGGGGATTTGATGGTGACTTTGACCCCACATCTTTTAAGTCTTTATCTTCCATCTTGGCAGGGGTAGGGAGGGGCAGTTTCAGAGTCTTCCTCTTACCTTAACCCAGATGCCAGGAAACCAGGCAACTACCAACTACCAAATTTTCCAACTACCAAATATGGCTATTCCAGTTATACATTTAGAGATGGGGAAACTAACCATGGATTGGGTCTGGACCCAGTGGACCCACTGTGAGCTGGGCCTGGTACAAAATTGTGTTGATTACATGGTTCCTATATACTCCAGTGCCATGGTATCAATGTCAGTTCAGACCCTGGATCCATCAGTTCTTGAATTACCTGTGTATTTCCTTTTCTCCAGTGTATAATTACTTAAATAAATGGCCATGGGTCTTTTGGGGAAAGACTAGGGGACTCATTATCGTGTACTTGCTGTGGTGTCACCAAGTCTTACCTCCTGGGGACCCAGCTTCTTTGTCAAGTAATTATCTTTATGCTGGCTGAGGTGTGGAAAATGGATCAGAAATTGTGCTTTTGCTTAGGGTGCTGCCCTTAGCCTCCCTTCATCTTTGATTTCTTTTATTTTATTTATTCATTTATTTCTTTTAAGTAGGCTCCACATCTGATGTGAAGCCCAGTGTGGAGCTTGAACTCACAACCCTGAGATCAAGACCTGAGCTGAGATCAGAAGTTGGATGCTTAACCAACAGAGCTACCCAGGAGCCCATCTTTGATTTATTTTAATTTTTTAAGCTGTACCTTGTTAACCACCCGTCTGTTTTGCCCCTAAGAACACTGTGTTTGTTATTAAAGATTTTATTTATTTAGAGAGAGAAAAGGAGCACAAGGGGAGGTGAGGCCAAAGGAGAGGGCGAGAGAATCTCCAGCAGACTTTGTGCTGAGTACAGAGCCCAACACAGGGCTGGATCCCATGACCCTGAAATCATGACCTGAGCCCAAATCAAGAGTCAGGTGCTCAGCTGACTGAGCCACTCAGGCACCACAAGAACACTATGTTCTATAAACCATCTCCATATCACAGACTCTGAAATCTCATTTTAGAGTTTGCTTCCTTGGTCCATTTCTGATATCAACTGTCTAAGGTTGGGTTCTCCAGAAAACAGACTTTGTAATGGATATTTGCTTGCAGGAGATTGTTTAGGAGAGTCCCTTCAGGGATAACCACCAATGAAGGAATAAAGTCTGATTGGGCAGCAGTAGAACTATTTAATTAATTACAGAAGACCTCAGCCAGTGCCACAGGGTGCACTGAAGCTGGGATGGCCCTTCAAAGGTATTCTGAATTGATGCAAGGGAATTGGACTTTTCTGTCCTCTCATTAGCCAGGCTCTGGGTCCAGTCTGTCCGTTGGGTATACAGTTGGTTAAGGCAGTCCCTCTTGACTGAGGACAATTCTGGAGAGATATTCAGCTGTGAGCCCCAGTTTGCAACATTGCTGGCAATTGGAGGAATGAACCCATTAGTGCTGAAGAGGGAAATCTGAGCAGGGTACCCCAGCATCCACTATAACTTTCTTCTGGAACCAACTAAGAAATTATTTTGTGGTCCCCTCTTTCAATTTCTGGATATAAATATCTGATGTTTTAAAAATTAGAGCCAAGGTCTCAATAAATCTTATTCAATTTTAATTTGATGTTGCCATTGTCTTAAATCAGAAAGGAGATCCTTTAAACAGAAAAGTTTATTTCCTCTGAACACAATGTGTGGTTATTCTCTTTGAGAATCGCAGGGAGATAGAAGACAAGAAAAAGATTCAGAATCTCTTGGCTCTTGTGGGCACAGACACTGGAGAAGTGACCTATTTTTATAAGGAGCCTCCAAACAAAGTAAGTAGTCTTTGGTACGGCATGGTAAGCATTACTTTTTATTTAAAAAAAAAAAAAAAACAGGCTGGGGTCTATAATAAGAGCAATTTTGGTACTTGTTAAAGAAGATAGAAGGAGAATTAGCTGTCTTAGTCCCGAAGTCTTCAAAGCATTTTCTATAATTACAAAGAGCTTTGTGCTTTCATTTACTTTTTTCCCCCAAAAAAACCTTGGGAGGTGGCATCATTTCACTGTTTGGAAATCTTAAAGCACAGAGGAGTGGATGTTTTGGGTGAGGTTAGAGAGGAAAGCAGGAGCTGACTTAGTGTGGGAGCAAATTCGCAATACTCAGATTTCTTTTTTATGTTAGTTTATGCTGATGATAAAGTACTACATGGTCTTTATGAAAAACAGATTTCAGAAATCTGTCATATAAAAGTGGCAGTCTCTTTTATCCCCAGAGAGAAAGCTCTTTTCCCATTCATATAGAAATATTTGTGTGTATATATAGTTTTTTTATTTTTACTTTTCTATAAACTGCCTCAGTGAGCATCTTTGTGCATATCTACATATGCATGCTTTTGTGTTCCTGTTATTTTCCTAAAGGTCCTTGCCAAAGATGCCCCACCCCTTTCTTTTAGCAGATAGTATGAAATAACTCTGAAATTTACTTTTTTAGCTTATTTCACTAGCGCTGAGTTTGGTCCACTTTAGTGTCCCTCACACATGACATCCTTATATGATTATGGTAATTTCAACCAATTGTATTTGTGAGTAGTGTTTTGATCTATAGAAGTAAAGCTAAAAAGTGAAATACAACATTTATAGGAAAGGTAACTCTATACTTTTTGGTTTTTTTGCTTCTTCAGGTCAGCATTCACTCCAAGACTATCCAGGCTATAGGTATATGTGAACAGAATGAATCTTCCTCAGCTTTCAGAGCAGGTATCAGCCGTATTACTATAAATTCTCATTGATGCAGAATTCAAAAACACAGTCAAATAATTAGATTTTGTTTCTACTATGTGGTAATAATGAATGTTCATATTGATGTCCCTGCTAGTTTAAGATCTCACTGAGCTTTTTTTCCTTTAACCTTCCCGTGATGTTTTAATAAAGGAGAATAAATAATACATAATAAACATGCTTATAGGTAATAAAACAGATTGGGATAACTTCTGGGATCACAGAATGTTAATTAGCTTCTAAGCCTCAGTCTCCCCCCGCCCCTTTTTTTTTGATGGAAATCCCAATTTTATTTCTTTCTTTGCCCTTTTTTTTTTTTTTTAAGAAAATTGAGATGTGGGGCGCCTGGGTGGCTCAGTGGGTTAAGCCGCTGCCTTCGGCTCAGGTCGTGATCCCAGGGTCCTGGGATCGAGCCCCGCATCAGGCTCTGCTCAGCGGGGAGCCTGCTTCCTCCTCTCTCTCTGCCTGCCTCTCTGCCTGCTTGTGATCTCTCTCTGTCAAATAAATAAATAAAGTCTTTAAAAAGAAAAAAAAGAAAAAAAAAGAAAATTGAGATGTAATTGACATATAACATTACATTTAAGTATATAATGTAAGGATTCAATATTTGCATATATTATGAAATGATCACCTCAATAAATCTAGATAACATTCATCACCACAGTGGTTACAGATTTGTTTTTCTTGTGATAAGAACTTTTAAGATCTGTTCTCTTAGTGTGAGCTTCTTGAATCATCCTAGGAATTTTGTTCAGTGTAATTTTAGTGTTTCTTATTTTTAAAATAATCTTGTCTTTTGAAAATTGGGTGATCCATCTTAACCAAATATTTAGACTTACTTTTCCTTATTCCTTATCTTTTCTGATTAAATATGATTTTATGAAGAAAACAGATACAACTTCAAAGGAAAATTTAGTATATTCTTTAGAAAGATGAATATTATTATTCAGGAGACATCCTAGCAGAGTTCCTTTAGAGAGATTCTCATTTGAAAAAGTATTGCTATAGTCATTGTATGCTTTCCTTTTTCTTCCTTTCCTTCTCTTCTAGGTAAATGAAATCAGACTCCTCTGCAGAAGTCTGCTGATGTTCAAATAGCCAAAATAAAAACTAAGTAAAGGTCTTGATTAATTTTTGTTTTCTATTTTAGATTCTAAAGGAAACAAAAAAAAACCAGCAATGAGAGAGAAGGAAGAAAGTTCTGAGCAATATCAGAGAGACATACAAACACTTATCCTGCAGGTAAAGCAGACCAGAACAGTTTCTGTCCACAAGTTTAGCTTTGTGTAACATATCTTTGTTATCATATAAGTATCTCCTTGCACACATATTATTTTTTCCTTTTGTGTGTGTGTGTGTGTCTATATGTTTTCTTTTTTTTTTTATTAACATATATTATTTATTTCAGGTCTGTGATTCACTGGTCTTATATAATACTCAGTGCTCATTACAACACACACCCTCCCCAATGTCCATCACCCTATTACCCCAACCCCTACCTCTCCCCTCCAGCAATCCTCAGTTTCCTAAGATTAAGAGTCTCTTATGGTTTGTCTCCCTCTATAGTTGAGTCTTGTTTCATTTTTTCCTTTCTTCCCCTATGATCCTCTGCCTGCCTCTCAAATTCCTCATATCACTGAGATCACATGATAATTGTCTTTCTCTGACTGACTTATTTTGCTTAGCATAATACCCTCTAGTTCCATCCACGTTGTTACAAATGGCAAGATTTCATTTTTTTTACGGCCTTGCACACATATATCTAGGTATCAAGTGATTACGAAAATTTAGGTTGTTCCTAATTTCTGAGAGTTTATGTTTTAAAACCATTATTCTCTATTCAGCCATTCTAGAAGCGCTATCCTTAGCCCTACCTAACAAAACTATCATATAGTAAGAATTTCCTTGTGGCTTAAGGGATACGCAAAGAGTTACAATTGTCTCTGCTGAAAGATTGACCAGTAGGGGTATATCCATTTATTTAGTGCATGTGTTCTAAAGTCACCAATTATCCTTCTACCACCTGGTAGTTGTGTAACACTTGCAACCATGCGCTCAAGTTCCTGTCCTTACTAGGGTCTGTTGCCTTAAATGACAGTTTCTGCCTTTGGCCAGTATCTCCCCTGGGAGTCATGACAACCAGAATCAGAGAAGGAAATAACATGATACTGATTTTTCTTCACTTTTTAAATTAAAGGATGAAGAAAGGAGTCATTCTATTTCTATGCAACTAGGGGGTCTTAGAAGGGAGATAGTCCTAAGAATCCCAAAAGGGAGATAGTGAAAAGCTGAAAATGTTAGGGTAGAGGAAACTGGATTTTCCAGCTTTTTGTGTGTGACGCAGATCCTGTGTGGTGTGAACAGAGCTTGCTCTTGTGTAGCCTAACCCCATGTATAAGACATTAAATGAAAAGGAGTACACTTAAGATTTTTCTTCTATTTGTTTCGCTGCCGTGCTTTTGTTTGTGGATTTGTTTTGTTTTGTTTTCTAAAGTTTTCTGGAGAAAGACTCACTTTTTGAGGTAAGAAATAAGTGGAAGTGAGACAGGAGTGGATACCTCACCTCTTTTGGCCTGTCCAGGTGGAATCACTGCAGGCTCAGCTGGAAGAGCAGACCAAGCTTTCTAGAGAGCAAGTTGAAGGGCTCATGGAGGACAGACGGATTCGCATTGAGGAAATACAAGTTCATCACCAGAGAAATCAGGACAAAATCAAAGAGCTTACCAAAAAGTGAGTGTTCAAGAAAGCTGCACCTGACAGATCTGTAAATTTTTCTGAGTGGCTTGGAAGTTAACAGTCCTCTCCTTTAGCAGCATAGTACTGTGCAACTGAAAGGGATCTGGAAAATTCGTCTTTGTCAGACATCCCTGCCTCTATGTAGGTGGGTGTCCGGGCTTCTCCACGAGTGCTGTTGATTCTTTTCTTGAATAGCTGCCAAGTATCCCCCATGCTCCGTTTAACCCACTTGACTTTTAGCTTGATCTTAGTGGTGAAGAAATATTCTCTTATCCACTGATAGGTTATCCAGTGCAGCCCAATACGGTAGGGACATTTTCTTTTGTTTGGCCCTTCACGAATGTGGGAAAAATGACTACGTACCTGTACAAAAACCACAGACTCTCTGTCCTCACTGCTTTAATTCCGCACCTGCCTGCCTGCCTTTCCTCACCTTTCTGCAGTCGGATTTCATCCCCACTGTTTTACCAAGCATGCCCTTTCTAAGGTCATCACTGACTTCATTATCTCTTTAAAGTGCCCGCTGTAACTAGTATACTAGTATCATTCTGTATATTCAGTACCGCTAAGCTCCCTTTCTTTGAGATGAATTCTCTTTGCTTCTACCTGTCTGACCCTCCTCAGATTTTTTAACGGTTCCAGTGGCCAGACTGTGCTGTACAGATCTCTTCCGTAATGTTCGAACGCCTCCAATTTACTGCAACTGAATCAGACTGTTTTTCTTCCCCAAGAAACATCTCATTGTCCCATCTCAAACCTACTACTACATTCTTTTTCCCATTTACTTTAAAGATATCCATCCTGTTTCCCAAGCTCCCCGACCTTAGAGTTATCTTGAATTCCCCACTCTCTTATTCCTGAATTCTGAGCCCTAATGAGTATGATGAGCCTGGGAAGCCTCTCCAGGCCGTTCTCTCCCTCTCATTCTTCTCACATTGGTTCAACCTATTCTTTTTTTTTTTTTTTAAAGATTTTATATTTTTCTAAGTATCTCTACCCCCAACATAGCACTGGAATTTGTGACTCTGAGACCCAAGAGTTGGGTGTTCTCCCCTCCTGAGCCAGTCGGGAATCCCCCAGCTCTATTATTTACATTCCTGCAGTAATCTAGCTGTTCTTCCTATCACTGATCCCACCGCCTTCTACACTTTTCCTCGCTGCTATGAGTTAGAAGTTACCAGCTGCTCCATTGGGAGTTACCAACTGCTCAGAAACATACAATAGCTTCCTATTTATCTCATGATAAAGTCCTGCTGCCTCAGCATGAATTACTAGAATCTTCGTCATCTGGCACCAAATGAACCTTTTCAGTCTTAGCTCTTCCTCTACTGCTGTGTTTTAACCTGTCCTTCAGTCTGACCACTCATGTCTATTGCTTATGGGATCCTTGCTGTGTGGCAGGCACTTGGCTGTGCATGGTCATCTCTCCTCTGAACACTTCCCCCGGCAGAATTTAATTTTTCTTCCTCCGCATGCCTCTGATGCCTCGCCTGCCTCTGGTGGCACTAATCACCACCTATTGGAGTTATGTCTGTTCCCCAGGGGCGTGCTGTGGCCTCAGTTAAGCATCTGACTCTTGTTCTGAGCTCAGGTTTTGATCTCAAGATTATGAGTTCAAGCCCTGCTTTGGCCTCCATGCCCAGCGTGGAGTCTATTTAAAAAAAAAAAAAAAGTGATGATTAAAACTGGATGTGATTCTTAAATTAAGATCTCCCAATACAGGCTAGAAAATGCGTTCTGCCTCTTACAGACTCAGTTTTTGTTTTTTGTTTTGTTTTGTTTTTGTTTTTAAGATGTTACACATTTATTTGACAGACAGAGATCACAAGTAGGCAGAGAGACAGGCATAGAGAGGTGGGGGGTGGGGGTGGGAAGCAGGCTCCCCGCTGAGCAGAGAGCTGGATTTGGGGCTCGATTCCAGGACCCTGAGATCGTGACCTGAGCTGAAGGCAGAGGCTTAACCCACTGAGCCACCCAGGCACCTCACAGACTCTGTTTCTTTTAACACAGTATAATATGTTTTCATGTGGCCAGCACATCTCCATCTTCATTTTCATGTTTGGTATTTTGTGCTTACACATAGCATGTTCACTTTTCATTGGATTTTAATTGTTTTAAAAAGCAGTGTTTTTAAATTGTCACAGTAATTTGTAATTTTATATCTGTCTTCTAGCAGATTAATAACCATCCTAGTTTAGCATTATCTGCCCATCTGAGCATATAATCAGTCCCTTACATTTGATAGATCATCCTAAGGATATTGAATGGCATGAAATCCAAGGCCTTTAATGACTGTCCTTTGGGTCTCATTTTCATACCATTTATACATTAACAAGACTATTTATTGCTCAGTTTGTAATCTAGAACATAATGTAAAATAGAATAAAATAACTCATTGAAAGCATGAGAGATCTTGTGGTAACTGAATCAGTCTCTCTTTATATACATACATATATACCTGAGTATATGTATACATTCGTCTGGTGACAGTTACTCTGCTTTGTGCCTGCATTATGCTCTCATGTTCTCCTTATCTGTGTATCCTATTACTCATGAAAAGAACTGAGTTTCTCTGACATTATTTGGCCAGTGGAAAATTACAGTGATTGCCTCATGGTATTTAATATTCTTTTTAAGCAGTTTGATCATTTGGTACAGTATTTTTCTAGAAAGTATTGATATTAAACTGATGAGTTGCTAACTTCTTAGGGATATCCTTTTTTAAAGATAGAAACATCATTTGCCTATTCCTAAATCTCAGTAGTCAGCAGGAATTTGTTTAGTACTCTGTGTATGTTTAGCATTTGGTACTATTCTTGACAATATGGTGATAGCAAGGCAAAAGCAAATGATAAATAGGGGATATGCTTTCACTCAGGCTAGAAAAAATATGCATGTTGGGGCACCTGGCTGGCTCAGTTGGGAAAGTACACGACTCTTGATCTTGGGGTTATAAGTTTGAGACCCACGTTGGGTGTAGAGATTACAAAAAGAAAAGAAGAAATTATGCCTGTTGACAGTTAAAACATGACAAAGGCACCTGGGTGGCTCAATCAGTTAGGCATCTGCCTTTGGCTCAAGTTGTGGTCCTGGGGTCCTGGGATTGGGCCCCGAGTCAGGCTCCCTGCTCAGTGGGGGTCTGCTTCTCCCTCTCCCCTCCTGTTTGTGCTTTCTCTCTCTCTCACTCACTCTCTCAAATAAATATAATTTTAAATATAAAACAAAGTAAAATTAATTAAAATTAATAAAACATGACACAGTCTATGAGCAAGTGTCAAATTATAACACAGGGGTAGAAATTTAAACTGATACAGAATTTCAGAGAATGGAGAAACTAAATGGGCTAAAGTTGTCACGATCTCTCCATGGAGGAAACTGATGTTGAGGAAAGGACAAGTTTTGCTACCAGGCAGTTTACATGTGGATTACAGCATAACAAAACCAAAACTATTTTTGACATTTTAGAACTTGTGTTCACCCTCAGTCAGGGAATATATTCCATACTTGTGCAGGCTCTGTGTAGATATTTCTGTAAATCTTTTAATGATATAAACTAGAATTAGCATTGGGAAAATATAAAGACCAGTCTACGTTGGGCACATGGGTAACACAGTCAGTTAAGCAACTTAACTTGATTTTAGCTCAGGTCATGGTCTCAGGGTGGTGAGATGAAGCCCTGGATTGTTCTCTGCGCTCAGCAGAGAGTCTGCTGGAGATTCTCTCTCTCCCTCTGCCCCTCCTCCTACCCAATGCATGCGTGCATGCTTTCTCTCTCTCTCTCAAATAAATAATTTTTTTTTATTTTATTATTATTTTTTAAGATTTTATTTATTTATTTGACAGAGATCACAAGTAGGCAGAGAGGCAGACACAGAGAGAGGAAGGGAAGCAGGCTCCCTGCCAAGCAGAGAGCCCGATGCGGGGCTCGATCCCAGGACCCTGGGATCATGACCTGAGCTGAAGGCAGAGGCTTAACCCACTGAGCCACCCAGGTGCCCCAATAAATAAATCTTTTTAAAAAATAATGTTTTTATTTAAGAGCGAGAGATTATAAGCAGGGTGGGAGGGGCAGAGGGAGAAGTAGACTCTGCCGAGCAGGGAGCCCAATACTGGACTCAATCCCAGGCTCCTAGGATCATAACCTGAGCCAAAGGCCGAGGCTTAACCAACTGAGCCATCCAGGTGCCCAGTAAATAAATCCTAAAAAAAAAAAAAAAAAAAAGACCAGTCTGTGAACTAGTGTGCATGGATAGGTACATTACACTTTGTCCAGTAAAACATGTAAGTTTACCAGTGATTAGATTGTCTTTTAAATACTGCTAGTGATATTTTATAGAATTTGTGTATTGCACAATTTTTAAAGAACTCGTATCTTCCCTTTGTTTGAGTAACTATGTACCATATGTACCCCTAAACATGGTGTCTACATTTGTACTTTCTTTCATAGTCTCCATCACACCCAAGAACTTCTCTATGAGAGCACGAAAGACTTTTTGCAACTCAGATTTGAAAGCCAAAATAAAGAGAAGTCGTGGATGCTTGAAAAGGATCATTTGATGTCGAAGATTAAGCAATACAGCGTGCAGTGTAAGAAGAAAGAAGAAAAAATTGGAAAAGTTTGGCCAGTCATTCATGAGACTCATCATAACCAAAATGAATATATTAAGGTAGTTTTCTTATGTCCTACAGAAATTGTTAATTTTTTTGGAAAAGTTGAAAGAACTCAGAGAATTCCAAAGAACCTGAGAATTGAAATACAAGGTCCATTCAGTCCAGAAAGCTGTTGTAGCAGCAGCCTCAAGAACTAGGTTTCAAGGAGTAGCTTATCATTATAGTGTTTAGGGATTTAGAAAAGTGAACTATTGATTGATTCATTTAACAAATATTTATTGCACTCCTACTGTGGGCTTGGCTCTGCAGCAATAGATAAATTAGACCAGGTCTGCCTTTGCAGCATTTACATTTGAATGGGTGCGGGGTCGGGAGGGAAGATGGGACTGGCTGGCTCAGTAGTGAGAGCATGCGTCTCTTGGTCCTTTGAGTTCAAGCCCCTCATGGGGTGTAGAGACTATTTAAATAAATAAATGAATGAATGAATAAAAAAAGCCTTCATGGGTGAGAGGGTACAAAAACAAAACAGAGAAAATGATAGCTTATTTTTTAAAATGGTGTTAAGGAATTGAAAAGATTATATGAAGATTTTATATAGTTGCTGAAAGTCTGCTTTTATAGGGAAGCACAAGGACCCTCTGTGAAGTCTGATATTGTTGCTGAGACTTATAAAACAGTACTGAGCTTGCCATACAGACCTGGGGAAGAACATTCCAGGCAGAGGGAAGAGCAAGTCTGAAGTATGTTCAGGGAAGAGAGGGAATATCATTGTGGTCATGGAGGGATAAGCAAGAAAGAAGTGGTAAGCAGAGAGGTTGGAGGGTGGGTAGCAACCAGTCATGGAGGGCCTTCCAGGGCCTTTACACGCCTGGAAAGAATATTTAGCTCTAAGTGTTGTATGTCTTTGAAGGATTGTGTGTAAGGAAGAAACACGAGCTGATTAAGTTTTTTATCCACCATTCCCTCTGCTCAATGGAACATGTATTATGTGTTCTTGTTGTTTCTATTTAAAGAAGAGCAAATTTGTGCCAAAACATATGTTGTCATGTCCTACTTGGTATAGTTCTAAGCTCCATTATCTGACCCTTCTCAGAGCCCAAAATACTTGTTTTATTTTAAAGAATTTCTACTGTGGACACTTCAGGAAAAGGTTAAGAGAATCATCTAGAAATAGGAGGCTTTCAGATGTTCTCCAACATTCCTTGCCATCTTGTTCCTTAGTTCGTTTTAGATTTAATGGAAATCATTTCTTTCCTTTCTTTTGTTGCCTAAGTACTATTTGAATTACCAAAATTGTAATTTTATTTTCCCTCTGACCTGCAGTCCTTAAAGGATAAGTTAGTTCAAGAGAAAAAACTGTCCAACATGTATCAAGAGCAGTGCATTTCCCTAGAAGAAGAACTTGCCCGAATTCGTGAGGAAGAGGGAGTGAGGAGAGAGATCTTCAAGGTACAAATTCTCTATCACTTCTGATGGGGTAGGAAGCGCAGATGCTCCGGGAATGTGTTCCCTCTCTTCACATGCCTTGCCATGTCTCTATATTTAGGATCGCACTAACAAGATGGGGAAGCGTTTACAGGTGATGACAAGACGCTATGAGGCCTTGGAGAATCGGCGCATCCTGGAAGTAGAAGGCTTTAAGACAGATATTAAGATTCTCCGGCAAAAGCTGAAACACTTGGAGCAAATCCTCTATAAGGTAATCACTGATTCTGAATTACCGAGAGGGGGGAAAAGGGGTGCAGGTAAGGAAACATGGTCATGAGGGCTCCTCAGAAGAAAGATGGGCTGTTTCCCTGGTGGTAGACCCTAGCGGATCAACATCCTTTAAGTCTCATTAAAAGCAGCTTAAGTACACAGCAGAGGGAAGACACAGTAGACTAAAATCATTGCTAGTCTGCACCATTGTACTTCCATCTGAGTTGAACTGAGGAAGAAGAAAGCTTCCTCCTTCCCAGATCAAGAAGCAGATGAAAAGAACTGTGTCTATTTTACCAATGGAGAGAGAGCGAGTGAGTAAGGAATGAAGTAGTTTCTCCCCTCAACCCTCAAACACAGCTTTATTTAGAATTCAGGTTGCCTCAGAATTCTTCTTAGATATATTTTTTAAAAGATTTCATTTATTTATTTGACAGGAAGAGATCACAAGTAGGGGGAGAGGCAGGCAGAGAGAGAGGAGGAAGTAGCTCCCTGCTGAGCAGAGAGACTGATGTGGGGCTTGATCCCAGGACCTTGGGATCATGACCTGAGCCAAAGGCAGAGGCTTTAACCCACTGAGCCACCCAGGCGCCCCAAATCCTTCTTAGATTTAAGCAGTAATTCACATATCCTAAATGATTGCTATGTGCCAAACAAGGTTAGTTACAGAAGAGAAGCTTTTTTTCCCATTCTTTGGCAAATTTACCAGTAACATTTATATTGGCCTCTGTTTTTACTCATTTCTGTTTGTTGACCTCTATCTTATGGCTTCTTTACTATCGTATAGAAAAGCAGAGTCTCATGCCTTTTCTTTTTTTTTTTTTTTTTTAATTTGACAGAGAGAGAGGAGAGATCACAAGTAGGCAGAGAGGCAAGCAGAGAGAGACAGAGAAGCAAGCCCTCTGCTGAGCAGAGTGCCCGATATGGGGCTCAATTCCAGGACCCTGAGATCATGACCTGAGCTGAAGGCAGAGGCTTAACCCACTGAGCCACCAGGCGCTCCAAGACCTAAATCTTTTTTTTTTTTAAAGATTTTATTTATTTATTTGTCAGAGATAGAGCGTGAGCGAAAGCGAGCACAGGCAGACAGAGTGGAAGGCAGAGTCAGAGGGAGAAGCAGGCTCCCCGTGGAGCAAGGAGCCCAATGTGGGACTCGATCCCAGGACGCTGGGATCATGACCTGAGCCGAAGGCAGCTGCTTAACCAACTGAGCCACCCAGGCGTCCCCTCATGCCTTTTCTGCTTTAATTCTACTCTACATTTTCTTTCTTTTGGTCATTAGCAAGCTAAGGATTGAATTTATCATGTGTGCTAAAAGTCTGCCAAAAAGAAGCCAGCATAGCCTAGTCTTTATGACTGATTTCTTTCTCCTGGAATGTGCCATAAACATTTCTTCTTTTTTTTCCCAATCTCTAGGCAACACTGAATGCCCAGGCAAACCAGGATCTTGCCATTCTGTGTGAGGTGCGTGACAGCAATAGACGGGCACATAAGCTGCAAGGAGAACTGAAGAACCTTAAGTCCAAAGTCTTTGGTCTGGAGAATGAACTTAGACTCTGTTGACATTTACGTTTAGCCATTGCCTTTGTCTGGAATAGGTTTGCTTCCTAAAATCTGAGGAAAAGGTTCTTTTCTCCCAGAAACTATGCACAGAGCCAGCTAGAATCGTGGTATCCGTTATTAAGAAGATGGAGCTAGGAATTGGGGACCACTAAAAGAGCCCTTCTTGTATGCTAAGCTTTAGCTATCATTTTTACTGTCCTATTAATTAACCTTTTTTGTGTTTTGGGTCTGGATTATAACCTTAATCACTTAGAGACTTTCCCACATTATTTCTCCCATTGATAATATGATGACAGTTTTTGTTTTTTTAATAAGGCAGTGATGATGAAAATTCCAGAAGGAAGTATTTTTTTGCTATGAGCTTGACTGGGTGTCGGAAGTTGAAATTCTGCCTGAGATCAAGGCATCCTCTAAGGTTGCCCAAGGCAGCAAATCACAATCTATCACATGTAAATAGATAGTAATTGTACTATTTAACTCTTCCATTGTGAGCCGAATTACTTTTTTGGATACCCAGTCTCAGTAAGTTTCACCAGAGGGCACTAGAGACCCTAGTCTTTTTCTTTTTCTTTTTCTTTTTCTTTTTCTTTTTTTCTTTTAGAGATGCTATTTTTAAGTAAAATGTTCATCTAGGAAAATAAAGGTGCCACGTTGGTAAGAGCGAGTGAAACTTTAGTCATCCTTAAATGAAAGATCATTATCTTACCAATAAAATGCTTTTTAAAAAAAAAAATCTATAAATCAACTACTTTTCAATAAAAATGTAATTTAAAAGATTCTGGTTTCTATAACTTTTTGTTAAAACCACATTTATAACTTTGTTAATGACTCGGTTTACTTACTTGTTCCATGGTCTCTGTAGTTTTGTACAATTATTAAGGTTTTTTACTCTGAAATTTTATGATTTAATAACCATTTTGTTTGATGCCTAGCATCAAAACAGTAACTAATAAAAAGTCAGTTCCTTAAGTGTTAACACAAAAGGAAGAACCATCCGTTATATATGTCCCTCTAAAGCCCAAGACTGATCCTTCTGGGAATTTGGGGTTGAATTTATTAGTGAAAAAACTGTAATCTGGGGGCGCCTGGGTGGCTCAGTGGGTTAAGCCTTTGCCTTCAGCTCAGGTCATGATCTCAGGGTTCTGGGATCGAGCCCCGCATTGGGCTCTCTGCTCGGCAGGGAGCCTGCTTCCTCCTCTCTCTCTCTCTGCCTGCCTCTCTGCATACTTGTGATCTCTGTCTGTAAAATAAATAAAATCTTTATATATAACAAAAAAAGAGTCCCATGTTTTACCAAATGAACCGGTCTCCAAAAGGTCTTTTTTTTGTTGTTAAGATTTTATTTATGTCTTTGACAGAGAGAGATCACAAGTAGGCAGAGAGGCAGGCAGAGAGAGAGAGAGGAGGAAGCAGGCTCCCTGCTGAGCAGAGAGCCCAACGCTGGGCTGGATTCAGGACCCTGGGATCATGACCTGAGCCGAAGGCAGAGGCTTTTTCCCACTGAGCCACCCAGGTGCCCCCAAAAGGTCTTTTTTTAAGCCTCTACATAGCTTTATGGGTCTCAGCTGTGAAGGAGTCCACTCCTGGACTGACCTGTAGCTTAGTTCCCAGTTAGTCCTACAAAAAAGCAAGTGTGAACATAACAAAGACCTCTGGAGCACTCACTTCCTTGATTACCTGAGTCTAAGGTGACATCACAGTCTTTCAACTGTTACCGTGTTTGGAGTAGCTCTCAGTTTGCAAATGACATAATTTACTTCTAAGCTACCAGATGATAATATTCACACCCTAAGTGGAACCTAAGTGTATGGAGTAAGATTGTTACTAAGAAACCCACTGCCCTTGCCGTAGCAGCTTTCTGGGAACTGGCCCGTCAAATAGCAGTGATCACCGCTTTTGTTTGCAGATCTTTTTGGTATCTCCTCTTTGCTTCTTGGACTGCATGGCTTCTTTTTGAAAACTGAGCCAGCCACGCCTTTTTTTTTTTTTTTTTTAAACTAAATGTGTTGTATTGACACATGAACAGACTGACCGATGGCATAGAAAATGAAGTGGAGAAATAGGCCCAATTAAATACTGGAATTTAGGTTATTGTCATAGAGTCAAGTTGGTCTGCTAAATATGTATTTGTTTTAGTTAAATAATTATTTATTATAAAATCTTGTGCTTGAAAAATTAGCTCATTTACCTCCACCTGCTGACATCTATGCCAGAATACCTTTTTTTTTTTTTTTAAGATTTTATTTATTTATTTGACAGACAAAGATCACAAGCAGGCAGAGAGAGGAGGAAGCAGGCTCTATGCTGAGCAGAGAACCCAACGATGTGGGGCTCAATCCCAGGACTCTGGGATCATAACCTGAGCTGAAGGCAGAGGCTTTAACACACTGAGCCACCCAGGCACCCCCTATGCCAGAATATCTTTTAGATAATTGCAGAGTCACATGTAGTTGTAAGAAATCATACAGAGAGATCCTTTTATATGCAGTTTCCCCAAGTACTCCATTCCGACATAGCTAGACCACAGTTTTTGCATCCTAGCAAACTCTGAATAGGACCACAAGGTTTCTGGTGGGCCTTGTGTTGGTTTTGTGCCCCGCCCCCCCCTTTTGCTTCATGATTGTCCTACCCACTAAGCATCTTGGTATTTAACCATATCAGTGCTAATTTTAAATTTGTACAATCTTGATATTGCTATGTTGACTGTTCTTTGCCTTGACATTTAGAAAGAGATAATAAAAGTTAAATGGAGGAATCTAAAATCTGAGTAATGTAGTATTATAGTATTGTCATGCAGATTTCTATAAAATTTCATTGGGCCCCAAGCTCCATAATCAGTAAGGATTGAGCTGGTCTGTCTCAAGTTGTTTTACTTAAACTAGAGTGATTCTTCATTTCAGCCCTACGACTTGCATCACTCCCTAGGCCAGGCCAGCACCTGATAAGCTTCTGCAGAAAATAGCTATGTTCTCTATGTGCCAAAAGCTGTGTTCTCTTTCTTGCTTTGTGTCAAAGCAATGAATTCCTTTCCCCCCAAAATGACCTCATAAAATTCCTCTTTCTCTGCATGTTCTTTGCTCAAATCCTCTATAATGTTTTTGGGATTCTGTATTTTGCCTCTGCTTAGTCTGGGCATAACCCTCTGGAATTCATCCTGCACCTTCTCCTTGTGGGTCATACCTGGCCTTTCAGCTTTACCTCCTGAGCACTGGCGTCTTAGGATGCTACTGTGTCCTCGCCTGTTCTCCCTGCTTTGTCAATCTCTGTCCCAGCTCCTCTGTCTGCTGGGTTTGCTCACTCCTTGTCTGATTCTCTTCTGCTTATCCCACAATTTCAGTATCCCCAGGACTCTGTGACCCACATGATCCTCCCTAGGTGATATCGTGCTTTTCTATCATGCCAACAATGTTATGGGATTTCTTTTCCTAGAGGTCTCAAAAAGCAGGAGTAATCTCCCTTGAGAACAGTATGGAATTTTTAAAAAGAAACTTTTATTATTTTTAAAAATTATTGGGGCTCCTGGGTGGCTCAGTGGGTTAACGCCTCTGCCTTCAGCTCAGGTCATGTTCCCAGGGTCCTGGGATCGAGCCCTACATCGGGCTCTCTGCTCAGCAGGGAGCCTGCTTCCTCCTCTCTCTCTACCTGCCTCTCTGCCTACTTGTGATCTCTGTCTGTCAAATAAATAAATAAAATCTTAAAAAAAAAAATCTTTAAAAAAAATTATTTATTTTATAAAGTACTCTCTACACCCAATATGGGGCTTGAACTCACAACCCTGAGATCAAGAGTTGCATGCCCTAACCACCAACCCCGCCAGGCACCCCAAGAACAGTATAAAATTTAAGGGAAAAGTTAGTTGAAAGCAAAACTTTCCACGTAGTAAGCCAAGGTTGCACTGGGTTGGGAAAATGTATAGCAAAGGGTGACTGAACTCAGATGAGAAAAATAAATCAGAGATTTATTTATTTATTTTTAAATATATATATATATATTTTTGGACAGGGATCACAAGTAGGTAGAGAGGCAGGCAGACAGAGAGGGGGAAGCAGGCTCCCCTCCCCAGGCACCCCTCAGAGACCGATTTAAAGTTCCCAAGTTCACTTTTTAATAATCTAAAGAAAAACTGAGAGCATGAAATGTCCCCTAAAAAGATCTGGGATGATGGAATGCAAGGTGTTCCCATGCATATCTCTCACTGACCTGCACTTACAGCCCTCTTTTGAGGGTAGGATGTCAGGCTGAAGAGCAGAATCTTTGTCAAGGTAGAAGAATTTTTTTAGAACTCAAGGGAATAAAAAAGTTTAGGAAGACTTCAGCATTTCACTTTCTCCAAGAGTGGTTCCTTATACCCAACACACACCCTGACCACCCTCCACTACCATCACATACACACCGGGTATTTGGTGAATATATGAAGGGCGAGAAGAACAAAAGAAAAAAAAAAACCATCACGTGACTAGTTGCGCTGTCCTTGACCCAAATCACTAGACGGGTTTTAGCTCCTCTCTTCATAGCTTTACCCAATGAGAATGTTCTATTTCAATTGGTTCTTGGAAACTGACTTTATTATTTTTTTTATGGTGAAAAGATTTATATTTAGAATTAGCCAGCTGGACTCAGTTTAGATGATCCCAATTTTGTTGGCAACATCCAAAGCATCCTAGTCAGGAGCCAGCTGAATGGAACATATGCCTTCTTCTCTCCATTGGGCCTGATCAGGGTGTTGACCTTGGCCACAACAATGTCATAGAGCTCCTTCACAGCCTGTTTGATCTTGTGCTTTTTGGCTGCAACATCCACAATGAACGCAAGTGTGCTGTTGTCTTCTATTTCTTCATGGCTGACTCGGTGGTCAGGGGGATCCTGATGATGGCAGACTGCTCAAGCTTGCTTCTCCTGGGAGTGCTCTGTTGAAGATATTTGGGCTACCTTCAGAGACGTCTTGGGCCGTCATAGGTAAGTGATGTGCAGATCTTTTCTCTGTGACTGTGGGCACCTTTCAGCACCCCTGTCCTGGCCTTGCTTTAGCTTTGGCTTTGGGAGGGGCAGGGGCTTCCTGGTCACCTCTGGTGCCATCTTCATGAAAGGGCTGGTTCTTGTGAACTGATTTTAAATCTGACTCCCAAATTCAACACCTTAGCATTGACCATGGAAGGTGGTAGGAGCCTCCCCCGCCACCAAGAGGGGCCGAAATCCTTCTTGTCCTCACCCTAACCCCTTCTTGCTCCTGACGAGCCTCAATATTCACGGGGTTTGCTGCCTGCAGAGGGCGTTGAGAGTGGATGAGCAGCGTTGCTCTTAAGTTTTCCCTCTCCAGAGCCAAGTTAAATTCCGGAGAACCACATACAGTGAGGATTTTTGTTTTCTTTCTTCCATCTCCAGTCCGGGTGGCGGCAGAGCTCAAAGGGTAGTCTGTTCTGGGGAAAAGACGGCGTCTGCCTCTCTCCCAAACTAGCCCTGATCAAATCCCAAGCAGCCGGTCCTTAGATAACACAGCTGAGAAACCTGAAACCAACAGCCTGGACTCCCATCGGTGCCCAGCATCACCGTCTGGAAACGGAGACATGCCGCTGAGATGCCACAGTGATTGAGTGTTAAGTAGCATGGCTGGGGTTCTCTCACCAGAGTTTATAGCCTGGACCTCTGAACTTAGACAAAGAAGGTTTTCAGAAAGTCTGTCTGGGGCTGGAGCCCTGGAGCTGTTTTGTGGCACTCTGCACACGTACTAGCCGTTAGGATCATTGTTCTTCCCTAGCAAAGCCATTCGGTACGTTCATCCAGCCTGCTGTCCACTGGCCTGGGTTGCCTGCCACTTTCCCAGCAGGTGAGGGGATTTGATTGTGTTTGTGGCAAGGAGAGGAACGTCCCTATTTCCACTGTTGCTTTAATAGAGGAAGACATCCTTCAATGAGGGGGTTGAAGAGGAGGCAGAGCCTCCTGGGATAAGGAGTAAGAACACTTCCCCTTATGACAGAGTGTTTACAGAGTGACTTCTGGGCTGGAAGCTCTAGAAGGAGTACAGCTTGTAGCGTGTAGAACGGATGTGGTCCTTGACAAGCCCTGTTAGTGACTGGAGAAGCTGGGAAGTGGTAGATGTGTATGCAAGAGTTTCTTCAGGATGAAAGAATAGAGGTAAGAAATCCAGCTCCCCTCAGGGGCTTGGAGACCCACAGTTTATTCTGAAAATGCTGAGAACACCCTCAGTGCTGCAGAAGGTGGTGCCAGAGAGCTAAGTCAGCTGCCTCTGAGTCTACCCTCTGGACAGTGTGGGTCCACCTTGTGTGTATGCGTACTTGTGGGGACCAAGCCTGTGGGGTGTGTTGTCCTGGGAGAAGAGAAGAAAGCACCTAGGGTTCACTCAGAGGTACGTGGGTCATGGGTTTCAAGCCATGGCAAGTCACATAGCTCTCAGACATCAAACACTGCCAGGACATGGGAGTGGGGAAGAAGCTTCTTGGGGCTGAGGGTCACCATGCTTTAGCTTTAGCTCCAAAGCCCCCTCACCATTACCTGCAGTAGCAGATCGCAGCATGTAGACAAGAGAGAATGTCTTTCGACAGAAGGGTGAGAGCATGTCTTTCTCATGAGGTTTAGGGAAGTAGAGCTCCAGGGAAGGCTCTTTTCGCCTCTGTTTCAGCACCAACTAATGAGCAATGGAGAGTGCTGCTCACCCTTTCTCCTTGTGGGTTTCCCAGCAACAAAGCAAATCTGAGTGGAGGGGAATAATTGCTGTTACTCAGCCGAAAAGCCTGAACAAGTCGAAGTTAATTTTTTGACTTAGATAATTGTTTGTTGACTTGCTGGGGAATCCCTTTCCTTGGGGAAGGAAGGCAGGAAGAGGGGTTGTGATAATTTGGAGGTATTCACACTGCAGACTGGAAAGAGAAGCAAGACCCAGCAATAGACGCCAAGTTTAAGCTTCGAAGCATATAGTTCCAGTCTGGGTCATACCTTGCATTTGCTGAAGATCGAATCAACAACTCCATTTGCTTGGGAGGAAGATGAAGCCATAAGCTCTCAGTCTGTGAACTGCCTGGGAACCTTTCCTGAAAGCTAAAGAGCTTTGTTCTGACCCATAACATCTCTGCCCTCTGTTCGTCTTTCCTTTGACTCTTCTCTAGACACGATATTTTTTCAAAAAATCTTTTGTTGATTTGAGAGAGAGTGAGAGAGGGAAAGCAGAGAGGAAGAATGAGAGAGAGAAGAAGACTCCCCGCTGAGCAGGGAGCCTGCCCTGGGGCTTGATTCCAGGACCTGGAGATCATGAACTGAGTTGAAGGTAGATGCTTAACTGACTGAGCCATAGAGAGGGGAAAAAGCGACCTCGTCTGTGAAGAGTGGAGCAGCAGCACTGAAGAGGGTGGGGAGTAGCAGGAGGAGAAGTATTATCATGTGGCTCCGTGAGTTATGGATGTGTGAGAGTGAGCTCAGAGTTTCCAGGGTGAATATATTTCTCCAGGGAAACTTCCAGGGAAATATGTGCAAAGGGGAGTAGGGGGTGGAGGCATTGGATCTGAAGTTAGAAAGCCTGAGTGTGAGTGTCATCTAAGATACATGTCACCTATATCACCTTGAACCAGTTATTTAACATCTCCTTATCTGTAAAATGGAACTAGTGAATCTATAGCTGTGGATGTGATACATGAGCTGAAAGAGATAAAACAAATAAATGCTAGCCATGATGGCCATGGCACTGGGAGATAGGTTCATGACTATCCTTTCCTCTCTTAGGAATTGTCTCAAAATAAAGGAACTCGGCCCTCTGCATTGTCATAGTCTAAGACATTGAATTAGCAATGGCCCAGAAACCCTCACTGAACTATTATCAGAATTTGTACTAACCAAGATATATGTCCATGAAATACTTTGAAGAGCAGAGAAATTCCTGAAGTAAAAGACAAGAGCGAGGGTCTATATGGGCAGAGGGCAATATGGAAGTTCAGGCCAGAGGAGTTGTTTGGGTCCAATGGAAAGAGAAACAGAGGCTAAAGTTGTGGTTCTAGTTCTGATTCCATCACTGCACTGGTTATCTGATCTTGGCACAGATCACCTTGAAGAAACTGAGGTTTGCACAGTTCATCTGTCAATAGAGGAGAGTATCTTTCCTACTATTCTCATGTGGTCATGAGAAAGAAAACACATATGATGAATATGTAAGTTCAAGGTGCCACATTATAGTGTAAGTGTCAGGTTTGAGGAAATGGGAAGGGGAGACTCTGGGATCACGGCAGTTACATAGTAAAGGCTGCCATCCCTATGACTAGAATCCATATGGCTCTGGACACAAGAGTTCTGCTACCACACCTACTGGTCACTGTACACATTTCCCTTTTGAATTCTCTACAAACCAGAATTTCCTGGTCCCTGTGCTAGCCTCGGCCCATTTTAGAAAGCTTCGACTGACCTCTCTCACAAAGCCTCTGCAATTTAGGAGAAGAGATTTTGTGGTTTGACCTGATGCTGACATCCTAGCCAAGCCAAAGACCAGAGCCCATGCCATCCAAATTACAGGTGACATGATGGAAATGCTCTTTCTTTTCAGGTGTGAATTGTGCAACATGACCCTATGCCATTGTGGACAGGGGCCAGCACTAAAGTGGGAGAGTGAAAAGACAGTGAAAATCATCAGAAGAACCAGTGAGTATCCAGAAAAATTGACACGACAATGAACAGATATATTGTGCCACTAAAATTATACCTTAACCTATATACTTAGCTTTGGACCTGAGGGAGAAGGACAGCTAGCTCCCATTGATTGAAAAAAAGAATTTGGGTCTCAACGTCTGGATGCTGCTGCCTTGCTGTGATATTAGGAGTCAAAAGGGGATTTGGAACAAGCTGTCTGAAAGCAGCATCTGGATGGGAGGGAAATCTCAGTGCTGAGGAGACAGAAGAGGAAGAGCCACAAGGGTTTCCTGGCCTCCTTATCCTTGTCATCCATGCACCCTCTCACCATAAGTAGAGAAAGAAAAGATTTTTAAAAAAATTTATTTATTAACTTTTTAAAAAGTAAGTGCTACATCCAATATGGGGCTTGTACTCATGACCCCAAAAATCAAGAGTCACATGCTCTTCCAACTAACCCAGGCTGGCATCCCAGAAATGAGCTGTTTAAGGTATAAGAACACAGAATGGGAAGAGAAGGGCAAAGAAATGAGATGTGCAGAGTGATCTCTTTCCCTTTCTGAATTTCTTTGGAATTTACTATTAGGACCAGAGACTTAGTCTTTATGTTGTCAGATCTCTTTCTGTGGAATGTCATTCCTCCTCAACTAAATGGCATGCCCTTTGTTTTATCTTGCTCCCAGTTCCCACATAGTGGATACTTCAAGGGTTTGGTTGATAGAAGTGGTTACATGTGTCTTCTCAGGAGGAACTATCTTTTTAATCAATTAAATTTAATTTTTTATTAATTATTTTTTAAAGATGTATTTATTTATTTGATAGAGATCACACGTAGGCGGAGAGGCAGGCAGAGAGAGAAGGAGGGAAGTAGGCTCCCTGCTGAGCAGAAAGCCCGATGCGGGGCGTGATCCCAGGACTCTGGGATCACGACATGAGCTGAAGGCAGAGGCTTAACCCACTGAGCAACCCAAGCGCCCCTTTTTTATTAATTATTTTTATTACCATATAATGTATTATTGGCCCCAGGGGTACAGGTCTGTGAATCTTCAGGCTTACACATTTCATAGCATTCATCATAGCACATACCCTCTCCAATGTCCATAACCCAACTACCCTCTCCACATCCTCCCTCGCCCCAGCAACCCTCAGTTTGTTTTGTGAGATTAAGAGTCTCTTATGGTTTGTCTCCCTCCTGATCCCATCTTGTTTCATTTTTTCCTTCCCTGCCCCCATAACCCCCTACTCTGCCTCTCAAATTCCTCATATAAGGGAGATCATATGATAATTGTCTTTCTCTGATTGACTTATTTTGCTCAATATACTACCTTCTAGTTCCATCCACGTTGGTGCAATTGGCAAGATTTCATTTCTTTTGATGACTGCATAGTATTCCATTATATATATGTGTGTATGTGTGTATATATATACACATATATATATCACATCTTCTTTATCCATTCATCTGTTGATGGACATCTAGGTTCTTTCCATAGTTTGGCTGCTGTGGACATTGCTGCTATAAACATTTGGGTGCAGGTGCCCCTTCGGATCATTACACTTGTATCTTTAGGGTAAATACCCAGTAGTGCAACTGCTGGGTTGTAGGGTAGCTCTATTTTCAACTTTTTGAGGAAAGGAGGAACTATCTTGGGGACAGGATTGTAGTAGGGGCTGCTACATGTTTCCATGACAAAGTACCTGAGAGTGACTCAGGCTAACAGTCAATCTGGTTGCTCCCAATGAGAGAAAGAGAGAGACAGAGAGAGACAGAGAGAGAGAGAGAGAGAGAGAGACTCTCTACTTACAGAGACCAGGCTCGCCTGGCACCTTTCTCAACCAAGCTTGTCCATGCGGACTGCTCTTGCCTCTCAGCCTCTTGGTCAGAAGAGCATGGGAAATGTACACGTCTCTGGTTTGGAAATTTGCAGAGATATTTCCTTGGGGCTATTAGACAATTGCTCTTTAGATCTAACTTTTGTTAAAAAACTACACCGGAAGTTCTGGCAGCTGTTTGCTCCAAGCGATATCTTCATCCTCAAACATTACTCAGTGCTAAAAGGGACATTGTGCCACCTCTTGAAGAAGCAAAGTTCCCATTTTCCAAGCCTCGCGGTGAGGCTGGGGAGTCTGTATACATCCGCGGGTGGGGCAGGTTATCAGTTCTACAGGAACTCCAACCAGGATAGGGTTGTGCAAGAGGTGGTTGGTCCAAAAAAACTTCATAGAACCTAAAACGGACCTTGAAGCAAGGGTCAAATCTGACTAACCAAAAAAAAAAAGATAATGTATTGTGTGCAGTAAATGACTTCATTTTAGCAGGTTTCATATGCTCACATGAAGTTGGAAAAGGTTTTGGAAAACCTTGACTTCCAGATTTACAGTTTGCATTTTAATCAGTAAGCACTAGGAAGTCATTAAATATTTGTGAGCAAGTGTATGAATGGGTCAAAGAATTGGTACGGGAGACAATGGTGGGGGTGGGGTGGTAGCTGGGAAAAGTTACAATAGTCCCTACAGATTATTGGACTACGAAGTATCCAACTAAGCTTGTAGCAGAGAATGGGAGGCACAGCACTCAATTCTCCGAACTTCTGTCTTGGAACACTGCATGTTGCTGACTTGATTTAAAAATATGTGGGAATGCCTCTCTGATCCTTGCTTGCTTCATTTCTCCTTCATTTCCCCAGGAAAGTGGAAGGAAAACTTCCCTATTACCTGTTGATTGTCCTCAGGCAACTCACTGGGCTCCACTGGACCTTCATTATCTCATTTAAATCAGATGATCATAATTTTACCTGCCAGAAGGCAGAGCGCTGGAGTACGGAATATCTTGATGATCTTTTCAACTCTTTGAGTACCTTTCTTGTGTGTGTGTGTGTGTGTGTGTGTGTTTTAAACATTTATTTATTTAAGTGATCTCTGCATCCAGCCTGGGGCTCCAGTTCACCACTGGGAGATCAAGAGTCGCTCCATCTTTCAACTGAGGCAGCCAGGCACCCCTCTTTTCCATTTTTAATTCTTCGGAACTCTCCAACATCTGCTTTCCCTCAATAGCTATTTCATCCCAGTCTGGGAAAAACCACTTGGGGTTCGATCTGGGGTGTGTATAACTTCCCCAGATTTTCCGGTTGACGTGGTGGTTGAAGCCGGGGATGCAAAGGTCTTCAAATCCAACCCGGACGAGGAATCTGTGGCTGAGTGAAGCGGTCATTGCCTCCCAACTAACACCACGTCTACTCTTATTATTAAAGTAGGAAGGAGGGCCGTCCCTGGCCCCGAGAGGCCCTGAAGTCAAAGCCTCAGGCTTCGGTCACCCCCCTCCGCCCCCCAGCTTTTCCCCAGAGTGACCGCACCCCAACTCCCCACTCTGCGCCCCTCTTCAACCCAGCTTCTATTTCACTTCTGCCTGAGGCACCACGCCGCTAAGTGCTTGGGGGGTACCTCAGTTTCCCTCAGTCACACAAATTTCGGATCAGAACTCGCCCCCTCGGGGCGCCTGGGTGGCTCAGTGGGTTAAGCCGCTGCCTTCGGCTCAGGTCATGATCTCAGGGTCCTGGGATCGAGTCCCGCATCGGGCTCTCTGCTCAGCGGGGAGCCTGCTTCCCTCTCTCTCTCTTTCTCTGGCTGCCTCTCTGTCTACTTGTGATTTCTCTCTGTCAAATTAATAAATAAGGTCTTTAAAAAAAAAAAAAGAACTCGCCCCCTCCAACACCCCAACTGTCCGAGTCAATGAAGGCGCCAATCTCTGGCCGCATCTTTTGCTGCCCCAAGGAGGCCAAAAGGGGTTCTTCCCCGAGGTTTCTCAGGGGCGGAGCCCACCTGGGCCCCGGGGGCGGGGCCGGGGCGGGGGCGGGACAGGTGGGTGTGCGGTCGCGCGAAGGGCTGGGCCAAGGATTCTGAGCGGGAGGCGGAGGAGGAGAGGCGGGCGGGCGCGCACCTAGGGAAGCCTCCCTGTGGGCAGTGTGAGAGCGAGCGGGCGAGCGGGCGAGGAGGCGGGCGGGCGGCGGCGAGCCTGCGACGAGGAGAGGCGTGGAGAGGAGAGCCGGGCGCCGAGGACTCTCGGGGGAGGAGGCGCCGGGTCTGCTCGCTGACAGAGACCTGCGAGGCGGCGGCGCGACGCGCCCGCGCCGCGGGAGGGACCCCTCGTGCGCCGAGCATGAGCCGGCGGCCGGCTGGAGAGCGGCGGGGGGAGACGGCCTCGGCGCAGCCCTGAGACCCTGGGCTGGGGCTGGGCCACCGCGCGCCCGGGGCGCTGGGCCCGACAGGGGGGCGGGGGCTGGGTGCCGAGCGTCCAGCGCTGGCGGCGGCAGCCGGGGCGCCAAGCCATGGGGAGCCCCCGGACCGCGCTGCTCCTGCTGCTCCTGCGCCCGGTCAAGCTGCTGAGGAGGCGCTTCCGGCTGCTGCTGGCGCTCGCCCTGGTGTCCGTGGGGCTCTGGACTCTTTATCTGGAACTGGTGGCGTCGGCCCAGGTCGGCGGAAACCCCCTGAACCGGAGTAAGTGAGCGCTGGGGGCACGGGGAGGGCGCGGAGGTGGGAGGAGGCAGGACCGGTGGCTCCCGGGTTGCGGAGACCCGCCTCATCCTCAGACCCGATTTCCAACTCCTTTTCGTCTCCAGGTGCCCGGCGCCGCCCCGCTTCCTACTCCGGGAAGAGAAGGGGGGCGTGGGGGCCGGTCGCCGAGTTCCGAAACCGCCTGCCCGCGGGACCGTGTGGGGCCGGGGCATCCTCGGGGCTGCTGGCTGCTCCCCTCGGAGGATCGCGTGGAGAGAGGCTACCACCCGCGGAAATGCGGGCGGAGACGCGGGGCACCTCCCGCACGCTAGACTTGCAGCCCCCGCCCCCCAGCAAGGGAAACGCGCAGTCCAGGCGTGGGCTGGGGGTTCTGTGCCCAGGGTGCTCTCGGCCGTGTGCCCCCCGAGGAGGCGCGCTCCGGTCAGCGCGGCCCAAACTTTTCTCTGTGGCTCGCTCCGTTTCCTCTCCCGCTGCGCTTTCTGCGGTTCTTTATTTTAACCATTCCTCCGAGAGTCCCCACACCTCCCCCTTCCTCTGCGCCACTACCCCCCACCCGGTCCCTTCCTCTTCCTCACTGAGCCGGGCCCCTCTCCTAGTCCTGACCACCCCTCCAGCTAGTTATCCTAAGCTCCTTTTGGAACTCTTCGGAACGTACTGAATTCACCAGACCCTGGGCATGGAGACAATGGACGGCACAGTGCACCAGGCAGTGGCTACATCCCTACTTCTTTTAACGTAGCCAGAGCCACTTACTTTTTCTGTGCCTCAGTTTCCTGCTAGGAACATGGGAGGGAACGGTCTCTTTCTCGTTTTCCTTCAACAGCTATTGCTGTCCGACGTCATTTTCAGTTTACTGTTGATGGAGCTAACAAAGTAAAATTTCAAGAGTGTCAGGGACTGTAAAAGGTCAACAATAGCAGGAAAAAGTGGAGAAGCTCCCAGAGAGGAGGCTCCCTGCGCAAACCTGACGAGTGGAGGTTCATAACTGGAGCACATTGTCTCCCATGCCTTCACTTCCCCCTTTGAGGAAATTCTGAAGGTATATGCGGTGATGAAATTGCTGGTGAGAAGATGCTTTGACATGTCCTCCTGTCAACTGCTCTGCCCAGAGTTGGGTGTGGTGCTTGTCTCCTCCTGTGGCCAAAGGGAGGGAATTACTAGGGCCAGTAATTTTGCTGGTTCAGGGTAGAGACATATACTTATGGCAGAACCTCTCTGTTGAAGTAATTCTGGCTTTAAGTAGGGAGAGTGGGGTGCCAGTCCTGGTTCTGCCACTAACGAGTTGGGGGAGCAAAGGCAAAATGGCAGCTTCTCAGGTGGAAGGAGGAAGTTGGACTGATGATCTCTAAGGTCCCTCTGAGTCTGGATGCTTAGGTTGTGTGATTTCACCTCTTGGGCTTTTCCGGGGCCAGAGAGCTCGAGGAGGGCTTTGCTTAGCCACAGCTCCACAGCTCCAAATAGGAGAGTTCTTCCTTATGGTGACCAAAACTCGCCTTCCCATAGCTAGTTCTTCCCTCCCCTGAGCCTTGAAAGACAATGCTCTTCCATACTGTGGCCACTCAGCCCCTTGGAGTGTGTGCAGGTGGGAGCTCCCTTCTCTCCTCTTTGGGACACCCCTTCTCAAGGTGGCCACCATTTTGTTAATGTGGTAGCCAGTGGGATCCTCTGCATAGATTAAAAACAGAGGAAAGCAGTTGCTTTGTGATCCTGAAATTAGTGATGTTTCTTCTTCCTCCCACCCGCACCCCAACACACTTGCCCTTTACCTCAAGTGTGCTTTTTCCTCAGAGACCAGAACCAGTTTGCCATCATCATAATCTCACACTCTGGCTCCTACCCTGACTCCTGTTGGCTGTCTCATCCTTAGCTATCAATTTGTGGGGCTATTTGATTTCCCTTCTAGATGAATCTTAACTCTGACTGGGTTTCCATATTCTGTCTTTTTCCAAACTGACCCTTCTCCAGAAAGATGTTCCCAGCTTCCAATTCCAGCAATGTCTTTGTCTAATCATCATTTTTAATGAGAGCCCAGGCCTGGACGCTGATGGGTCTTTCGTTTGCTTGTCTCAGCCTCCTAAAACCCCGAAACCCATCTGCTCTGCAGGATGACTTTTATTTATTTATTTATTTATTTTTTTAAAAGATTTTATTTATTTACTTGAGAGAGAGACAGTGAGAGAGAACATGAGCGAGGAGAAGGTCAGAGAGGGAAGCAGACTCCCCATGGAGCTGGGAGCCCGATGCGGGACTCGATCCCGGGACTCCGGGATCATGACCTGAGCCGAAGGCAGTCGTCCAACCAACTGAGCCACCCAGGCGCCCTGCAGGATGACTTTTAGTGCTGGGCTGTATTCTCATTGTATTCTACTCTTGCCTGGATTTCCTTTTGGAATGAGATTTAGACAGTGGCTGTGGTTTCTGGCTCCTTGTCTCCCATCCTTCTTTGTTTTCAAGAAGCTCAGACATCTTTCATCGAAGTCCTCTCCTGTCCTATAGGTCTTACTCCCAGCTCAGAGCTGTTTCTCTGGAGGGAGAGCAGGGGAGGAGGAATTAAAGAATAGAGGTAAGGAAAGGCTTCCTGGTATTCCCTCCTTTACACCCCGACGTACCAAGAGCAACCAGGCAATAGAACTTTCCCTCCCAGGACTGTTCCTGTGGCCTTGACCACAGCAGCCAGAGTCCCAGTTTGGCTCTGCTTCCCAGCAAGCCACCCTGCCTCCTCTCCCTAGTAGTCCCTGCCAACTCACTCTACCATCAGCCTTCCTGTCATCTGTAAGGCCGGCCTCCTTTACCAAGAACCTTTCATTTGCCTGTCCCTGTATGATGGGTACATTGATCTGACGCTTTAAGAAGTGTATGGAGACATGGCAGTCCCAAACTCCAGGGTGGTAAAGTAATGACAGGGGGAGCAAACTTCCTGCTTCATCTCCATGGAATAACCCAGTAGTTTAAGATATGGATGATGTGTAGTTTGGGTTCTGTATGTAGAAGGAGATACAACCACAACTGAGTAACCTCAGAGAAAAACAACCCAAATCTTTAACAGATAGAAAATGGGTCCCTTGGACAAAAGAATCAGAACTGTTCACTCACTCACTTAAACAAATATTTATTGAGCACATACCTTGAGCAAAGCCTTGTGCTAGGTCACATCGATATAATGGTGAGCAGATTATGTTGTTTGCCCCTCTCTGGGAGGGGAGTGGAGGTACGTGTATAAAAATAACTGTAATATGGAACAGTCATTAAGTTTTACAACTGGGGACACTAGGTGTTGCTGTGACACTCCTGGAAATGGGATACGGCTCTTGCAACTAATATTTGATGCAAATGGTGACATTTCAGGAGAGATTGAGAAGTTGGTAAGATTTTAATGGATTTGGAAAGAGAAGGCTATTCCAGGCAGAAGGCAGTATAAACAAAGACCAGGGAAAAGTTAGTGTTTGGGAATGTTGAGCATCTGGGTTTGATGAAGCAGAGAAGGAGGGAGGTGATAGGATGGCGCTATATTATGAAAGACTTTGAAAGCAACCTTCAAGACTGACATTTATTCAGTAGATAAGAGAAGGCAATTTGGGAATAGGGTAGGTAACCTTGTAGAATGGAGCCAGCCAGGATCAAGCAGTTTTGCGATACTTTGGCCTGGAGGATGCCTAAATAGGGCTCTGAAGGTCCCTTGCTGTGGCTGGCACAAGCCCTTTAGCTGCTGAGTCATGAAGCTTTCCTGGGGACAGGTCAGGGTGGTCAGGGGCATTCAGAGCGCTTAGGGCAGTCACTCTATGCCAGCATGTTCAGAAGTCTTTCGGTAGTTGAATAACTAGTACAGCCATACTGAAGTGTACCCGCTGAGAAGCACCCTGGGAACAGACTATTATTGGAAGTTAAAGACTCTCCATCCTGGCAGGTTTTAACAAGTTATACCCATTTGTTCAGATTGGATTAGCTAAATCCTGCCCGAGGCCAGAGGTCTGGACCAAAATGGTTTCTAGGTTCTTTGCTCTATAATTGACCTGCTGCTGGGACCAACTTGGTGCTGGAGCCAAGAGATTGCGTTCGGGCCCAGAGCCAGGACAGAATGATAGCATGCAGCAGCCCCTTTCTAGATCTCGCAAGGCTGGTTCCGGCGTGTCCGTCTTTCTCAGTGTCAGGTTTACCCGCTGAACCCTAGAGTGTCCTCTGGCTCAGGAATGAATTGACTTTTGCTGCATCACATTTGTAACACACCTTCCCGGTTGGCCCCTGTAACTTTCGATGGACTCCTTAGTGGGCGGAGGGGGGCATACCCACTGAAGGCAGCCAGGCACCTCACCTCCTGGGGTCACCACGTCACGCTGGTTTGGAAAGGATACAGACCCTCCCTAGCAGAGGTAGGAGTCTGAGCCACAGGCAGAGAGAGAGGGAGAGCAAGTCAGACAGATGTGTGGGCAGAGTGGGGCTGGTGTGGCTTACCGCCGACCCTCAGAGCAGATGTGAGTGTTGGAGAGGAGCACACCTCCTTCTGTGCTCCATGTGGGTAGGGACCATGTCTCCTCTCCCCCTCCTTCCCGTGGAGCCTTGGTTCCTGTGTCCTACTTAACGCCCCTTTTTCTGCTGCCACCCTGGGCACCTGGCTGCTGTGTGTGTATTCAGATCTGGGCACACACTAGGTGCTTGACTAAATACCTCCTCGTTATGGATGGTAAGCTCTGAATTTCCAAGCACCTGATATTTTCCACTGGCAGATACTTTGTTTATCAGTGACCTATCCAAGAATAGAACCTAGGAATTCTTGTTCCTTGTAGTGTAGCACATATAAACAACAATAGCCTTTCCACACGTATGCAAAGGGTAAGAATTAAGCCATCAATGCCTTTTTACATAAGCGTATTTTCTTTGGACCCAGGACCGGCTGGACCCAGAATGCCACGCGTGACAGGGAGTAGGAGACCTTACCCAGACTTGGCATCTCCTTTCCCTGGTCTCTTCCGTTCTCCTTCTGATGTGGCCAGGACAGCTGCAGGAGCACACCTTGCCATCTACCCTGCCCACACCCCCTGGGGGCCCTTGGTCTGGAGTCGAGGACCCTGCTCCTCCACCCCATTCGCCTGCTTAGGGGTGCCTGCTTAGGGAGTTGTTCAGACGCCCTGCCTGGGTAGAACTGCTTCAGAGCACCAGATCTTTCGAAGCAACCACTTTTGTGCTGGTTTTAGGAGCTGCTGGTGCTCGCACTGCAGTAATTTTCCAGGCCACGGAGCCTGCTGGTCCTGCCCTCTAGAACTGAGCTTTATGGAGCAGAGCGGAGCAGCCGCCATAGCGGAGTTTGCTTTGGAAGGGGGCCTAGAGGCTGTTCTTGGAGCCTAGTTCTCTACCAAGTTCCACCGGTCTCAAAATCTACCGTTTTTATTTTCCACGAATACTTGCTTTATATCCAAGGATGGTAAGGTCAGCTCACCAGGCCAGCTCTGTAGTTTGCTTTCAGAGCCCTCTCACCTTGTGATCCACAATTAATAGATTTCTGTGTTACCCGATATTAAAAAAGAAATACTACTGGAGGAGGTGAGAAAAGTTGGGAGGGTGTATATAAGGGGTGTTGGGCTGGATATGTTATATATTCTGAGCAAAGCATGATGGATAGCTCCTTAAATTTTGCAGACTTTTAGGTTCTAACAAGTGCTGCTTTCAGTGTTACAAGTATCCATGAGACAAGCAAAAATGAATATTATTTTTATCCTTGTGATATTTTTGTATGTGATTTATTTTTTATGCTAATTTTTTAAAAACTACTAACCAACTTTTTTAGAAAGTAAAGCCACAAATTATCCTAAAGGTCCCTGGCTGCATGTGGGTTTTATTTTGTTTTTTTGTAACTTTTCTTTGAAATATCTTGTGTTCAGAAAAGTGCACATATGAGTGTACCGCTTGAATGATCAGAAACTGAACATATGTGTGTAATGAGCGCCCCAATGAAGAAATGGAACATTGCCAGCACCCAGCAGCCCCCGTTAAATTCCCTTTCAGTCACTACCCTTAGGACAGATACGCTTTACCTATTTTTATACTTCTTGTTTAAAATACATGCTTTATTTTAAAGTTGATATTTATCATTATAAAAATAATGCATGTTCATTATACTAGATGACAGCTTCATAGCTGGACCACATTAACCCCTGTAAAATTACATTTTCGTGCTGTGGGTACCCACAAATAACTGATAGAATAGCTTGAGGAGTAGGTAGTGAAGACCCAGGACCTAAAAGCTCTGAGATAGAGCCCTGTGAAATTCTCCATTAGAATTGCTACCAGGGTGGGGTTGAGAAGCATTGCTTATCATGTGTGTGAGAACTGTCCAAAAAGGCTTCTCTGGTCTTGATTTTAGAAATAGCTGTGCTTCTTTTGAGCAATTTGTTTAAATTTTTATTGGCCATGGTAAATTGTCTAACTACCAGGTTTTTCCCCTTTGTATTGGTTACTAGAAAGCTTTAGAATTCAGTTTTTGGTTCATCTGGAAAAAAATGTAAAAGGCTTTATGATCTGCCTCTTGGTATTAATTTTATGCCTCCCATATCTTTATTCTGCCCCTCCCCCCACAATGACTTCCAGTTTATGTCATCTTACATTCTTTATCGGAGCAAATCAAGGCATAAAAGAAATCAGTAGAAATGCTATGGTATATATAAAAGTATGAAGAAGAAATTAAAAATCACCTATAATCCCACTACTTTGACCTAGGGATTGTTTGAAAGAAAAATAATAAGTATAATAAGTTGTGATCACCAGATGCTGGATTCTGGAATACTTTAAACTAGAATTCTGGAGAAAAAAAAGCCAAAAAATAATATTCCCAGTATTTTTTTTTTCTCTTGGTATTTAGTTTATTTAGGTGTCCAAGTCAAATGGCATTCAAAAATAAATTCTCACCTCTTTATGAGGATCATTAAAAACTTAGAATTTACTAGACAGATGTTGGGGCCTGAGCCAGTGTCATTGAGAACAGAGACATAAATACAAGGAAAATTCAATAAAGCTTGGGGAAGCCCATGACCACTGATCAGGTAAGTGAGGGCACTGGTCCAGAAGGCCAGGAACCTCAAGTTGGTCATGTGGATTCCTGCCCTGCCAGGCCAGCAGTGAGACCATAAGCGTGAAGACCCATAGTCCCCAAGCCTGTGTGTGGCTTATGTGCATAACGTCACAAACATCAGAAAGCCAGCCCCTTTACTAACAGATGAGAAACCAGGCCCAGGGAAGAGATGTTATCTGCCTCCTCTACTAATTTCTTTTAAACCGAATTCTTGTGGTGCCTAGCAGGGCCTAGGCGCTCATCCTACCCTATCCCAGATAGAATTGTGCTTAACAGTATCAGGACCTGGGAAAAGGGCCCACAGATGGGAAGAAGGGAAAGAAAAGTGGGGGTGGGAAGAGAGAAGCGATGCTGCAAACAGACCGAGGATGTTATCTGTCAATGCCCAGAAGCGTGATGTGTATTTTTCCATTTTTATTTATTTTGCAAATCCTGAGTGGCCACAGAGGTGATTCATTTTCAAACTAAAAATGTTCGTGGAGCATTTACTTGCTTGTGGGGGACTCCGTGGGGTAAAAAGTGTTGATGGTTCCTGGAAAAAATGATGGACTTTGAAGACAAGGCAGGGCTCAAATCCAAGCTCAGTTACTCACTGGTTGCAGGACTTGACTTAGCCCTTTTCAAGACTCAGATGCTTCTTCTGGGTAAGGGGAGGGGATAGGTTGGGTTATAATGCCCGCCCTGTAGAGCTTTTCTTATGATTTTGTAAGATGTAGTGAGCCTAACACATATTAGGTGCCCAGTTAGATTTAACATAAGCCTTGCACATATTAAGAGCTCATTGAATGTTGGTTCCCATCTCTGCCCCCTGTGAGTTTACAGACTGGTAGGAATTGGAAAATGGCTGGGCAGGAAGGAGGGGATAGATACATTCTTCAGCTAGCCCTTTGCCAGTGTCTCTTCAGCTCTCAGTCCGTGACACAGCTGTGTCCTATCCTCAGCAGTCCCCATCTATGTCCTGCCAGCAAATACATGGTCTTTAACCACCCTTTTTCTTTGATATTCAGCACTGCCTCCATCTTTCTGTCCCCATCCCAGGCAAAGATTTGCATTAGGGGGAGCGAGGGGTGGATCAGAAGTCAAGGATTTTGCTGAGAATGACAGATCTGTTGGGGATGAGTCAGGGCACAAGAGCTCTGTGCTTGGGAAGTGGTAGCCGGTCCCTCTGCTGTGTGACCCTGAGCACACTCTGAGCATTTCTGGAACGGGAAGGCAGAAACACTGGGCACACATCTTTGTTTTTTGTTTTTTGTTTTTTTTTTTTTTTAAAAGATTTTATTTATTTATTTGACAGAGAGATCACAAGCAGGCAGAGAGGCAGGCAGAGAGAGAGGAGGAAGCAGGCTCCCCGCTGAGCAGAGAGCCTGATGCGGGCCTCGATCTCAGGACCCTGAGATCATGACCTGAGCCGAAGGCAGCGGCTTAACCCACTGAGCCACCCAGGCGCCCCACATCTTTGTTTAAATCCTAGCTTTGTAATGGACTTATTGAGGGTCCTTGGGCAAGTGCCTTTTCTTGTGAGGGCTTCAGTTTCATAATCTTTGGAAGGAGACGCCTCTCTCAGGAGTAGGTTTGGAACCTCTGCAGTGTCACTGAGATGTCAAGGGGACAGTCAGTCTTGGCCATTCTGGCACTGGTCTTTCATGACTCAGTTGCCTTGAACTGAGAGGTGGCAGCTATCCCAGGGCTTCTGGCTACTTGGTCTCCAAGGTCATTTCTGACAACGTGGTCTCCGAACAAGCAGTTGGCCTCAAAGATTAAAGGCATCTCTGCTGAGATCTTCTTACAAATCCTCTGATCCACTCCTTTCCACCCTGCCTGCCAACCCGGGTTCAAATGGAAGCATGCAGGCATGTGTACATACACACCCTCCTGTCCCAAACAGCTGGTCTCCTGACCACACACCACCACCTATGACTCAAAGATTGGCAGGAGGAATGAGGACATTGAGGATTTCTTCACGCACCAGGGACTAATTGTTAATGGAGCATCCCAATTCTTGGTTGTCCTTTTTGTTCCAGCCAAGTTGAGGGCCTGGAAAAAGGGAGAGGACAATGGGGAACAGATCTCAGGTGAACAGCTTCCAGAAGGCAGGGAAGTGTACAGCACAATGAGGGGGAGAAGTTGGGTGGGAGAGAGACATTATCGCATTTTCGCAGTTGATTCAATGACTATATTTTTCAAAGATAAAAGTTTTTTTTTTTAAAGATTTTATTTATTTATTTGACAGAGAGAGATCACAAGTAGGCAGAGAGGCAGGCAGAGAGAGATGGAGAAGCAGGCTCCCCGCTGAGCAGAGAGCCCGATGTGGGACTCGATCCCAGGACCCTGGGATCATGACCTGAGCCAAAGGCAGAGGCTTAACCCACTGAGCCACCCAGGCGCTCCCAAAGATATAAGTTTTATCTGGTTCAGTTTACATTTGGTTCCTTTTAACATACTACTTAGAAATTACATTGTTCTTCTGTTTATAATAACATAGAATTAATTGACATAAAATTAATGTAAAATATTTATTTTTTTTCTAATCTATTATCTAAAGTTGTTGGTTGCCCCAGACTAAGAGGCTGCTAAAGTGTTAGTGTCTGCTTGCTGCTCTGACATTTGGTTCTTTTTTTTAAAAGATATTTATTTATTTATTTATTTATTTGACACAGAGAGAGAGAGAGCGAGAGAGAGATCACAAGTAGGCAGAGCAGCAGGCAGAGAGGGGGAAGCAGGCTCCCTGCTGAGCAGAGAGCCTGATGGAGGGCTCCATCCTAGGACCCCGCGACCATGACCTGAGCCGAAGGCAGAGACTTAACCCACTGAGTCACCCAGGTGCTCCTGACATTCAGTTCTTTTTTAAAAAGTAAACTCTACACCCAACATGCAGCTCGAACTCACAACCCCAAGATCAAGAGCTGGATGCTCTACTGACTGAACCAACCAGGAGCCCCTCACTCCTTTATATTCTGGCTCATGGAGATTTCCAGAAAAAGACGTTTGTTGTATTTTGTCCAGCCTTTCTTAGTATTTCACTGTATTTCCCAGAAGGAAGTACTTTGGCTTGAATGTTTAAGACCAAATTTCCAGCCCCACTAGCCTGTAATTATTGGGAGTTGTGTGTGTAAGCAAAGGTGAATGTTCCCATTTGAGGAATCTAGTAGGAGCTAGGTAAACATTGAGGGAATGCCAGTCCTGTAGCACAGAGTCTCACATGGTCTGAAGATGAGGTTGGGACAATGGTTGTGACATGATTGTGTTGTCTCCAAGTGACAGGCTGCTGAGGTTGGATTTGGTGTGGAGTGACATACGGTCTTTTGTTTTTGTTTTGTTTTGTTTTTAAAGATTTTATTTATTTATTTCATAGAGATCACAAGTAGGCAGAGAGGCGGCAGAGAGAGTGGGGGAAGCAGGCTCCCCGCTGAGCAGAGAATCTGATTCGGGGCTCGATCCCAGGACCCTGAGATCATGACCTGAGCCAAAGGCAGAGGCTTAACCCACTGAACCATGCAGGTGCTCCCAACATACCGTTATTTATTTTTATTTGTTTATTTTTTAAAGATTTTATTTATTTATTTGACAGAGACACATACAGCGAGAGAGGGAACATATACAGGGAGTGGGAAAAGGAGAAGCAGGCTTCCCACGGGGCAGGGAGCCTGATGTGGGGCTTGATCCCAGGACCCTGAGACCATGACTTGAGCCGAAGGCAGATGCCTAACAACTGAGCCACCCAAGCGGCCCACAACATATATTTTTTTAAAGCAGGGATTTGATATGATGAAGGCAGTGTTTTCTTATTTTTCATCCACTGACTTGACTTTGATTCTTCATACACTTGTTGAATACCTTTTACATCCTAGGAACTGTGGCTCTAGGTAGATGAATCCGTTGGAAGCTTGCAGGACAGCGTGGAGATAGTGGGGGCACTCAGGTACTTATCACAGTGACCTAAAGTGTAGGCAGCAAGTGTCTAGCTGAGAAGGGTGACAGAGAATAGCTGAGACCTGTCAAAGAAAGAAGTGACAGAATTTGGTGGTAGAGTTGATGTAGAAGGTGACAGAATGTTGGGTTGTGAGTTTCTCCCACGGTTCTGTCTACATTGCTGTGATCATTTTAATTAAGGGCAGCCCTGCACAGCCAGCATCACAAAAGATGTTCTCATGAAAAAAAAAAGGGGGGGCTTTCATGTATCTGTACAGCTTCCTCTCTGGGATTTAGATGTTGCGCTGTTTCTGAAGGACAATACAAAGGAACAGGAGACAGACACTCGTTTATTCCACAAATATTCATTGCATGCTCGTTCTAGGTATTAGAATATTGAAGGGAACCAGAAATTCAGGGTTGTCATGGTGCTTACATTGCATGAAAAAAAGTAATAATAAACATGTAAACAAACATAAGAATTTAAGATGGTGATTAGTTCTTGGAAGGAAATGAAATGTGGTGACGGCACAAAATTTCTAGGCAGAGGGGTGAGAGGGAAGACTAGCTTAGAGAGTCAGGGGACTCTCTGAGAAGTGACTTACCTGAAATAGCTGACTAGGGGTAAAGGACATGATTAAGCCCGAAATGAGTGAGTACCTCAGGAGTTCAGAGAATGGGAACTGGGTAGAAGAGGGAAAAAATGTAGAACAGAGTCATTGCTCATTTTCAGGAGATGCTCTCCTGGCTACCGCCTCCCATTGTCCTGAAAACAATGTTCTCCTTCACCTCCCTGGCAGGAATAGAGTCAGCCTTAGACTCAGTTTTCACTGGGAGTCCCTGAGAAAGAGGGGCTAGCCAAAGGCTCTGTCTGGGCCTGAGGAGAAGTAATAGTTGTTGCTTTTCCTCATTACAAACTTGGATCCCAAAACCAGGAATGGGGGGGCAGAGGGTGTTCTAAGCACAGCACAGTTGGAATCCACCTCTGTTCCCCCTTCCCTCACTTAGTATTTTTTTTTTTTTTGTACGTTCCATTAGTGCACTTATCAAAGTCTGCCTTCCATCAAAGTTATTTATGTCTGTGTTTGTCTTCCCCCACGGGATAGTGAATTTCTAGAGTGCTGGACCTGGGCATTTTTCTCCCTTTGTCTCCCTAGTGCAGACGTTTTTAACCTTTTGTGGCTCATATACACTTGTAGAATCTGAAGAAGAAACTGGAAATTTGCACAGAAATTTGCTTGCCCTCTTATCTGTTTTGCATGCTGTTTTGGGGAAGTACCCAGGCCCCTGACTCCCATCTGTGGATCCCTAGTCAGGAACCCTGCCTGAGTGATTTGCCCAACACCTGGTACACAGCTAAGTTCTCAGAGTTTGATTTGGGGGCATACGCCCAGTTAAATCCTGTTACTCTGGCTGCAGAGAATGGATATTGCATGGGAGATTGGCAAAAGCAGTCCAGAAGAGTGTGTACAGACCGGAAGTAGCCATCCAGAGAGCAATCGCCTCGCTGTTGCTTCTTGTCCCCGCAGAGTCAGAGTTGGTGTCTCCTTCCTCTCAGGCTGGTCTTCTCCCAGACTCTTTAAGTGCTGCTGTCCAGCCTCATGCTATTCCTTGGGCCTGCTTTTCAAAGCCCTGCCCATTTCTTCAGCCCCATCTTTTCCCTGAAGCCTTCCTCAGTTATTTCTGTGCCAGATTACTTTACCCTTTCTGGAGGTTCTGTTGCACTTAAGTTGTCTGCAACTCACATGTTGGTATTTTGTTTTGTTATTTTATTTAGTTTTATTTATTTATTTATAAATAAATAAATTTATTTATTATTTATTTATTAAATTAAATAATTTATTTATTAGAGAGGCAGGTGGGAGGGGCAGAGGGAGAGGGGGAGAGAGAATCTTGAATGGTCTCCATGCCCAGCATGGAGCTGGACATGGGGCTCAGTCTCCCGACCCTGAGATAGTGATCTTGACCTGGAATCAGGAGTTGGGTGCTTAATGGGCTGAGCTACCCAGGTGCCCCTCTTTTGTTAGTTTAGTTGTGTTTTTTTTTTTTTTTTTTTTGTCTCTGCTTCATCCAGGTGGGCCTAATGTACTCCAGCTAGGGTTGTTAGAGAAGCCAAAGATGATGGGTCCTGAGGACCGGGTGATGGTGGTTTGCTCCACCCTCCCCGCAAGCATCGATGAAGTGCTTGGAAGAGGCAGGAGGTGAACCTGGAAGTGAGTGGGCACAGGCTTCGTTGTGCCCACGTTTCTTCCATGTGGACACAGCCATCCCTTCTACCTTAATTCTGGAGGTTGCTGTTCTGTCTTCTGTGCCATCTGCTATTGTCTCTCCCCTCCCCCCCCCAACTCCTTTTCTTCCTTTGTTGTAGCATAGCTGTCAGGAGCAGTCTCTGAAGGCAGACGTCTGGGTTTGAATCCTGGCTTCGGTTCTCAGTAATCGGTGCTTTAGTGAACAGAGTACTAAGCTTCATGATGCCCTAGTTACTTGTCTGTGGAATGGGAACATTAATAGTTCTATCTTGTTGGGGTTTTGTTGCGGCAGTTAAGTGAAATAAGACACACAAAGTACTTAGAACAGTTCTGAATATATAATGTTTAATAAATGTTAGCTGCTTGTTTTAATTATTGTCTTATTTTTAAAATTATTCTTGTTTTTTTAATCATTTAATCAGCCTTTAAAGCTCCTTTGTTTTTGTTGTTGTTTGTTTTAAGATTTTATTTTTATTTATTTGGCAGAGAGAGGAGAGACAAGCAGGGGGTGCAGCAGAGGGAGAGGGAGAAGTAATCTCCCTTCTTAGCAAGGAGCCGAGTGTGGGACTCTGTCCTAGGACCCCAGCATCATGACCTGACCCCAAGTCTTTGCTTCAGGTGTCCCTGAAGCCCCTTTGTTTCTCTTTTGGTTTTTGGGAGCTATCCTTCACATATTATAGAGAATCCAGGGGCAGAATGGATCTCAGAGATTTTTAAATTCTGAGATGGAAAATACCTGTATTTCTTATTCCAGGCTGATGGCAGACATCATCAGTAGAACATGGAATTCTTCTACTAAGCCCAGACGCAGTCTCACATCTTTCTCAACACAGCTCATCAGGCAGTGGCGAGTTGCCTCTTCAAGTGTAATCTGTTTGCTCAAACTCTGCATTTCACCAATGCAGGGTATAAGGCCTAGAGAGTTTAAGCAACCTGTCTACAGCACAGCGCTGGGCTCAGTATTCCTGAGGTCTGAGCAGTGCACTTGACCACACACCGTGCCACTAACCATTCTGCCACTACTTGTCCCCATTTTGTTTGCTGAGAGTGCTTTCTTTTCATGTCTAAGTTTCATGATGTCTTTTTTTTCCTACCCATCCAATCAGTCAGACAGTGTATGAAGCAGGCATATAACCTGTTCTCAAGTTTATCTGTTCTTGCCAGTGAAGGAGTGGAGGTTACTGTCACCTAGCTGGGGGTGGATCGTGGGCCCACCTCAGCTGCTGTGGGGGTGACTTGTGAGTTTTCTGAAATTTCTCTAGTGACACTCTGCGTTGATATCAATAGCTGAGGGTAACCTGCAAAGAGGCTCTTGCTGATGCTGAATTTTCATACTGCAAAGGGCAGGCGAAGACGTAACATTTCTCATCCAGCAGGTCCTTTTGTTCCCCACACCCTCTCATCCTCAGAACAGCCCCTTCTAGGAAAGGAATAAAGAGCTTCTTTAAAAATGGAGAAGAATTGGAGAGGATAATCCTTTTGGATAGCTGGGGATATTTTTCTTTGATGAAAAAACTGACAAGCAGTAGTTTATAAAGATAGTCATCATATGGGATATGAAAGAATATCACCAAACTTTTTGTATTCTGTTACATTCAAATCCATTGACTCTGTTTCCACTTTGTTTTTTTTCAACTTTCTCTCTGAATCTATCTTATATCCATGTATTCATTTTGTAACATCGAGCATTGGTCCCTTTGGAATAATTGTCAAGAACCAAAGACAAACAGAAATCTTGAAAACAGAAAAAAACCGTTGTAGAAACACTGTGGAAGAAGCCTGAAGAAAACAATGGATTGGTATCTTTAAAGTGTTGAAAGAAAATATCAGGCACATTTTCCAGCAGATAAAAATATGGAAGTGCAAGACTGATTTGAAGGACATTATAAGGCTTGAATATATGGAAAAATTTAAACAAATGCTGACTTTGTAAAATGTTAATAGTAATGTTCTTTGTGGTCTCAATTATATGAAAATTAAAATGCATTATAGAAAAGAAACAAAAAGAATTAATAGAGTCCATAGAAGGAAGATGTTTTAAATTTCTAGCATTGTTGGAGAGAGGCAAAATAAATTCTTCCATAACAAAAAAAAAAAAAAAAAAAAAGCTTCTTTAAAAGAAAAAAAAAAAAAAAAGAAAAATTCAGGAGCACCTGGATGGCTCAGTCGGTTAAACATCTGCCTTTGGCTCAGGTCATGATCCCAGGTCCTGGGATTGTCCTGCGTCAGGTTCCCTGCTCAGCCAACAGTCTGCTTCTCTTTCTCACTGCTCATGCTCTCTCACTCTGTCTCTCTGAAGAGGTAAATAAAAGCTTAAAAAAAAATCAAGGTAAATCAAGACTCTTGAAACATATAAATCATGATGAGATCCTTTGGTAAAAAGTACATTTTTTTTTAAAGATTTTTTTTATTCATTTGAAAGACAGAGATGACGAGTAGGCAGAGAGACAGGCAGAGAGAGAGGAAGGGAAGCAGGCTCCCCGCCCAGCAGAGAGCCCGATGTGGGGCTTAATCCCTGGATGCCTGGACCATGCCTGAGCCATAGGCAGAGGCTTTAACCCACTGAGCGACCCAGGTGCCCCCAAAAGTACATATTTTTAAAAGATGTTGTCATCTCCTTTATTCTCATCTCTGGAGAAAGATACAAGCTGATGAGGGCTAATGTTTTTGTAATTCTAGTCCTTGTTAGCAAGTGGAAGTCCACTGCCAGCAATTCTGAGCAGGGAAATAAAATGGTTGACAAATTGAACATAAATTGCAAAGAGATAGTAGTAAGGGGATCAGAATGCATTTGGAAGCGTATAGAGAGGAGGCAAAAAAATTAATATTCAAGTTTGATTTAACCTGTTGAATAAGAATTCAACTTTGCTCTGATGCATGAAGGTTGGAAAAATATTTGCCTAAGGAACATTCTATAATAGTGAAGCTTTAATTGTGTTTCTCAGGAAATACCAGCTGTCTGTCATGGGACAACATTTATCAAAGTAAGAGGTATTAAATTGGAAGTTGGTATTTACTTTGAGAAAAAGAAGTGAGCATAATAAAGTGCCTAACAGACTTGTTGATATCAAAAATTAGCTTCAATGTCTGGGAAATGGCAATATATTGTAATATATTGGGGAAACAGTTAAGGGAAACAGTTAAGAAATTTTTTAGTGTCCCTTACAGATCTAAAGCCATTTTGTCAGTTTAGCAAGATAAACATATATCGTACATAACTTGGTTTGCTCAAAATGATTATGCTTGGTATATTTAGAAATTGGAAAACTTGAGAGGCAGGGGTAAGAAAAAAAACCAAAGTTGTTTCTTCTAAAACCAAGAAAAAAAGCCCTCAAAAAAAGGTTGTCTTTCTATATTTTTCTGCCCCTTTCTGTCGCATAAGGTTTGGAAAGTTCCAGAGTAGTGAACATTTTCCCCAGCTGGCAGGGGTTTCGTGATCCAATCATGTGAGGGAAGGAGTGGAAGGCGAGGGAGAACAATAGTACCTTGTTTTCACCAGGAACTTTTCTCCTGGGAACTTGGAGCAAGTTAGGCTGCGCCCACCTTTTAGGATCAGAGATTGTTATTTCTCCTGGAAGGAAGATTGCTCCTTTCGACCTGTCTGTGAAGGTGTCCTCTGCCGCCGTCTAAGGATGCGTATGGAGCAGTGCGGGTGGGAAATGACATTCACCCAGTGTCGTGAGTGCTGGCGTTCACTTGGAAAACAGAAGGGGCAGCCTGCTGCCCACTTTATATAGAGAGAAAACCAAGCAAGAGGGGGCAAAAGGTATACACAAACCTATTAAGCCTGCCGAGTAAGGGCCTTCACTCAAGTGCGCTGGCTGTCAGGGTTGGGGGCTACAGGATGGCTCAGAAGCTAGTGGGCCTCAGTAGGCAGTCTAGAATCTCTCTTGAGTAACTTAACTCTCACTGAGGGTATTTTGTTTCATGGCTGTGGCCCTCCCAAAGAACCCTGCCCTAGACCAGTGAGCTGGCATTCATTGGACCGTTAAAGCTGGGGTAGAGAGAGCACACATTGGAATCTAGTCATCAGCAGAGCAAGGGGCAACCCTTGGTTGCCTGCAACTAGCCAGTAAGGGAGACAAAATGAGCAATTAAGGAAATGTGGAGGAGAGGGTCATTCTTCAAAGGAGCCTTTAAAAAAAATTATTTATTTATTTGAGAAAGAGCAAGAGTATGAGCAGGCAGAGGGGCAGAGAGAAGCACACTCCCCACTGGGCAGGGAGCCCAGTGCAGGTTTCAATCCCAGGACCCCCAGATCATGCAGGACCTGAGCTGAAGGCAGATGCTTAACTGAGCACTCTTAGGGAGTCTTGATAAGGAAAAAGATGAACAACAGTGTGAGGTGCAGATGAAAGATCCAGGAGGATGAGACTTGAGAGGAAACTAGTGTATTTGGCCAAGGAGCAGGGAGAGTCACTGGTGAACTACATGGTCAGTTGAGTTCTGTCATAACTGAAGGGGGAAGGTAGAAGCCAGGTTATAGAATCAGGAGCATTTGGGCCAGAAGAGAACTTGGATGTCTTTTTCTTTTAGGCACATGGTTAGGGCTAAGAACCTTGGGCTGGGAGTCAGGGCACCTGGATTCTAGTCTTGGTTATGATATGAACTGGTTCTCTGACTTTGAACAAGTCATTTCTGCCATCTGGGCCTCAATTTTCTTTCCCTTTCCTTTCTTTTCTTTTCTTTTCTTTTTTTTTTTTTTTAAGATTTTTATTTATTTATTTGACAGAGAGAGAGAGTACAAGCAGGGTGAGCGGTAGGCAGAGGGAGAAGCAGACTCCGCTGAGCAGAGAGCCCAGCGTGGGACTCCATCCCAGGACCCTGGGATGATGACCTGAGCCGAAGGCAGACGCTTAACCAACTGAGCCACCCAGCTGCTTCAGGGCCTCAATTTTCTTACTTGTAAATGAGAAGGCTTGGTTACTTGGTCTTTGAGGTCCCCTCTGGCTCCAGCATTATTTCCACAGAAAGTGGTATTCGCATCAGCACTGAGGATCTGAGCTGGATGTGGCTAGAGAAAGATTGGAAAAAAGATTCAGAGAGATTCCTGGATTCAAATCCTGGCTCCTGTTGCTAGGTATGATACCTTGCCTTCTCATTCAGTTAGCGCTGGGAGTTGGGTCCTGGACCCAGCTCCTATCCCAGAGACCGAGGCTCACCTCCACCTTCTTCTAGCATTCTTTCTTCCTCCACTGATTTGGGAAAGACAGGTTCCATAGATGGGGGGAACAGTGAAGGAGAGGTTGAGTTGAGGTATGAGCCCAGGGGAATGATCGTTGGGGTCTCTGGGAAGCCTTTGGTTGGAGAATCTTAGTGACTTGGTGGGACATCTCTATGAGCCCTAGTGACCGTGGTCATCTTTCCCATAGCCCTCCCATCTACTCTTCCTGTGTACTTCTGAGATGCGGACCCCCTCCCTCTCAGCCCAGGGTGAGAGGGACTTGTGCCCAGGGGTTGGACCTGGGCTTAGCTGCTTTTTTTTGGCAGCTCCAACCACAGGCTTCCTGAACAGACCGTCAGAAGCTGGGGGACCTAGAGGTGGGGGTCAGTGAGTCATGAGCTCAGGCTCTGCCTCAGGGAGGGAGTCCTCTCTAGAGGTACCCCTCCAGGAAGCAGACTCTCCCTCCAAAAGAAGGGGACTGATACATCTGGATTCTTCCTCATAGGGTCACTGACTTAGGTCATCTAATTCGATGAGCACCCTTGTTGGATTCAGTATAATGGGATTAATGATCCTGACCTCAGAAGGCTGTGGTGGCAGATTGAAAACCTGGCACACCTTAAACTTGCTGGAAGTTTGCTTTCCTTTCCTTGGTGTCCCTTGAGTAAAGAATAGGACCGGGTATACCCCATAGGTGCAGACGTGGAGGAAAAGCAGAAGCAAAGCAAAAGTCAGGTCCCACATACATGGCTGTTTTTGCTTCCCCTGTTTCCCCAGTTCCAGCATGATGGGAAAGTGGGACTTGGCTCCATGCTGCCTTCTCCTAACCCCTTGTTGTCCTGGGCCAGACAGGCTCCCAGTCATTACCTCACCACAGGGCCTCGCCTGCCAGAGTGAGTGGTGGAACTGCCTGGGTGGAGAGCCGGAGGCTAATTTTAGACCAGGAGACTCCCTGCCAGCAGCTGTGGCTGGGCGCAGGCAGCTGGGCTGGGCCGCCTGCGGGGCGTTCTCAGTCTCCTTGGGAGCCATGGGACACAGCCCTCCAGGTCTGCTCCTTGGGCACATTCCTGCCTCTTCCTTTGCTGCCGGGAAAGCCTAGGACACGGGTTCCTCCGAATGTAGGGTGGGGCCTTGAAGCTGCCACTTTCTCCCAAGTCCTCTTGCAATAAGATATTTCTAGCTTTTATTCCTTTCCAGGTGATTGATATCGCGCCTCCACAGTGGGCTGGTGGCTTCTGAAAAGGGGCAGCTGGGGGCAATGTGTAGAAGAGCGTATCCCCAGACTGTCTTGGGTTGATAGACTAAATCCAGCCTCCCACTCAGCACCAAGTGAATGATGGGATTTAGGGCTAGTCAGCTTTTTTCTTACTGGTACACAGAGAGAGTGACAGAAAAGTATTTTTCTGTCCCATGGGAGGGTAAAGAGATAAAGGTATTTGTGGGTGAATGCAGCCAGCCCTGGAGTTCCGCTGCCCCAGGACCCCAAGGGGTTGATACTGAGCACATCTGGTACCCATTTGAAGCTGGCTAGAAGGCCATGGTGCAGCAGGTAGGAAATGCATTCTGTCAGCAGCGTGCCAAGTCCTAGCCCCAGGACACACTGGAGACTGAAAAGAAACCCAGAAAGCATGGAAACTGTCCTCTCCTTACAGATGAGGAAACTGAGGTTCAGATAGGTTACCGACCTTGTTTAGGGTTTTGTGGTGAATAATCTTTGCAGTCAAGTTAAGGGAGAGCGCTCACATCTTAGCCTATGCACGCTGTGAAGCAAGTGAGCTGTTGGGCTCAGTGAGCTGGCCTGGAGGCAGGGGCTGGGGTAATCTCTCTAAACTTCGACTTCCCATCTGTAAAATGGAACTCATTTTACTTGCTACTCCTTCTGTGTAAACAGTTTGAATATGAATATAAAAGTACCGTATCACTGTAAAAAGTGGCGTCTATTGAGAACGAATGCCATGCCAGCAGTATACTGTTCACCTCTTATCTTCCCTTGACCCCATCAAGACCTTATGACTGCTGTTTCACAGGGCCGTTTGCCTCCTTGCTCTCTGCACTCCTCCATTAACAAATCGTGTCTCCCTGCCTTCCCCGGGGTGTCCCACTTTGTCAGTGGCAGTCATTCCAGAGCTGAGATGCTACAAAGCATCTGTCCTCACCCCACCCCGAGTGCAAGCAATGCCACTGTTGGTACATGCCAGGTTCTATGGTTATCTCTGGGTGATTGATATTGCGCTGAGAAGGTGGAGGCTTTGAAATCCTTTATTTATCCCCGTGGTTCTCAGTCTGGCTGCACATTTGAATCACTTGGGGAGCTTTAAGAACTATCCATACCAAGACGTCACCTCAAGTCAATCAATTAGATCTGAGAAGAGGGGGACCAAAGCATCAGCTTTCCAGGTGATTTTCATGGGTAGCCAAGGTTAAAACAAAACAAAACAAAACAAAACAAAACAAAAAACCAACAAAACCAAACCAAACAAACAAAAAACTTAGGTCTGTGCTTGCTCTCTAGATGGGATGAGCTAAGAAATAAAGGATGATGAAGAGATAAAGAAGTACATGGCTAAGCAGTGACCCAGAATGCCCTGGGCCTCAGGTTGATCCAGGATTAGGCCAGTGAAGACTGGAAATGGGGCAAGTAACAGAGGAGGAAGGAGACAATGAAGTAGAAAGGAAAGAGGAGAAAGTGGGAAAAAATGCTTGGTGTTGGAGGATGCTATATTACCCCCTATCATGACCCCCTATGTTCCCAGTGATACCTGTTTCATGAGTTGTTTCACCCAAAAAATATTTGATCATGTGGATTGTGTGAACTGCAGGAGATACAAAGAAGTGTCAGCTCCACCCTGTTGGTATTCCAAGAGCTATGATGTTCTTGCACAGGTGGATGTATGTATCAGAAATAATGCATTCCCTTAACAGTACTCTCTCCAGCATTCAGAAACTCTCTCACCTTGGGTAGAGCTTATTACACTTGTTTAGAGTCTGTCATGTAAGGGCAAGAAACATGTCTGTTTTTTGTCTTAGTCACCACTCTATCACCCAGAACCTAGCATTATGCCCACTTCAAAGAAAGCTCTCAACAAATTCCATATTTGTTTAATGAATTTGATTATCTGAAACAGCTAAAGCAAGGTGAGCTGTAAGGGCATTGGTCACATGGTTACGTGCTCAAGCACCTGGTAGAAGTAAGAGAAATAAAATCTAGCTAGGAGAGGAAGACTTCGGGGGAGATGGGCTTTGGATTAGGACTTAAATGGTGCAGAGGGCTTAGATGGAGATAAAGGAGCTTGAAGATGGAGGGAGTGAGCAAGGATGTGCCATGGGCATGAAGAGGAGCCTGGTCTGATAAAAAGAGGCTACTGTATTCCCTAGGGAAGGTGGGCAGGGAGAGGAAAGAGGTCCTCACAGTCCAAGGGCAGCTCAAGGTGAGAGAGAGGGAGGAAGGAACTAGCTGTGGGAAATGGGGACAGACTCAATAGATACATGAAGGATAGATGAATTACTTGATCATTTAAATAAATTTTCTGTCTCCATTTTGAGCCTAATTCTATAATATGAACGATCAGCAAATTGAGACCCCTTGTGGCGGGTTGGTGTTTACAGGTGTTCCATCTAGAAACAAAAGATGTGAGGAAACCATGACCCAGAAATGAGTGAATAACCTCAGGATTCGCAGTCTGAGTGCCTCAGCTGGCAATGAACAATGACAGAGCAGTAGTTCTCAACCCTGGCTGCATACTGGGTTATCCCGGAAGCTTAAAAAATAATTGACACAAAAGAGTGGAGGTTATACAAGTGTGTACATTTGTCAACCACTCACAGGACTGGTCACTTAAAATGGGTACATTTTGTTGTATACAAATTATCCTTAAGCATAGTTAATTTTAAAACAAAATGTACTGGAGCAGAAACTTCCATGGGAACCAGTGCCAGCACAGGAAAACCCAAACTGTAATTGACAAATTGCTAGAAGCTCAGTGTGGACAAGTCTGAGAGTTAAAAACATCAAGGGAGAGATCTAATGCACAGCATAGTGATTATAGTCAACAGTACTGTGTCATAAACTTCAAAGTTACTAAGACTAGATCTTAATTGTTATCACCACAAAAAAAAATGATAATTATGTGGCACAACAGAGGTATTAGCTAACTGTGTTGGTAATCCTATTGCAGTATATAAGTGTATCAAAACAACACGTTCTGTGCTTTAAAATTAAACAATGTGGGGCTCCTGGGTGGCTCAGGTGGTTAAGTGTTGCCTTTGGTTCAGGTAATGATCTCAGGGTGCTGGGATCAAGTCCCCTACATCCAGCTCCCTGCTCAGCAGGGAACCTGCTTCTCCTTCTCCCTCTGTCTCCCCTGCACTTGTGCTTCCCCCCTCTCTCAAATGAAGAAATAAAATCTGTAAAACAAACAAACAAACAAACCTTACACAATGTTGTAAGCCATTTATATCTCTAAAAACAAAAAATTTCAGGGGGACCCATTCATAGGGGAGCCCTCCCACTTTTGTGTTTTACTTCTAGGAACTCTACCAGGCCCTCACAGTGGAGACTAGAGAAAAATCCCCTTGTGCTTCTACCCCGGGGAAGAGAAAGAAATACTCCAGAGCAGTCTCTTCTTAACAAGGCCTGCCCTAAGAAGAAGCTATTTTATCAGGGCCTGACCTACCTAGGGGAAGGGAAATACCCAGCTCCAGCCTACTTTAGTCATACTGTCCCACCTAAGGGCAGGGAGTGGGAATTGAGTAGCACCAGCGAAGGTCACGGTCCAGATGGACAGGTTCACCAAAAGATTGAGACCTAATCACAGGACTGTAGAATACTACCCCTTCCCCCACACCTACTGTCATATCCCTAAAGGCCTATTTACCGCAGTCCTCTCTACCGAATATATTATGTCTACCTTTCAATAAAAATATCACAAGGCATACTAAAAAGCAAAAGCACAGTTTGAAAAGACTAAACCAACATTAGAACCAGAGTCAGATATGTGGAAATGTTGGAAGTATCAGACCAGTACCTTAAAAAACAATCTATGATTAATATGCTGAGGGCTTTAATGGAAAAAGTAGACAACATGCAAAAACAGATGGATAACATAAGCAGAGAGATGGAAATTCTAAGACTGAAAAATTACAGAGATCAAAAACATGGCAGTGGAAACGAAGATGTATTTTTTTTTTTTTAAAGAGGGAGGTTAGGGAGGGGCAGAAGGAAAGAGAATCTTAAGCAGGCTCCATGTCCAGTGTGGGGCCCAACATAGGGTTCATTCTCACAACCCTGAGTCCATGACATGACCTGATATCAAGAGTTGGTTGCTTAATCTACTGAGCCACCCAGGCACCCCTGCAGAGTGCCTTTGATGAGTCATTAGTTGACTGGACATGGCCAAAGAGAATCTCTGAGCTTGAGGATATGACAATAGAAACTTATAAAACTGAGAAGCAAACAAACAAATGAAGATTGAAAAAAAAAAAAACAAAAAAGAATAGACTCTCAGAGAACCGTGGGACAACTAGAGAAGGTGTAACACATGCATAATATTCACCAGAGGAGAACAAGGAGAGAAAAGAGCAGACGAGATATTTGAAGTATTAATGACTGATAATTTCCCCAAATTAATATCAGACATCAAACTACAGATCCAGGAAGCTTAGAGAACAGTATATAGGCCAAATGCCTCTCTACCCTAATCACATACCAATTTCAGAAAATCAAAATAAAGGAAAAATCCCTGGAAGAAGTGGTGGGGGGCCCTCCTCACCTATAGGAGATCAAAGATAAGAATTATATTTGTCATCTCAAAAACCATGTAAGCAAGAAGGGCGATGTGAAATGTTTAACATGTTAAGTGAAAAAAAAAACCCAAATTCTGTACCCTGTGAAATTATCTTTCAAAAGAGAAATATTTTTTCAGACAAACAGAAATTGAGGGAATTTATTGCCAGTAGACCTATCTTGCAAAAAATGTTTTAAAAAGTTCGCCAGAGGTGCCTGGGTGGCTCAGTCGGCCAAGTGTCTGCCTTCAGCTCGGGTCATGATCACAGGGTCCTGGGATGGAGCCTCATGTTGGGCTCCCTGCTTAGTGGGGAAGTCCCTCTGCTTCTCCCGCTGCTACTCCCCCTGCTTGTTCTTGCTGTTTCTCAAATAAAATTTAAAACTAAAAGTAAAAAAAAAAAGTTCTCCATAGAGAAGAAAAAAGATAAGTCAGAAACTCAGATTTATATAAAGAAAGGAAAAGCATTGAAGAAGGAATATGTGAAGGTAAGATAAAAATTTTAATTTTCCATATTCATTAATTTAACAGATAGCAGTTCAAAATAATAGCAGCAGTATATTTGATTATGTATGCTTTTCCTATAAGTCACTTTATGGATATTGACAACTGATTCTAAAGTTTATATGGAGAGGCAAAAGAGCTACAGTAGCCAACTTAATATTGAAGGAGAAGAACAAAGGTGGGGGACTGATATTACTTGACTTCAAGGCTTTATGTAAAGCTATTGTAGTAATCAATGTGGTGTTGATGAAAAGAAATGGACAAATCAGGGGTGCCTGGGTGTCCCAGTTGGTTAAATGTCTGTCTTCAACCCAGGTTATGATCTCCAGGTCCTGAAATCCAGTTCGGAGTCAGGCTTCCTGATCAGCAGGAAGTCTGTTTCTCTCTCTCTTGCTGTCTCTTTCCCTCTCCACTGTTTGTTCTCTCTTTTTCTCTCAAATAAATAAATAAAATCTTTTTATTTTTTAAGATTTTATTTATTTATTTTTTTTATTTTTTTTTAATATTTTATTTATTTATTTGACAGAGAGAGATCACAAGTAGGCAGAGAGGCAGGCAGAGAGAGAGAGAGAGGAGGAAGTAGGCTCCCTGCTGAGCAGAGAGCCCGATGCGGGACTCGATCCCAGGACCCTGAGATCATGACCTGAGCCGAAGGCAGCGGCTTAACCCACTGAGCCACCCAGGCGCCCCAAGATTTTATTTATTTATTAGACAGAGATCACAAGTAGGCAGAGAGGCAGGCAGAGAGAGAGAGAGGAGGAAGCAGGCTCCCTGCTGGTCAGAGAGTGGACTTGGGGCTTGATCCCAGGACCCTGGGATCACGACCTGAGCCAAAGGCAGAGGATTTAACCCACTGAGCCACCCAGGCGCCCCCCCCCCCTTTTTTTTAAACAAAAAGAGAAATGGACAAATCAATGAAACAAAATAGAGATCTTAGAAACAAACCCACATAAGGCAACCCTCTAGGGTTCCCTCCCTCCTTGGGAACTTTGTATTATCACTTTGCTATTGTTCAGTAGGCCTTGCTTTGCGTGCGCGCGCACACACACATGTACACAAAAGGAAAGAAACCGACCTACATATAGTCAGCTGATCTTTGGCAAAGGAGCAAAGGTGATACAATGGAGCAAAGATAGTTTTTCCAACAAATGGTGCTGGAATAACTGGATATCCACATGCGAAAAATAAAACCAAATCTAGACACCGACCTTCCACTTCTCACAGAGATCAACTCAGTCTGAATCACAGACCTAAATCTGCAAAGCAAAACTATAAAACCCTTAGAAGATAACATAAGAGAAAAAACCTAGATGACCTTGGGTATGGCAATGACTTTTTAGATACAACACCAAAAGCATAAGCCATAAAAGAAATCAATGATAAGCTGGACTGTATTACAATTAAAAACTTCCATAATAACCAATGTCAAGAGAATAGGAAGACAAGCCTGAGACTGGGAGAAAATAAGTAAAATAATTTCTGATACTGGACTGCTACCCAGAATATACAAAGAACTCTTAAATTCAACAATAAGAAAAAGAATGGCCTGATTTAAAAATGGGCAAAAGACCTGAACAGATACCTCACTAAAGATAGCCAGATGACATATATAAGCATATGAAAAATACGTTCAACATCATGTGATGTTAGGAAATTACAAGTAAAAACAGCAGTGAGATATCACTCGATATGCTGTACGAATAGCCCAAATCCAAAATACGGAGACCACCAAATGCTGACAAGGATGTGGAGCATCCAGTACTGGTGGGAGTGTAAAAAGGTATAGTCTCTTTGGAAGGCACTTTGGGTGTTTTTTCTGAAACTAGACATATTCTTACCATATAATCCAGCAATCATGCTCCTTGGTATTTACCCAAAGGAGTTGAAGAATTTTGTCCACACAAAAACCTGCACACAGATGTTTATAGCAGCTTTATTCGTAATTACCAACACTTGGAAGCAGTGAGGATGTCCTTCTGTAGGTGAATGGTTCAATAAACTGGTACATTCAGACAATGTACTGAAAAGAAATGAACCATCAAGATCTATAAAGACATTGGAGGGACCTTAAATGCACATTACTAAGTTGAAAGAAGCCAATCTGAAAAGGCCACATGCTATATGATTACAACTAGTTGACATTCTGGAAAAGGCAAAACTATGGAGCCCATAAGAAAAAAGTTGGTAACTGCCAGGGGTTGGGGGGAGGGGTGGCACAAATAGGCAGAGCAAAGAGGATTTTTAGGGCAGTAAAACTATTCTGTATGATAACCACAGTGGTGGCTGCATGTCATTATATGTTTGTCAAAACCCATAACATGTACAATGCCGAGAGAGACACTAGTAACCCTATTATAAACTATGGACTTTGGGTAACAATATGGGTTTATCAGTTGTAACAGATGTACCATTCTGATGAGAATGTTGATAGTCGGGGAGTTTGTGGGTATTTTGGATGGGGGTATATAGGAACTCAGTACTGTTTGCTCAATTTTGCTTTGACTCTCAAATTCCTCTTAAATAAGTTTATTAACTTTAAAAAGTGTGGGAGGGGTCTGTGGGTTGTGTGCTCCTGGTCTAGAGTTATAAAGAAACTAACAAAAAATTGCTGTTTACCATCCCCACCATTCCCCAGATACTTTATTTGGGCTGGCAAGGACCCAGGCTTTAGCGTATTTTCTAAAAGTTTTTTGGATTATTGTTATCCACAGCTAGGATTTCCACTTGTAGGTTAAAAATTTGGGAGCAGAAAGAAGATCAAAGATAATCTGGGCAAACCTACGTGTTTTACAAATATGTAAGTGAACTGAAAGTGAAGCTTCTTATTGACCAAACCTAATAGACATTTTTTGCAGCCATTATCCTCAACCTCCCTAACCTATCCTCTTATAAACCTCCTAGGCTGCACCATACCTGTGTTCTCAGACTCTGAGACTAACCTCATCTAAATTCCATTCTTTAAATATGATAGCTCTTTCTAAAAAACAAGACAAGTTTAAGTGGCAGGGAATTCAGTCCCCTAGTGATTTGAGGATTCATGGTACCCTGGTCTGATTTATGTGTATCTTACATCCTTATTTTTTCCACGAGGCCTTCTTGTTTTCCCAATAAAATCCTACCCATCAAAAGACCAATTTGCATTTGATCTCTGAGTATTCCTGTATTCTTTGTTCTTTATTTTTTGTTTTTAAAGATTTTATTTATTTATTTGACAGACAGAGATCACAAGTAGGCAGAGAGCCAGGCAGAGAGAGAGGGAGGAAGCAGGCTCCCCGCTGAGCAGAGAGCCCAGTGCGGAGCTCAGTCCCAGGACCCTGAGATCATGACCTGAGCCGAAGGCAGAGGCTTTAACCCACTGAGCCATCCAGGCGCCCCTATCCACTAGCTTTTTATATAACCTTGGGTACATTTTCCATCTCATTTAAACATGAATCATCAGGATTTGGAAGTAATTAATAAAAAGTTAACAGTAGCCATAGAGATGGGTGGTAGGTTTTAGGTATCTCTTGGAACTGACGACTCAGTATTAGCTAAGTCCTCATAGGTCATACATCACTCATCTGAAGGCCTTCTCAATAAAGTTCTCAACTTCATGGGTATAGGTCACCTTTAGAAAAGGGCCTTATTATCTGTTCCTTAAAATGTAAAGGATCTTAGCCCCATCAGTCAGAAAGTTCCATTGGCGGCTCTGGTATTTCAAACAACCAAACCCTTACATTAAACTGATTTTTCCTTAACCTTAAATTCAGCCCTCCACCTGAATTTAAGAGGCAAGAGTTCAGGAGAGTGAGTGTTTGGGCTCTGGAGTTTCTGCCCTCTTTTCTCCCATTTTCCATCATTCCATAGCAGCCATGTAGGATTGGAAGGGACTATAGTTAAGGTATTGGAACAACACCTAGGTACAGCTTGGGAGAACTTCCTGAAGGATGTGGTTTTCCTGTTTCAGAAACTGATGGGTAATATTAGAAGCTGGGGCTTTCGTACAGGGATGTAGGAAGCCCTACAGATTGGCCCCTTGTTACCAGGCATGTCGATGACCAAGTAGCATGAACAGCAAAAAGTGGAGCACACAGAGCTCCTGAGAGCAGCGATGGGAGAGTACACTGGGAAGACAGGCTATGGCCTGATGTTGGTGGGGTGTCTTTATTCTTTTTTTTTTATATTTTTAAGTTTATTTTATTTTTAAAAAGATAGAACACATGAGTGGGAGGTAGGACAGAGGGAGAGGGAGAGAGTGAGTCTCCAGGAGACTCCGCATTAAGCAGGGAGCCTGATGCAGGGCTCAGTCCTATGACCCTGAACTCATGACCTTGGAGGACCCAAGTGCCTAGTGTCTTTATTCTTTGTTAATAGATAGTTATTAACTGGAGCGTTTTCAGGATTTGGACTCAGATCTTACTTGCTATGTTAAGGATATTGTGAAAGCCCCTACCTAGCCCCTTTGGTTAGGAGTTAAAAAATCTGGAGGTATAAAAGGAGATGTTGAGTTTTAATTAGCTTCAGGCTCTGGCATAAACATGGTACTGGAATTTTAGTAATAATTAGTATTTGTGGGGGTGCCTGGGTGGCTCAGCCAGTTAAGCCTCCAACTCTTGATTTTGGCTCAGGTCCTAATATCAGAATTACGAGATCGAGCCCTGCATCAGGCTCCACACTATGTGTGGAGACTGAGATTTTCTCATTTCCTCTCCTTCTGCTCCACCCCCGCTCCCCACTCACACACTCTCTGTCTCTTAAAAAAAATAAATTGTTTGTGGAGCACTTTCTATGTGCAGGCACAGTGTGAAGTACTTTGCATGTAGTAGCCCATTAAAATCTTTAAAGTCTCCTTGCAAAGTAGGTATTATTTTTCTTTTACAGCTAAGTGAATTGATAATCAGAAGGGTTAAGTAATTTGCTCCAAGTTACATAGTTACACTGTAACAGTCCTGATTTGAGACCAGGTCTGTCTGACTTCAGAACCCATGCTCCTACTTAACTTCCATATACCTGCTCTTCTAAAGTGATTTTGGATTACCTTTGGTTTGGGGGTTCACCTTACTAAGGGAGGATTTCTGGTTTCCTTCTTTGAGTTTCCTCATTCTCTTCTGAATTCTTGGGGACTTTCTCTCACCCCTTAGTCACTTTCACTTTCATTGTAAACCTTAATTCAATTGATCAATGCGCCCTTTCCAAATAGGCTATCTGAGATAAGAAACTGAAGAGTCATATAGACCTTGAAAATGCCTTGGATGAGATATGATTACCTCTAGTGTTGCTTCCTATTTACAGCAGTTGGGAGTACCCAGTGTATTTCCAGGCCTGTGCGCAGGGGTTATTGTGTACAGTTGTGCAGGTTGTATACTGCATAGGTATTCGCCTGCCAAGGTGTGAGTGGGAACCAAAATCTAGCACGAGCTCCACTTTAAGCTGCATGCCTGGAGGAAGGGCACAAAGGCACTAAACAGACGAATGGTGGCCCTGACTGTGCTAGAGCTGTTCAGGGTTGAGTCTTGCTCTTGGATAGCTATCTTATCTTTACTTATAATTGTATCTGCATGAATTAATGGAAGCAGGGACCATTTGGTTTTAAGAATTATAGGAATAAGGAGACGTCTGGGTGGCTCAGTCGCTAAGCTGCTCCTTCAGCTCAGGTCATGATCCCTGGGTACTGGGATTGAGTCCTGCATCAGGCTCTTTGCTTGGCAGGGAGCCTGATTCTCTCTCTGGCTCTGCTTGCCACCCTGCCTGCTTGTGTGTGTGCTCTCTCTCTCTCTGACAAATAAATAAATAAAATCTTTAAAAAAAAAAGAATTACAGGAATAAGAAAAAAAGAATTATAGAAATATCAGCATTCATGAATGATTTATATTTTTAAAAAAGATTTTATTTATTTCTGAGAGGGAGAGAGAGAGCACGAGTGAGGAAAGGGACAGAGGGAGAAGCAGACCCCCCACTGAGCCAGGAGCTCAGTGTGAGACTTGATCTCAGGACCCCGGGATCATGACCTGAGCCAAAGGCAGATGCTTAATCGATGGAGAGACCCAGGTGCCCATGAATGATTTAAATTTTAAAGGTATGCATTTATTGTATACCTTTGTATTGTATACATTTTGTGTTTTGTATATGTATCCATAAATGTAAAAGCAATTTTATATCCTTGTCCCTCATGTGTATTCCAGAACTCTTTCTTGAGGGGTAGAGAAAAGGTTGAAATTTGTTAGGTTCTTGAGAATTGCCAAGGACTCCAAAATGTCCATAGATGTGTTGTGCCAAGTCACCTGTCAAGGATCATGGCAGAGAAAGGATTGAGAGCTACAGAACTAAAGACCAGATGGTAGTATTTCTGTCCCTTACCCATCTCTGGTTCCTGCCTTTCTATTTTGATATTTCTATGCCTTGTTCCCTAGAATCCCTTGCTGCCTTCATTCATTCACTCATTGATTCATTCGTTCATTTTTTTTTTTAATTTTTTTTAAAGATTTTTATTTATTCATTTGACAGAGATCACAAGTAGGCAGAGAGGCAGGTAGAGAGAGAGAGAACAGGCTCCCTGCTGAGCAGAGAGCCTGATGTGGGGCTCGATCCCAGAACCCTGGGATCATGACCTGAGCCGAAGGCAGAGGCTTTAACCCACTGAGCCACCCAGGCGCCCTGATTCGTTCATTTTTTAAAATTGAACTGAAATTCATATAATATTGACCTTTTAAAGTGTACAGTTCAGAGGGTACCTGGGTGGGTCAGTCAGTTAAGTGTCCAGCTCTTGATTTTGGCTCAGGTTGTGGTCCCAGGGTCATGAGATTGAGCTCTGCATCAGGCTCCATGCTCCGTGCAGAGTCTGCTTGTCCCTCTCCCTCTCCTCCCCACCAGCCCCGCTCATACTCTCTCTGTCAAACAAACAAACAAACAAACAAACAAGCAAACAAATAAAATCTCTAAAAAATGATGAAGTCTGTAGTTCAGTGGCATTTAGTACATTGATAATGTTATTTAGTTTCAAAATATTTTCCTCATCCCCGAAGGAGACTCTGTACCCATGAAGCAGTCATTCTCCATTCCTTCTACCCCTAGCCCCTGACAACCTCTAATTTGGACCCCAGTGCAGGGCTCAGTCTCACGTCCTGAGATTGCGACCTGAGCCAAAACCAAGAATTGGGAGCTCAACCCAGTGAGCCACCCAGGCACCCATCTCCCTCTCCATTACTGCACCTCACCTTATCTCCCAAGTCCGGATGTAGACATTTTAATTTTTCTTGCTTTCATCACCAGCATTCCCAAACCCAGTGTCCCTAAGCTGTTCTTGCCATCTTCTTGTCATGCCTCTTGTTCAGTAGCACAACCATCCTCAACGTGTTTTGATTTCCTAGTCTAAACATGTCCTCGCTTGCTTCTAGTCACTGCGATCCTTAAGTCCCCTCCTGGGGACAGTGCATGTTGGGTTACTTAGCTCTTCCCACCCTCGCCCCTCTTCTTCCACACCCACCCCAGATTTCCCCTGTAGTGGCTAAACAGTAAACAGACCTGCCTCTACCTTCTAGCTTTCTGCCCTCTTCACCCCCACTGCCCTGGCCGTTTACCAAGTCTTCTGTGCCTTCTCCTGGACTTATTAATACCTTAGCAGTGCCCTTCATTTGACCTGAAGAGAGATTATTTTTCCCTCTTCCTATTTGATGCTGCATCTGATTGGATATCATGAAGCCAACCTTCATGTTTCTTACCGCTCAGAGGTGGCTTTGAATGAGATGCTGAGTTCCCCAGCTCCCATACCACAATTTCTACCCAGGTCCAGTTGCCATCCGAAGAGTAGACACTTCAGGCTACAGGTCACTGCAAGGTTACACCTTACTGCTTTGGATGCTCCAAACCATTGCCCCCTCCTAGGCACTAGAATGAAGCTCTCTGACCCGTCTTGAATTTATATAACTGTATCTATGGTCCCACTTAATGTTGACTTCCTGATTTTACTTTGTTCTTGGTATATTCCTTGTATGTTTATATATACCCATGTTGTCCGTTTCTATTAGTTCTCAGGAAGCAACGGTTCATACATGTGAAAGACGACATGCTTGGGGATAGGCCAAAGAGGCAGGTATGACTGGATGGCAGGTACAGAAAAATAAAATTTTCAGATTGGAATAGCATGCTGAGGAAAGCAGAGATGTGGGGCTAGGTTAGAAGACTCAGAATGGCAAAGTAGAGGAATTTATATTGTTAAGGCAGCATTTCTAACTTTGTCTTCTTGGATATTCCCAAGTCTGTCCTTAAAGAGGCTCTCTCCAGCAAGCTGGACAGCTTGCCCTGGCCTGAAAAGACTCTCAATGATGGTGTCACCTAGATAGTAGAACTGGGAAATCCAATGATAAATGGCAATTTGGTGAATCTAGAGGCACAATGGTGGAGCTTTGGTGTGGAGAGAAGACCACAAATCTGGTATGAATCTGGGTCAGAGCCCAGAGACCCCAACAATGTAAAATCTGAGGACAGTACTGTTTGAGGGGTCTGGAGAGGCTTCTAGGGACTGATAGTCTCCCTTCAGGAAGCTTGAGCTGGTGCAGGGATAGTATCATGAGAGTTGCCTACCTGGTGGTGACCATTCTGACCTTTGTCCATTTAGCTCAGGGTGTAGGGGTTGGTGTCAGAAGCTTACGGTCCAAGCAGGTGACTTTCAGTAAATAAACAAACATACACTTTGGGTGAGTTACATGGGCCATACTCCATGTGCAATGGAGAGCCCTCTCTCCCTATACCTAGAATAGTGCCTTGCCTGTGGTGGGCACTCAAAAATTCATTTGTTATATGAACAAAGAAAGGAAGGTGGCCACTACTCAGCTGGCTCCAACCCTTTATTTCCATTTGGTTATGGGTCCTGTTCTGCCAGTTTATCCTACTTTGCAGGAGATTAGAAATTCGGAGTTTATGTAAAATCTTCCAAGTTTTAAGTATTGGCTCAAATTTATTCAAAGCACCGTGAACTCTAAGGAGTTTGCAGCTCCTAACTTAGAGCTTTTGATCTAGCAAATGCACAAGGTTATAGGAGAAGTATCCCTTCAAAATGTTAGCATGCACCTGTCAAGCTGAATAAAGGTTCTCAGAGCAAATTTAAATGAGGAGACTCATGGGAGGAGGTGAATATAAGATTTTGACCATTTAAGTTGTACTTGTGGCTGGGTTCCTGGCATGTCTTCCTGTGTGAATCAAGTTCTGCCTGGAAAAAAGCTCCAGTGGTAGGTGAAGGGGACCAGGATAACTGAACTGGGCAGAATGATGGGAGTGGAGGAAGCCTGGGATTTGGAGCATGGATATTCAGCTGATATGCACCGATATTGAAATATTTATGCATTGGAAAGTAAATAGATGCTGGTCTGAATCCCCTGGATGCCACTCCCCTCCCGTACCTCCCTCGCCAATTCTCTAAACCTCCATGCAGTCTAACAACCAAAAAGGTGATACCAGGCCATTAGCGAGTCCCCAGTACTGTGCTCCATTGCCAGGGCCAGCATCTAGTCTCAGTAATGAGCCTGTGCCATAGCACTTGTCAAGTATTTGGAACTCAGCCCTAGGTAAACTGGAGTTTAAATCCTAGCTCTATTTCTTACTTAGCTGAGTATTTCTTAACAAATTACTTAACCTCTTTCCCCTTAATTTTCTTTATCCATAGAATGGGGATACTACTACTACTCACACTACCCTATTGTTGGGGTCATTGTGAAAATTAACTGAGATAGGCTGCTATTATTATTGTTTTCCATATTCTTAACAGGAAACAGCATCCTTTCTAACCTTTACACAAAGCTTAGAGAAGTAGAGGTCAGAGACTAGAGGCTGGAGGTTTGCACAGTGGTGTGAACTGTGGGGTCCCCAAAGTTGGTGGTGCTAATTAATCACCAAGAGGTTAACTATAGGTCCCTCATGACATTTTTTTAGAAGAGTTTATTTATTCATTTGGGAGAGAGGGAGAGTGAAAGGGAGAAGCAGGCTTCCCACTGAGCAGGGAGCCTGACCTGGGCTTGATCCCAGGACCTGGAGACCGTGACCTGAGCCAAAGGCAGACATTTAACTGACTAAGCTACCCAGGTGCCTCCCTCCCATAAAATTCTAATTCTGTAGATATGGTGGGGTCAGGAATCATTATTTTTCTCAAGTATTCTTAGATGATCCTGATTGGCAGCCAGATGCAGGAACTATCCTATTCTGTCATCAAGGTGAGTGTCATCTCCTGCCTCTGCCTCTTCACACAGAACTCAGTGCCACAGCCTACCTGCATCAGGGGCTCAGTGCACAGGACTGAGTGATGGGGCGGTTGGGTTGGGAAGAGATGAGTGCTCTCTTTAAACTCCAGCCAGTTGGGATGGAGGCCATTTCCCCATGCTTTATTGCTTCCTCTGTCATAGAGCTTGTCCCATCCCCCCAGTGGGATCTAAGCATTCCCTAAGGTTGAGAGCAAAGGACAAGGGGGAGAAGAAGCCCAGGGATCTTGTTGGGCTTCAAGATAAACTAAACACAGGGCGAGGATTGGGTTTCCATCCCAGGAGTGGAGATCCGGTCTAGGCAGATTAGCTTGCTGGTGAGTGTTTTCCCCATCACATCCCCTTAGGGCCTGGATCCAGTTGGCTGACCTTGTACAGGCCACCTGCTGACAGGGCTTCCTGTGTCCTGAGCTGGGCCTCCAGCACCCGCCTGCCCCCTTGTCTTCATCAGATGCTCTGACTTGTAGCAGCTGTCATCGCCGAGTACCCCTTTTGCCTGGCAGCTGCGCTTCGTGCCTCATCATTGTATCCCTGGGTGGAGGGCTTCCTTGGAGGTGGAGTATCATAGCTCCACCTTGAGAGTTCTGCTCCCAATGTTGCACTGGTTCCAAATGATAGGGATGTGGAAAGCGGCCTAGGGATGGAGGGCTGAGAGACAGATGTAGAGAGATCCAAAGAAGAAGAGACGAGAAACCAGAGACTGAAAAAAGGGAAAGTGATGGGAAAAAAATCTCAGGAAGAGAAGCCAAAAAGACCTCAGGAGGGAAGTTAAAATCTGGGAAGCCAGTGAAGAGGTGAGCAGTATTCTTAGCACATGTGTGCAGAGGGTGAAAGTCCTTGCCATTATTTTTAATGGCATTAATTGAGGAGGAGTGACATCTGTGAGCATGATTTCCTTTTTGTTTAAATAAGTTCCTGAGTAGGCACCCCGAGACAGGTGCAGTGACTCACCAGATGCAATAGGTAGGATGTTTGGGGTTCGCAAGCTCTGGCTGATGTTTCCCAGCAGGTAGATTCTGGAAATTGCAGGGAGTATGTGCAGTGACTCACATGACCACAAGACCTCCCTGCTTTACAGCCTTGGCCTCGCTTACCTGTTCTCTCTCACCTGCGCACCTATCCAACCCCCACTCAATGACCACGCCCCACTCTCTCAGAGGTCCTCAACTGAGCTTCCTCTGTCACCAGGCAGGGTCCTGACTGCACTCACACACCCATCTTTTTTCCCCCATCCAACCTTCACCTCCCTCAAAGAGTTTCCTGGGAGCCATGACTTCTCTTCCATCAGGTGTCAAATCCTTTGCAGGTCTTGCACAAGCTTCCTTCCTGCCTGTGTCTCAGGTTTCTGACCTGTGAAATGAACCTCAGGCTCACTGCTAAACCCTCCCTGCTCTGTGGAGCAGTGAATTAACGTCTTTCAGGAGCTTGGAGCTTGTCAGATGAAAGATGCCGCTTCTACTCTTCTTCCTCCCGCCATACCTCCCCTTCACCCCTGAACCAAATCCTGCCCTTCCCTTAGTGTTTCCCAGGCAGGTGAGCCCTTGATTACCAAAGCAAGACACCTGAGGTCTGTGAACCTTGGTAGACCCCAGTTCTCCAACCTCTTCCACTCAGCCCTGCAGCATTTGGTGCTGTTGACGACCTACTTCCTTTCTAAGATTATAAAAGTAATGCGTGCTCATTATTTAAAAAAAAAAAGAATAAAGAAAAAGAAAATCCAAGACTGTGGAGTTGAATTTAAGTAAAATATAAAAACTACTACTCCTCTCATCTCCCCCATATGGTCATGAAATGTGTCTCCCATTGGTCCCCTCTCTCATCCCCCTTTTGAAACATTTACCATATTCGAGTGTTAAATGTCTGTTTCCTCTTATTTGATTGAGGTCAGTGACTGTTCATCTGTATGTCTTCATTGTCAGGCATAATGCCTACCATACGAAGGAACGGATGAGTCCGTACTAAGAAAATTGGACTCGCATTCAAATCTTTGCTTCCTGGTTGGGTGGACCTCTGTTTCTTCACCTTTAAAATTGGAATAATAAGACTGATGAATCACAGACCTGTACCCCTGAAACAAATAATACATTATATGTTAATAAAAAAAATAAAATTGGAATAATAATTCATGACCTCCCTGCTGACCCCTGGGGTTGCTTTGAAATTAAATATGATGTCAGAAATAGGATCAGCTCGGTGCTTGTTGAGTCAGATTCTAAAGGGACCCTGTTGCCCTTCTCCCTGCACAAACCTGGGCCCACCCTGTGGGCGCTGAACACGCCCACTGTGTAGAGCTTGGACTCCTGGTTTCCTAACGGCTAGGAAGTTACCAGCCTGGGGCACCTGGGTGGCTCAGTGTGTTGAGCCTCTGCCTTTGGCTTAGGTCATGATCCCAGGGTCCTGGGATTGAGCCCCGCATCGGGCTCTCTGCTCCTCAGGCGGCCTGCTTCCCCCTCTTTCTCTGCCTACTTGTGATCTCCCTCTCTCTGTTAAATAAATAAAATCTTTAATAAAAAAAAAAAAGTTACCAGCCTGCTGTTGGGGAGCTTCTGGTTTGACTGGGGAGACGTAAGCAAGCCCCACCCAGTGGACCTGCAGTACAGATGCTGCACCAAAGGCCCAGTGTTTGGAGAGTGACATGGAGGAGGACACAGGAAGAGAGCTTCCGGAGTACATTTGGGGATACAGGCTGGGTTGTTAGTTTGGGGGGAATGAATGAATGAGTTCTAGGTCAACTTTTCTAGGCTCAGACAGGTTATTCTATACGGGAGGCTGTTGGGACATCATTGGCTGCCTCTTCTCCAGATCTCTGCTGATCCTTCCATGTCAGGAACTCCAGTTGGTTACCATGATCCACTAAAAAGATACACTTTACATCGCCAGTACAAACACACACACTTACACATCATAGTTATAACTGGAATGAAAATTTAACGACACAATACTTACTGCGACTATTGGGGGATACTGTGATATTTTTCATTTTTTAAAGATACTGTTTGCAATCCACTAAACTGATTTCATGGACCACTGATCCTCAATTTAAAAAATACTGTCTTGTTTAATGATTCCACTTGCAGTTTGCTTTCAGTTCCATTCTGTTGTGCCTTGTTAACTCCAGTTTGCAGCTGCGAAAACCAAAGCTCAGTGAGAGTCAGAAACTGTCCAAGGATGTATACCCGATAAGTGGCAAAGCCAAGGGTCAAATCTAGGTCCGGATGACTATAAAGCCCATTCACTGAGTCAAGTCCCTTTCTCTGGCACTTTGCCTGGAGGCCCTGTCAGCCGGTCACTGGGTCACTAATCAAGGATCATTAAATGTGGCCCATTTCTTCGTACCCTAGGATGTTTGGCCAAGGTGACAGCTAAGCTTGCCTTGTATTATCAAGTACTGCTTGCCTAAAGCTGAGCAGGCAGGCCTTAGACAATGAGATTTTAACTTTATATTTGAGATTTGAAGTTTATTTTTATTTTAAGTTTATTTTGGGGAGGGGCAGAGGGAGAGGAAGAGAGAGAATCTTAAGCAGACTCCATGCTCCGTGTGGAGCCCTACGTGGGTTTGATCTCACAAACCTGAGATCATGACCTTAGCTGACATCAGGAGTCAGACATTTACTGACTGAGCTACCCAGGCGCCCAGAACAGTGAAGTTTTAACCTGCCAAGTTAGTTATGGAGAAAAGGTACAGAAGATTAATGTGTTGCACAGAAGCTAAAGATGATAAGACAAAGCCTCTCCGTGCCCACAGCACTGTCCTCATACCCCTGTCCTTTGGACCCCCTTAGTCTGAAATTGGGGGGTCTTCTGTGCCACCCCAGAAAAGAAGGAAGTGTGAAGAGAGACAATTAGAGAAGGAGATGAACTGGGGAAAGAAGGGAGCTGAGGAAGACCGGGAGTACAGACGGAAAAGGATTTCCAGAGAAGGCTGTTGCTATAGCCATTGGCCTCTGGTATCTTTGAAATCCCCAAAACTGCCGGAAGGCAATAGCTTTTATGGGAAGAAGGAGGCAATAAGAGGCTGTGTCCAGCCACAGTTGTAAAATCATTGGCAGCGGGGGAGGGGGAGAGGGGTAGGCTGTGGGTGTCCTGCTGAGATAAGGGAGAAGCTCATTGAGATAGTGGGCAGAACTGGCTTCCTGCCAAGCTGGTCTCTTCCCTTCTTTGTGCCAGGTAGTGGCTCACTGATAGGTGAATTGTATTTGCTGACATGTGCGTGTGACATAGGAACAGGCTGGATATACGCACAAGGGTGGACTACATTACACGGGCTACTGTTGGGTTTGCTTTTGAAATCTCTCTTATTTCATATTGGAAACTAATAAGCAGACCTGGTTTGAATTGATCTTGGCACTTTTTCCCTCCCTGGACCTCAGAGCACAAATTATATATGTGATGGTTTTGTGTGTGTGTGTGTGCGCACGTGCATTTTATTGATTCTTGTAACATTCTGGAGAAGGCAATAGTTATTATTTTATGGCATGAAGCCAAAACGGAAAATGACCCAGCACTCACTGAAAGTGGCAGCATGGGTGAGTGGCAGTAGCAGAAGGAAAGTGTGGGGCTGACTCACAGATCCAAAGTCCTGTCTGCCTTGAATGCCAGAGTTAGGACATTCACCTCAGGGAGAGCATAGGCTGGGCTCCTATAAAAGTTTACTACTTTCAAGAAGCCACATACTTCCATTCAATACTAATCACTCCATTATTCCACATGTACCACTGAGTTACTAGTTTGTGCTATGTTAACTTATATCTGCTGGTGCTTTTGTAAAAATCTATTTTTTTCCTTTGTATTAGTCTAGTGTTCTTAAATTTGAGGATATAAAAACTCTTTAAAGTTAGGATAAATTCCTAAACCTTCTATTTCTCTCTTTACCCTCTGCCCTCAAACCCCACACCCCTCCTGCACATCCAAAGGAATGTACACATCCCTTTGGTTTTAGGAAGGCTTTGTCATAGGATTTAACAGATATTCTACACTATGTAACCAGGGAATTAACTAGTTATTTGGTAGCTGTGCTTTGAGACAACCTGGGATTTGGCTGTCTTCCTGGAATAAATTAACATCAGGGGAAAGAACAGAGAGAGATGCGTGACCACCATGCCGACTTTACCCAGAAAAATGGCACCACCACCAGTGGCTTCGCAATGGCCTCCCCTGTTGGTTCCCACTGCAGCCTCCAACCTTGGGCTCCCAAGAGCCCAGCCAGGGAAAGGAGGGTACTGTCTACACAGCCCCCTCCATCCCCATCCTTCTTGGATTGGACAGTTGCTTTGGATAAACCCCAAGTCAGTACTTGGCTCTTGCTGAAATTTGCCTGGGGGAGAAATTTGCCCCTATCCCTAGGTTTGGCTTTTGTGATTCCTGGCCTTTCTCATTCTTCTCATCCCATTTTCGGAATGTTTGCAATGGGTGAGATACTGTCTCCCTGGCACATTTTGCTGTCATGGGGGATGGTGTCCTGAAGACCCTTGTTTCACATTACCAGGTCCAGGATTGCTATCTTCAGAGAGATAGGGGTTGAATAGGTCTGCCTCTCAAATTGTCCTGCATCTGGAGTTGATAGGAGCTGGGGGAGGTGAATGGCAAACTGGAAACAAAGCTTTGTGGGACCCGCCAAGGACTTTCAACCCTCTCCCATGAAGAGCCCTAGATCAATGACAAGTGGGAGCATTGCCACCTGCAACTCCATCCATCCTTTTTTGTCTTCCTTCATTTGCATAGATTCGAGCCAGTTAAGCATCAGCCAGTACTCTTCTTAAAAATCAGTCTGTAACCCAGTTTGTCTCCCTCATTTTTTTTCCCCTAACTTCAAAAGCTACAGCGTACCTGTACATCCTGGAAAAATTCTATGTGGTTCAGATTTTTTTTTAGGGGCTGAAATATTTTGAATGCATTAGGGGGGCTTTGTTACTTAAAGGAAACCATCACCGATCTGCTGGCAACACACGAGGCTTTTCTTTGTGTGTGTTTATCATCACAGAGGGTAACATTTGGAATGCCCCTAAATGTCATCATTTTATAGGTGAGAAAACCGAGGTTCTGAGAGGGTCACTGGGATCGCAAAGCTATAGGGAGAACAAGGACCAAAAACCCTGGCCTCCTGACACCTAGTTTCGTGCATTTCCTATCACAGGAACAACAGAATATGGCAGAATGTTCCAGTTTTGATTCTCCTCTATTTTCATTCCTGTCTATACCACTTAAATCCATTTTTTTTTAAATTTAGAAGTGTATAATGTAAACAGTGTCTTCCTAGAGGTAACAACCATAAAAAGTTTGATACGCCTTCCTGAGTTTCCTCTATGCCTATATGATACATGTACACATATAAATCCCTATATTCATAGATATAAGTACATTTTTAAAAAAGAAATTTTATTTATTTATGTATATATAGAGAGAGCATGAGCCAGAGTAGGGGAGCAGAGAAGAGGGAGAGGGATTAGCAGACTCCACACTGAGCGCGCACAGAAGCCCGACTTGGGGCTCGATCCCACGACACTTCGAGCATTACCTGAGCCAAAATTAAGAGTCCGACGCTTAACCAACAGAGCCACCCGGGTGCCCTGACTTAAGTACATTTTTAAATACAGCTTTTCTTTTAGAATAGTTTTATATTCACAAAATATTGCAAAGATCATACAGGGAGTTCTTTTCTTTTCTTTTTTTTTTAAGTCTCCACACCTAATGGGATTTGAAGCCCAATGTGGGGCAGGAACTCACCACCACTGAGATCAGTTGCCCCATGCTCCACTGACTGAGCCAGCCAGGTGCCCCGCTGGGAGTTTTACTTATCTTATACCCAATTTCCCCTATTATTAATGTCTTAACATTAGTATGGTACATTTGTTACAATTAATAAACTAGTATTGATTCATTGTTATTAACTAAAATACATAGTTCATTCTTATTCTTTTTCAAATGTCCTTTTTCTGTTTAGGGTCCCATCCCATCATTCCATTATGTTTGCTTACGTCTCTTTAGTCTCTTTGCCGTGACAGTTTAAAACACACACACACACACACACACACACAACTTTTTTTAGATGACTTCGCTTTGGTAACGTTATATGGCCACTTTTTTCACATAACCATATGTTTTGAACATGTTTCAGGGCCAGTGAGTGAGGCCTTGCCCACCTTTAAAATCACCATGGCAGGGCTCTACCCCATCATTTTACACTGCCCTTGGCTTGGAGCATCTGTCTGACAGTGTCCTTGAGCCTAGGTACTGTCTCGTGACTTAGACAAGACACTTCCTGCTGTCTCAGAGTTCTGACATGCTCGAAGGCAGAGAACTCGGGTGGAATGGACTGAGAGCTCAGAGAAAGGCACCCGCCTCTCTGCGCCACCCCCCCCCCCACCCACACCGCGTGCCTCTGCATGGTGGAGGTGGTGAGAGTTGATGCTTCTGGCTGAAGAAGGGCTGAAGAAGGTCTTGTTCTGGGAGGCCCCACAAAACACAAGAATTTGATTAACAATGTGAACCAATAGTGGGGCAGCTACCTTGGCAGGCAGAACATTCCCCAGTCACTGGCTCTTTCTAGCAGTGGCTCTGGTGGCCACCTGTCAGGAGTGCTTGAGTAGAAGGCTGGTATAAACCTGTGAGGGAAATTTCTGGTGGTGATCAATTATAACCAGAAAAGATCCCCAAAGTCATGTAGCCTGTAGTCCTGCAGTCAATGGGGGGGGCTCCCCTCTGCAGGCTGGACATCCCATTAATATGAGCTGATGAAGACAAAGCTTACACACCCTTCACAGATTGTTCTGTCACCTCAGAAGGGCTAGTCCCTATTTTTTTTTTTTTAAGATTTTATTTATTCATTTGACAGAGATCACAAGTAGGCAGACAGGCAGGCAGAGAGAGAGGGGGAAGCGGGCTCCCCACCCAACAGAGAGCCCTATGCAGGGCTCGATTCCAGGACTCCGGGATCATGATCTGAGCCAAAGGCAGAGGTTTTAACCCACTGAGCCACCCAGGCGCTCCAGGCTAGTCCCTATTTTGAAACAACTGTTTTGTCTTAGCATTTTGCCTATTTCACTGAGGTTTGGTTTTCTGCAGACGTCCCTGGGAACATCATAGCCTCTGATCTGCCTCCCACCTTCTGACTTAAACATTCACCACCATCCAGGCTCCCTGTTCTCTGCCTCTGACCCCTTGTTTCCAACAGAGCTCCAGGGCTGTCCTCCCTGGACCTGGGCTTACAGATGTACTCCCGGGACTGGCCTTCTCTGACTGAAGCCCCTAGGAAGGAAACCCCTAGATGGCCCTCTTTGTATCATTACACAGAGCCCCCGAGCTGGCTTCCCACACTGCAAACTAGAATCAGTCCGCTCTTGGAAAGGAGCCATGCAGCCTAGGGAGGCCGACAGGATAGCGTGTGACCCAAGCTGGGCAGAGGCGCTAGGCTCCAAATGCCTTGCAAAGGAGTTCCTCCACTTGGGAAAGGTGTAGATACTACACACTCAGCTGGTTTTTCTCACCCAACAACAGAATCTGCCAGGTCTCCACAGGTATCTGGGACACAGTCACTCCCATGACACTGCTTTCCCCATCTCTGCCTGCTTTCCAATTCTTCAAAAGTGGTGGACAGCTTGTGCTGGGGCAGATGGTGTAGGTCCAGGACCCCTGCAACCCGCAGACCTTCTGCTGTGCCCTTTCTCCTCCTCCTCTGTGGTACTCGGACCTCATTTAGGAGTGGGTGGATGGGCTTGTTGAGCAAAAGGGCTGACAGCCGACAAGTAGTTTGCAAAGTGTCATTGCTTAATAAGTCAGCATTAGGGGCACCTGAGTAGCTAAGTCGGTTTAAGGCTCTGACTCTTAATTTCGGCTCAGGTCATGATTTCAGGGTCATGAGATCAAGCCCCACGTGTGGAGCCTGCTTAGGATTTTCCCTCTCTCCCTCTGCCCCTCCGCCCTCACACCTTCCTCTCTTAATAATAATAATAATAATGATAATAATATAATAGAGCATTAGAAGGTAGTCTGGGGTCACTGTTTGAGGAGACTCATCAGCACTGAGAGGACGGAGAAAGGGAGGTTTCCACGGCAGGAGAAACTCAGGAAGCAACACTGAGTAGGGGGAAGGGGAGGCTTCCTGGGGGATTTGGATGATACTGAAACCCGGATATGGGATAGGAGAAAAAAATAGCAACTTTGCTCTCAGGAGGGAGTCTTCACTCTCCCAAATGCTGATTTCATCGACCCAAATCAGGTCTTTGCTCCTGTTTGCTGGGACCTATTTTAAGTAAGTCTTATAAATATACAAGGACGGAAATGCCTGGGTGTGTGTGTGGGGGGGGGGGGGGCAGGAGGATGTGGTTCTTCTCCAGGACAGGATCTGACTCAAATCACACCTCTCTCCTGGATTCCAGGCTGTCGGGAGGGATGCCTCCGAGGTGGTGTTTGGAAGGAGGAGTGAGAGCAGAGCCAGTCGTTCGAAGTTCTAACTGTGGCCCAGAGAAGCTCCTGACAGCTTTGATAATGTGTGTCCTGCCAGCGCCTGAGGCTGCAGGGGCAGAAACGTGCACTGTGGGTGGGGTGGTGGGAGCAGGGACGAGGGGACACCCGGAAACCTTTTCTCCTCCGCACTCCTGGAGAGCCTCTGTGCTCTATTTCCTCCCTTGCTGCATGACATCAAAATGATTACTTATGTGTCAGTCCTCTCCTGCCCTCCTGGCCCAGCGAGTCTTTCCTGCACAGACCTCCGTTCCCCTCCAGGACCTAGAGAATTTAGTCTTTGTTTGTTGAACTGAAAATTCACCAGTCTTAGAGCCTGGAGAAATAATCTAGACCCTGACCCTTATTTTTCACTTAGACCCAGATTACTTCAGGAGTTAGCTGCATGGTATCTCCAAGGCATTCATCTCAAGTGAGTTTGGGCAGGCACAGAGCCCCCAGGATGGGATACCACTGTTTGAGGCTAAGATGTGGCAGCAAAGCTCAGGCAGGAGGGTTCCAGATAGCCTTCTGGCAATCTTGCACATGTCAAGTCTTTGATGAACAAGGAACTCTGCAAACATTTGCGCAGATGCTGAGCCGGTTGCCTGCAGGCCTTGTAAGCCATAAACTAAGAAGACTGTTGTGTCAGCTCTTCGAGGGGTTGGTGTGGCCTTCCTTGGGTGAGAAAGCTCAGTAGGTAGGGGTGGCAGCAACCCTCTTAGCCTCTGGTTTCCTCGGACTGTCTGAGCAGTGGGCAGGGGGTGGCACCGGGAAGGAGAGGGAAACAGGCCCTTCCAGTGCAAGTCGGACTCTGGTGAGCTGTTTATCCCGCCTCGGGCCCAAGGGTGCAACTGTGAGTCATTTAATCTAATTGGTTTAATAAGTAAACGATCTGGTTACAAAGAGGAGGGGGTTGGGTCTGTGAGGGAGGGGCAGGGCACAAACCCAACCTAGGCCACTTTGAAAAGAAACCTGTTGCCTGCTCTCTAGGGATCAAGATAATTAAACTGGGGGTGGAGAGGCTGGGCTGGAGGAAGAAGGGAGAATAGAGAGACCCAGATGTTTGAGGTGGAGAATTGAAGGCTGTGGGGGTGTTATTTGATTAAAGTACAAAACTCAGTGGTTTTAGTATATTCCCATCATCACCCTCTACTTCTAGAACAGTCTTATTCCCAAAAAGAACCTGGTACCCATTTAACAGTCACTCCCTGTTTCCCTCACCCTCTCAAACCCTCTCCCCCTATCCCCCCCTGGAAGCCTGTACTCTGCTTTCTGCCTCTCTGGATTTGACCTATTGCGAACATCTCATATTAATGGGATCAGACAGTATGTGATAAGTTGTGTCTGGCTTCTTTGACTTAGCACAATGTTTACCAGGCTCATCCAGGTACTGGTGCTGCAGTTTTTAAAATGGCTGAATAATGTCCCTTAGTATGAATATACTACATTTTGTTTATCCATTCGTCACCTGATGGATAGTGGGGTGGTTTCCACTTTGGGGCTATAATAAAGAATGGTGCTCTGATGTTTCCCTTTTTCTTGGGAATATGCCAAGGAGTAGGAATACGGTAGCTCTATATTGAATGTTTTGAGGAACTGCCAGACCATTTTCCAAAGAGGTCACACTATTGTACATCCCCAACAGGACTATATATGAGGGTCCCGATTTCTTCCACGTCCTTGCCATCCTTGCCACTTCTTACTATCTGTCTTGTTGATGATAGCTATCCTAGTGGGTATGGAGTGCTTCTGTACTTGTTTTGGAATAATCTCTACCTTCTCTGGTCAGTGCAGGAAGGTCAACATTGTCATCCCCATTTCCTCCAGAGAGCAACTGTTCCAGGTGGGAGAGAAATGTGCTCCAGGTCACAGAGGTGAATTGAAGGACACAAACAGTGACATTTTTAAGCTATTGAAGAGATGCCCATGATACATTGTTGAGGAGAAAAAAGCAAGTTGCAGGATAGGATGTATAGTATAAGCCCATTCTAGGTTTTAAAAATGGACACTCCCATCAGATTGGCAAAAATTTTTTAAATTAATATGTGGTGCTGGTGAAGTTGTCCCGAAACTTGTAAGTAACACTGGCAACAACGTGAGTTGTTTTCAGACCTTTTTAGAAAGTAATACTCAGGGGTGCCTGGATGACTCCGTTAAGCATCTGCATCTTGATTTCAGTTCTGGTCACTATCTTAGTGTTGTGAGATCAAGCCCATGTCTCAGCCTCTGCTTGAGATTCTCTCTCCCTCTCCTTCTGCCCCTTCTGCTTGTGCTTTCTCTCTCTCTCTCTCACTTCTCTTTATTTATATAAATAAATAAATCTTAAACCAAAAAAAAATAATATTCAGTTACTTACTTCTTTTTTTAAATTTTATTTGTTTATTTGACAGAGAGAGAGATCAAGATCACAAGTAGGCAGAGAGGCAGGCAGAGAGAGAGAGGGAAGCAGGCTCCCAGCAGGGAGCCCGATGTGGGGCTCCATCCCAGGACCCCGAGATCATGACCTGAGCCAAAGGCAGAGGTTTAACCCACTGAGTCACCTAGGTGCCCTCAGTTACTTACTTTTAAAAATGCACTTTACCTTGCGATCTCACTTTGGAACTTATCTGTAGAAACCATAGCAGTCATACATGCTCGAAGCATTATTTGGGATGTCTATCAGCGGGAAACTAGTTTACTAAATTGTATGGCTAAAGCCATACTATGGAATATTTTTGCAGCTGTTTTTAAAAAAATGAATTATGTTTTGGCCCAGAGAAATATCTGTATTTGCGAGTGAGAAAAGCAGTTCCAGAGTAGTATGTATGCAATATGAACCCATTTTCTAAAACTAAAAAACAAAGAAATTCTATTAGTGTGTGAACAAGTAGAAAGGTATGGATGTTTATCTAACTATTAGCATCAGTTAGGGTGGGGAGGGATGGAAGGAGATGAGATACTTTAAAAAAAAATATGTTTCTGTAGTTCACTTGTGGTGAACACTTGGAATTTTTAGGAAATTAGGAACTATGCAATAGAGTTTGTAATCAGAGCGGAATAGAGGATGAGGATAGACACTGGAGCCAGAGACCCTGGGTTGTGATCCTCCCTCTGCCACTTACCAACTGACCTTGGGAAGTAACTTAACCTCTCTGAATTTCAATTTCCTTAATCTGTAAAAGAGAGGTAATAATAGTACCTATCTCAAAGGGTTTTTATGAGAATTAAGTGAGACAATATTTGTAAAATGCTTAGCACACTGCCTCACACATAGTCAATGCTAAATATCTTAACTATTAGTATTATTATTACCTCCAGAATTTATTGAGCACTTACTGTATGCTGCTCTCATTTGATTTTCATAATAACCCCAATAAGGTAAATCCTACTAATGTCACTATTTTAGAGAAGAAAATCAAAGTTAGAGGTTAAGGTTACCTAGCTAGGTAGGTACTATCACGTCTGCCTAGAGAGTTCTTGCTTCTAACCCTCGTGTGAAAGTACATGGATGCTATTAACAGTGACATTACTCATTCTCTTAAGTGTCTATTCTGTGTTAGGCATAATGAACAAAATACATGTAGGGAGAAGGTAGATTTAATACATATGCAGGCATAAAATGTCAAGTAGTAGTAGGTGCTATTAAGAAAGATGATGCAGGGTAAGGGAGAAAGATGGGCTGGGGGTAGACAGCATCTGTTGTAGGTAGAATGATCAGGAGGGCCTTGGATATTTGAGCAGAGACTGGAATGAGGAGAGCAAGTGTGCCGTGTAGATACGTGAGGGAGTGTGTTTCAGGTAGAGGAAGTGCAAAGACCCTGAGGTACTGTGTACCTGGCATGGAACAGCTGGAGTGGAAGGATGATGAAGAGATACAGGAGATGAGATCAGGGCAAGGATTTAATCTCATCTGTAGGGCCTCGGTAGATGCCTGACTGTATCATTTGTTGTGCAACTGGGACACCATTGACAGTGAGTCCTGGCTGTTAATAAGACTGCTAGGACAGCCACTGACCTGGGTCTGTCCCTAGCCAACTTCACTTCTAGGTGATCAGAGACTCTTGGATTATAATTTGGGTGTGCTAAGAAGGCATTGCAGGATTCTGAGCAGGGAATTGCCATGGCCTGACTTGCATTTTAGTGGAGTCCCTCCTACTCTAGACTGTAGGGTCTGAGGGTGTGCACTCAGGGACTAGATGAGAGGTGGGTATGATGGGGGCAGGAGAAGTCGAGGGGTCAGAAGTAGGCCAATGTGGGATCATTTTTGAAGGTACAACTGACAGGACTTGCTGATGAACTGGGGTATGGGGAGAGGAATCAAGCATGGTTCACAGATTTCTACCCTGGGCAGTTGGAAGGCTGGAGTTGGCCATTCACTAAAATGGGGAGGAATGGGGAGAATGGGCAGGAGCAGGTTTGGCAGGAAAAGTCAAGACTTGTGAAGTCTGAAATGCCTCTCTGATCTTTAAGTGGGAAAATGAGTGAGTCAGATCCTACCAATGTGGAGTTTGGGGAGGGTCAGGGCTGAAACTAAGGAAGGCATAACAGACTGACTGATGGTATTCAAAAAGATCAAAAGAGATTTGCAAGGGTTGGACTGTAGACAGAAAAAAGAAGTAGTCTATGGACTGAGCCCTGGGGTAACTTACACGGTGTGTAAAGGTAGGCAAATGAGGAGCACCTAGCAAGAGGAATGAGCGGTGGCTTGTAGGGAGGAGAGTGGGGAGTCCAGAGATGGTCACTTTCTGCTCCATGAACTTCTACGCTGTGACCTTGGGGGAGGATGGTGTTCATATGTTACTTTTATTTCAGAAAACGCTTCTGGGTTCCAGTCGGGGAACTGGGTGGGGCTTGGAGAGGGCCAGTGGAAACAATCCAGATTGTCTTGTAAAATCTAGGTCTCTGTAGGGGCAGTGACTGACTTCCATTCCCAGACTCAGCAACTCCACCTGCTTCTCAAAACACTTGCTCTGGACCTGCTTCGTCACCAAGTTATCCCTGACCACCAGAGTCCTCCTCTCGACGGGAGACTTATTTGGTGATTCACAGCGTGTCACGTTCTATTACCAAATCTTCCTGCGTGTGCAAAGCAGTGTTGTGTCATGGAAAAAAGCACGGTGGGGGTGGGACATAGACCTGGGTGTGAAAATCCACCTCAGGGTACATTAGCCTCAATGGCAGAACTATTGGCAGTGGCCTCTCACTCCTGACTGGGTTAGTTTATTTGCCTGCATTTCCTTCTTGTAAATAGGTCTCCAGAATACTGGTTTGTGCTGGTTGGTGGTGAGGATTAACTGGGCAGCAGTGGAGAAAGACTGTGGCCTTTGGAACTCAAAAGAACCAGTATGAACCCCAGTTCAGCTGTTGACAGGATCTTGAGCGAATCATGTAAACTCTTTAAACATCAGATGTACTATGAGGAGAATGGGGGAAATAGTACTTACCCTATAGGGTTATTGTCCCTTGGAAATTAACCCATGTAAAATGCCTGGCAGAGTCAGTGCTGGGTCAGTCAATAAGTAGCTGGTACCCCAGTTACTCAAGGAGCTGCCGGTGAGCCTGAATGCAGGAACAGATGCCTAATTCATTCATGGAGTGAATTGATCTTTCTAACGGAAATGGTGGAGGGAGGTGTCAGGGAGATGAGACAGCTGAAGCTCTGAGAGGTGAAAAGACTTGCCAGAGGTCCCACAGACAGAAGGTGGCAGGGCCGGGATTCATTTCTAGATCTTTCTTTTTCTTTTTTTTTTAAAGATTTTATTTATTTATTTGACAGAGAGAGAGATCACAAGTAGGCAGTAGGCAGAGAGGCAGGCAGAGAGAGAGAGGAGGAAGCAGGCTTCCCGCTGAGCAGAGAGCCCGATGTGGGGCTCGATCCCAGGACCCTGGGATCATGACCTGAGCCGAAGGCAGAGGCTTAACCCACTGAGCCACCCAGGCGCCCCCATTTCTAGATCTTTCTGACGCTGAACATGGTTCTTTAATGAATGCATGGTCAGCCACCTGCCCAGAGCCAGGCGAAGCCTCACCATGTCCATACTAGATGCTCAGTAAAATCTAGTTTTACAGACTGCTCATGCAGCTTCCGCTTTCCATCCCTAGGTCTCTCTTTTTAAGGCTTCCTTCCCGCTACGAGCCATTTAGTGCAGCCATCACAACTCTAATAAACGGATCCCAGAAGCCAGTTCAAAACCAACAGCAGACTGTGCAGGCTTTGTGAGAAATCCGGCTCTGTTCTGTATAGGGGTGAGCTCCAGGCAGACCTAACTCGCTGCCTCCACCCGCTCCGGGGAATATTTGCATCTTCCTCCACAGACAGCCTACAACAGGCTCTTTGAAAGATGGAAAGCATATTCCCCTAAGACCAGGGAATGCGAAACAGTTAATGGATTCCCAAGGGTTTTATGTATTACCAGGATACCGACCTCTATCGCAGGTCAAGGTCATTAAATATCAAAAGTTTATGCTCAGGAAGCCAAAAAATAATCTAAGTTCTCTGTGCCTCACTTGTCTTCACAAATAGTCCAAGTAAGAGAATGTTCCCGAAACCATGCGGGTATCACACAGGTAAAATGAGAGCTGCACAGATGGGAAAGATGGAAATATTAAACTGTTAGCGGCACGCGGCTTGGTGGTTGCAAGTCTCCCTCTTGCTTTTTAATCTTTGGAGCTTTCTTGTAGCATCGGCTTCTCCAAAGGGCTCTGTTACTTTTCTCTTTTTTGGTAAAGGATCAGAGTTGTCTGCCAGATTTCTCAGCAGTTTTTATCAGCTCATCTCTTTGGCTATCTTTGAGTTCCTCTTTGGTTTCCACCAGACCTTGTTGATTGGTTCTTTCACTGAGGTTCTTTGAGCCAAATCAGGCACACAAATTCAGGCTGAGTGACCAGCTTCTTAGCACAGTCTACTCGGCAAAAAGTGGGTAAGTCGAGCCCTCACTCAACTTTCAGTAGTGCTCGTGATAATGCTGAAAGTTTTCTTTGATTTGCCAGATTGGTCCCTTTCATATTTTTGGCTCCATAAGTCCTCTGTGTGGGGGGGCGGATTTCAAAATATATTTGGCTTAGCAGTGATTCTCTGTCATCTCCACTAATGTGTACAGTTTAGGTCAAAAGTCACTTGTATCCGGATATGGTGGTAGATTGGCCTGTTGGCTCAGGGAATGGGAGTGGTGAAAGAAGTTGTTGGGGGGTAGGGTCAAGGGCAGGCAAGATGTGAGATGGAGGACCTTGGAATGACCTTTTATCCTCTCGAGTGTTTGGGCGTCTCTAGACAGCCCTCTTGTTAATCCGGTATAAGTGGGCTTGATGGAATTGTATGGATGGATCAGTCGTGCTTGGCCAGTTCACTAGTGAATTTAGCAAATTTGGTGAGGCTAAGGACCATAGAGTTCTGTGAAACTGATGATTTAGTGTCAGATAAACAATGTGACTGTTTGGCCTGAATTTCCAGGAAAGATTAACTGTTTCAAACATACTGTTGCCTTGGTTACACCACCTATCCTGATTTGGGGTTCAGAAAATATGGTCGCTGACATATCAAATAACCAGTTGATTTAATCAAATATTCATTTTTTTTCTACTTACTGTACTTTTCCCTTTAGACATAGGGCTGGTACTTTGATTGTATGGGCTATAAAAGCCATATACTAAATAGTTTAATCAGCTGTCCTAAGCATCAGTGTTTTATTGCGTTTGTGGAGATAAGAGTTAGACTGATGGAAATTGTATGGTATTTTATGGTATTATGACCAATAGTGTCTAAAGTAGATATTTCAATTTCAGTTCCTCTAAAGTAGATATTTCAATCATGACACTGCAGTCCAGGGAGCAGATTTTTATTTGTGAAGGTAGAAGACAGGTAATACCAAGTGAGCTCTTGGTGCTTCTACTCAGCCTTTTCCTGAGTTGAAATTTTTTTCCTGTTCCCAAACATATTTTTCCATTTATTTTAAAAGTAGTTGTTTGCCAAGAGAAGAGCATTTTTTCCCTTCCATGTAGAGTTTTAATAGATAGCATGGCAAGGTAATATTTAATGTGCTTGTGGTTATATATGTATGTAGGCTAAGTCTTTTTTAATCATGAGAGAACAGGAGCACCTGGGTGGCTCAGTCAGTTAAGCATCTGCCTTTGGCTCAGTTCATGATCTCAGGGTCCTGATTCAGTCCTGCATCAGGTTCCCTGCTAGCGGAGGAGTCTGCTTGTTCCTCTCCCTCTGCGCCATGCACGCATGCGTGCATGCTCTCTCTCAATCTCAAATAAATAAAAACAAAAATAATTAGATAACAGGGGTACCTGGGTGGCTCAGTGGGTTAAGCCTCTGCCTTCAGCTTGGGTCATGGTCTCAGGGTCCTGGGATGGAGCCCCACGTTAGGAGGCTCTGTGCTCAGCGGGGAGCCTGCTTCTCCTTCTCTCTCTGCCCGCCTCTCTGCCTACTTGTGATCTCTCTCTCTGTCAAATAAATAAATAAAAATTTTTTTAAAATTAGAGAATAAAATATAATAAAAACAACAAAAGGCATTTCAGTGAAATCCATTAGTCATTTATTGAACATCTACCATATTTAAACGTGCCTGCAGGAGAGACAAAGGTAAGCGTGACACAGCCTCTGTTTCCGAAAAGCTCAAAAGCCTTCTGTTATAGAACAGCCACAGATTCTGGATTTAGAATGGTCTGGACCCAAACTAGCAGGCTCTCAGATACTCGGAGAAACTTGTTCCCCAGGTTGTCTCTTTCGAGCGCATCCCTGTTTGCCGAGTGGCTGTGCTTGGTCCTAGGATTCCAAACAACAAAGGTCTTACATCAGCATCCTTACCGCTGTGTGTGTTCAGAAAGCCCAAAACCTGGGAACCACCTCCTGCATTAGCAGCTTAGTTCTGTGGTCTGAACAGAAGACTCCTGATCCAGAAGAGAGGAAACCTGGATTCAAGTCCTGGTTCTGTCTCTAATTTGCTTTGCCACTTCAGCCAGTGGCCCAGTCTTCAAGGCTTCCCCGCTCTACAGTGGACAATGTTGAGGCTCCAGCAATGATGATCTCTAAACTCCCCCATAGGCCAACAACTCTTGCATTCTCTCTCCCTAGTTTTTTTTTTTTTTTAACTGAGGTTAAAATGAATTAGATGGAGTATCACTTTCAAAGGCTCTGACGAATGATTGTTTTACCTCTCTTTCTGAGAAATGTGTTTTTGAACATTGTCTCTCTGTATGAGTCTGGAACTTTTCCTGAGGATATTCTAAATAATCAACTCTCCCATTTTTATGTATTCTATAAAGTCTCTTAAGTATTGGAAAACTAACTCCATGTGTGTACTTTCGGCTATCTCTGCATTTTATGTGCCCCTGCTTTAAAAATATAATGACTCTCTGACAAATTCCACTTTTTATTTTTTAAATTTTTTTAAAATTTCACTTAAAAAAAAAGATTTTATTTATTTTGGAGAGAGAGCGTACAAGTAGGGGTGGCGAACAGGCAGAGAAAAAGAGAGAAGCAGACACCCTGCTGAGCAGGGAACCTGATGCGCAGCTCCATCCCAGGACCCCAAGATCCTGACCTGAGCCAAAGGCAGACGCTTAACCGACTGAGATACCCAGGTGCCCCAAATTCCACTTTTGTCTTAGGAATAACAGTCAGGGGACCCTGGCTCGCTAAGTCGCTCGGTTGGCAAAGCAGGTGACCCTTTGATCTCAGGGTCGTGATTTCAAGCCCTATGTTGGGTGTGGAGCCTACTTTAAATAAATAAATAATTTTATAAAGGAATAATAGTCATTTGTTCAGAGCTAAGTTGTTTTCACGTGGAAGATTCAGAAAAATCCCCATGCTATATCTGCCCCCTCCCTCTACCTGTTCTAACAGAGTTTGCTGGGGTCTCATCTTTACTCTACACAACATGCCCCCCCCCCCCATCCACCACCCGCAGACACCGGACCCAAGCTAAAACCACTCAGGTTCTCTTTCCTGGGAATTTAACTCTGAGCAGAGACACACAGAAGGCGTTTGGAGCAGAGTCTTGGGCCGGCTGCTGAGATTCCAGCCACTACCCTGGTTCTTGGCCCTTCTGGGATCCGGTTGTGTCGTTCTCTCTGATTCTGTGAGCTACTCTCCAGTTTTTTCCAGAGTTACCTGTAGCATAAGTTAGGAAGGAACAGAGGAAGGAAGGAAGACAGGCAGGTTTATGAAGGTAACCGGAACAAACTATGGTGAAGGACCAGTTTTTCCAGTTTTTGCTTTTAGTTCCCAGTCTGTCACTGACTGATGTGGTCATGCTACATTTTTCCAGGATGTGGCATTCAAAACATCCAAAAATGACCTATACCATGTTCAGTGATGATCCCATGTTGATGTTCAAAAAGGCTCTAAATGCTTACTCTGAGTTTCTGTGCCTGTCTTACTGAGGACTAGTATCAGCACAGAGCTGGGGTATCTAGGAGCCCAGGAAACGAAACTTCACTCTGAAGTCGGGATGTGTTGAAGCTGCTAATTTCTACATAGGCTAGCGTACTCAGTTCCTAGAGAAAGCCCTACACTGGGCCCACTCAGAAGTTCTGCTTTTCCTCCTAACTTGTTGGCTGGGAGTACTCCAACCTGATCCCACACACCCACCCCTCCTCCTCCTTCAACTCAATGTCTCCAGACTTCTTATATTCTCAGTCAAACAAGAAGTTTGCCGCCTTGTCTCCACTATGAGGACAGCAGCCTGGCTCCTTTGGCGTATCTCTGGAAGAATGAAAAAGTTTTTAGCAGTTCAAAAGAGAGTGCCTTATGGAAGAAAAGAAAACAGGGACTCACACAGATATGTATACATCCGTGTTTATAGTAGTAGTAGTCACAATAACCAAAACGTGAAAACAACGCACGTGTCCATTGATGGGTGTGTGGAGAAATGAAATGTGGTCTGTACATTCAATACAATATGGTTCAGCCTTAAAAATTCTGACACATGCTAGAACCTGAATGGACCTTGAAAACATGGTGCTAAGTAAGCCAGACATAGAAGGCCAAATACTGTATGATTTTGCTCATATGAGATAACGTAGAGTCAGATTCATAGAGACAGAAAGTAGAATGGTGGTTGCCAGAGACCCGGGGCAGAGAGGAATGGGGAATTAGTGTTGAATGGGTACAGAGTTTCAGTCTGGGAAGATAGAAAAAAATATTGGAGATGGTGGTGGTGGTTGCATACCAGTGTGTGCGTAATGCCATGAAACACTTAAACATGGTTACGATGGCAAATTTTATGTTAATTGTATTTTACCACATACACACAGAGACTTGGAAATTGAAGTTTTGAAAAGAGAGACTGAGCACCCTAAGAGAGCTTTCTCAGAGGTAGCCTCGGTTTGTGCCTTTGTGAGTGCCCACGGGTGTTGAGAAAGCCTTCAGCAGGTCAGCTTCTCAGAATGTCAGGGCTGGTGTCTGTCAGTTCATTCAAGCCTTAGTCCAGAAGACCCCTAGATAGTTCTGTGATGATAAACACAGCAGGTCCTTCCTGTACCCTCTGTGTCGTTCATTCATTCATTCAGTCAATCAGCCAGCCAGCCAGCCAGCCAGCCAGTCAGTCGGCCAGTCAGTCACTCCGCATGCGTGAAGTGCCTGCCCTCTACAATGGGAACATAAAATCAGGCCCAGGTAGTTTAACCACTCTCTGAAGCAGGCATAGGTTAAAACTGCTCCTTTCAGCTGATTTATACAGTGGGATGACAATGAAGAACAAGACCTAGCCCCTGCCAGCACAGTGCTAAATTCCAGCCCTTTCCTCGCGTGGCCTCCGTCAGAGTGCCACGGAACACCAGCAGCTGCAGGCCCACACCACGCCATGGAGGAGCAGCCTCGAGCCAAGAATCAAAGGCCCAGGTTCCAGCCTGGCCTTAGCACTGGCTTCCATTTGACATTAAACAAGTCTGTTGACCTATCTGTGGGTCTGTGTCCCCTCAGCCTCACGGAATGCCTCCCAGGATGGGGGTGAAAGTAAAAATGAGACCAAGTGTGTGAACGAGCTCTGATACAAAACGTGAGCTGGGTTGGTTGTGGTGGGATGGTGACACGGGGTTGGGGACACACAACTCGGGCCTCTGCCGTCGTTTGGTCCAACCTGTGAGGTTCTGCTAATGGTGATGTGTTGTGAAAAGGAGGGGAGTAGAGTCCCCGGATTCCTCTCTTGTCCCCCATGCCTTCCCTGTCTCATTCATCACATCTCCTTCCCCCAAGCAGGTCGTAACAACCTCAGCTTGGCATTGGCCAGTCACCTTCATCAGCTCTCCCAAATCCAGCCTCTGGCAGTCTGTCAGATCAGATAATGTGTCTGATTCATTTTCAGGCCTGGTGCAGAAAAGAGAATGGGCTCAATGAGATGCTTAAAAGAGTGTGGTGTTCTAAGAGGAGACATCGGGTGGAGGGGGGAGGTGGAAGATGGCTCCTGACTTCTTTTCCCAAACCCAGTCCTTGTGTGGCCCTTAGAAAACTTCCTTGGCCTCTGGGCTCCTCTCTCTTCCTGCTTCATTTGGATCCCATTGTTTTTTCACTCACCAAACCAAAGGGTGTGTGTGAGAGAATTGTTAAGAGAATTTTTTTTTGATGAGTCAGGTGCTTGGGTTTTGAAAATCTCAGCTCTCACACCGCATCTAGAGGCTGTGAGGTTTGGGCAGATACGTACCCTCCTCACTGCCCATGGCCTCCATTTTCTCATCTGTAAAATGGGAATAATATTACTGTCTACCTGAAAGGATGGTTATGAAGAGTGAATGAATGAATGCTTAGCATGCTGACTGGCCTAAACAAGTGCACAGATGTTAGCTTTTGTGGTTATTCTCTGTTAAATGCACTTGGTACTAACCTATTTAGTGGCCTGAGTGGGTTAATGCGTGGAGGAGGGCTTTGTCAACAGTGTTGTTCCCCTCCCAGGTCCCTTTTGGCATTTTACTGTAGTAACCCCAGAGTCTTTATAATTAACATAGTTATTATCAAATATTCCCACTTCTCCCCTCTTGTCTCATTACCTGGCTGGGTGGGCTCGCTCTTCTCTTTTTCAAAGCTCTTCTCCCCTCCTAGCCTTCCCCACCGCCCCTGGGCTAGGGTTTTTTTCCTTCTGGTTCCAACTCTTTTCTTTCTAGAACACCTTCCGTGAGCCTGAAGGTCCTCTAAGACCCGTAACTATGGAAACCACGCCTCTCCCTTATGTTGGAGAGGGGCCACCTCCACCCAGCTGGGAAAGAGTCCAGGGATCTTGGGCCTCTGCTGCTCCCTCCTCCCTCCTGAAAAGAAGTAGAAGAAAGAGCACTGTCTTTTGACTGGCTCCTGGACTGTTGTTCCACTACGGCTCCCACCTGTCAGGGCTTCCAATAGGCAATGTCAGCCTTCAACTGTGTCCTGGGGATAATTCTGCCAAAATGACTTTATTGCCATTTTACAGAACCAGGGTTTTCCCATACCTGTGCTGCTTCTCCTGAACTCTCTGGGATCCTAAAGACCAGTTGCCTTATTCCAGAATGGTTTGCAGAGTGTCTTGCCTGAGGTTCTTGCAAATCTGGAAGATCATCAAGCCCTATCCCATCACTCACCTCCAGTTAGCCCAGCTTTCTACTGTGGGTCTGTTTGCATAGAGCAGAACTGGCCTGTACATGCCCAGAGTGTATGCACAGGTGTGAGTGCCGGAACACACACACGAGTCCACAGACATGTTGGTCCTCGTGCCTCAGTTTTTACCTTCTGTTTTGTTTTTTATGATTTTATTTTGAAGTAATCTACACCCATCATGGGGCTTGAACTCACAATCCTGAGCTCAAGAGTCGAATGCTTCCCCCCAGTGAGCCACCCAGGCATCCCTCAGTTTATACCTTTCTGTCTATTAGGGCAGTTAGCAGAGTTCTGAGTATACAACATGCTCAATACATGCCACTGATTTGTTGGTCCACTGATTCATTTATTCACTCTTTCCCAACCTGCTAATTGCTTCTTCTTGAGCACCACTAAACTTTCTCTTTGCCAGGAAGGAAAAGGATTGTTCCCCATTTTCCTCCATGTTCATAATCTTGTCCGTGTCCCAGTCCAGAATCAAGACTGGAAACAATCCCGGTGACGTCCATCATGATCTGAGGGGTCCTGAAACTACCTAAATGGTCCTTGTCTAGGTCCACGAGAGGATGAAAACACCTCTTCAGTGGGCTTGGGCCAGTCTTAGAAGTCCTGGGCCATAAACTTCGTTTGTGCCTGTAATTGTCCTGTTGACACTGACTAGCAAATAGGGCCTTACATGTTGTTGGGGTTTTTGTTTTTGTTTTATAATAATGATGATGACGGTATCCTAAGGGTGCCTTGGGACCTGGCCAAACCTTCTGGGACCTCTACCGATCAAATCTGTGGCTCTGGGAATGGAAAGTTACAAGCTAGGCTGTGTGCAGACAGACCCTATGTTCCTGGAGCAGTGGCAGAGCCATGGAAAGGGCCTTTACCCTCTCTGCCTCCTCTCCTCATCTACCCCCTTAAAGTTGTTTGCTCGAGTTTGTTCGACGCTTGAGTGAACAGGAAGTACTGACAGCAGAGCTGAAATACACAAGCACATAGTTGGCTTAGCTCCAGTGCCCTCTTTTAGGCCCCCTTTAGGTGGCACCTAGCAGGGCAGTAGGTACAGTCCCTTGCATCTTGCTGGCAAGCCTCAGCCTGCCAGCAGCCAAAACCATTCCAGCAGCTCAGGTGCTAGCTTGGCAGGGAGCTGGGGAGCAGCTGGCCGTTCTGGTTCCTGTGCTCCGCTCTAAGCAGCGGCAGTTGGGGGGGGGGTGTTGAGGGTAGGGGGTAGTGGGGGAAGAGGCTTATCAAGGAGGATCTGGGGAGACACCTGGACCCCACCTCGTGCCTGGTCCTCATTAACCTCACCCCGCCCCCAGCACACACCTGTGCTTTGAGGGAGGGTGAGCAGCCCGAGCAAACCACTTCTAACCTTCTAAACCTCTGAACCAAACCCTGCGTGCAGACACAGTGCTGGATTGTTTACCTTCAGGCTGGGAAGGACGAGGCTCAGAAACCAGGAAGAGGGGAGCAGGCCTACATGAAGATGCTTTCATGTTTAGTTTTCAGCTGTTTGGGGGTACCCGGGTCTCTATACTCCCTCTTGCTTTTCTTTGGCTTATATGGAGAGGTGTTTGTGGCCAAGTTAGAAGGAGTAAGGAAATAGTCTGGGGGGGCGGGGGTGGGGGGTTGGGTGGTGGTTGGCAGGTGTGGGTGGTGAGGGGGAGGTCATGAGGGACGGGATAGTTTGGTGACTAAATGAGTGCGTGACATCAGGTGATAATGATGGTGATGTAGAAGTGGATGGAAATTCTCAAGTGTCGTCAGTAGGGACTAGTGGAGTTAAGGACGTGGACTGTTTTTCCTCGGTTCAAATACTGGCCCCTTCCACTTATGACCCCTGGCTTTCAGCAAAACTTTTAAACCCTAAGTCTTGTTTTCCTGAAATACTCTATATTTCATCTAATATCAATATATATATGCCTCACACATCAATATTAACTGCTAAGGTTACGTGAATAATAAGTTCTCTTGCATCATGGTGTCATGGGCTGGGAAGGAAAGATTAAGCCGCACAGCCTTCTGTCTCTGTCACTAGAGCTTTCTGTTTGCCTCAGGGACTGCCTCCCAGGTGACAGTCCCGGGTTTCATCCCTGTTTGGCTGTGTCACCGCAGGTTTCTGGCTGGGGGTGGGGAGGGGTGTCCAGGCCCTGCTGGCTTCTAGACATAGGGGCTTTGTTGTGCTGAGGACATGTGACTGGCCCTAAAGGACACTCCAAGGTCAGAGCCACAGAGCCACAGTCTTGCCTTTTTGTCCTAGGACTCAGGGCTGGTTGCTGGCATTTGTGGAAGCGTGCCCTGGGTGGCACGACCTCTCATTCCCTTGGCAACCTCTTGTCCTCTGGGTTCATCACCTCTTCCCTGGACAGACGCTGGGCTTCTAAGCAAATCCTCTGCATTCACCCTGGATCTTTGGGTCCCTGACATCTGATGGAGCCCATGGGACCAGCCCTCCTAGGCTCCTCCTTCAGCCCCAACATCCCACTGCCCCGGAGTGGGGGTCAGTGTCCGTCTTCTTCCTGTCTTGCAAAGAGTGTTTGATTCAGGGAAGGTGCCAGCCCTTTCTTGTGGAGTGAGCCCTGCTCCAGCCTGGCGACAGGCTTCAGAAATACTATTTCCATGGCCCCCGCCTGCTCCCCAGGTTCCCCATCTTAGTAAATGGCAACTCTGGCCTTCCAGCTGCCCAGGTCAGAATCTTCAATTTGTTCTTGCTTCCTCTCCTTATATCCAATCCATGAACAAAGTGAGTCAGCTGTACTTTTAAAATCTCTCCCAAAGCTGTCTGAGCCCTGAGGGACTTCCTTTCCTCCTGGTATAAATGTCCCTGCTGGCCACATGACACCCTGCCAAGGGAATCAGGCCAGAGGTCAGGAGAAATGGATGTAGGTTTTGGACCTGCCCCATTGTGATGAATAATAAAACCATCAGCAGCTACCGACTGGTTGCTGATTATGTCCCAGGTACTAAGTCCTTTACGTGGATTATCTTATTCACTGTGTGACCTTGGGCTGATGACTCCACCTGTCTGTTTCTGTCTTTTCATTTCTAAAACGGAGATGACAACAGTCCACGGGGAGGTTGTGAGGATCCAGTGAAATGGTGAACGTGAGAGTCTTTGAAAAAAGCACCAAGGGGTATATGTAGCCCATATTTTCCACAAAGAGCCGACGTGATCATCTTCAGGCCTTTGAAGAGTTCACATTGCACAGAAGAGAGATGTTGGCGAAATTCCAGCTGATGGTGAATTTGATAGCCCAGCTTTGTGAGGGCAGAATGTGAGGCCCATGGTGGTGCTTTATCTGTCACCTGAGATCGGGGTGTCTGTCTCCTGGCACAAATGTGACACCTGTTGCAGGAGAAACAGGCCCCGGCAGCTGGCACTCTGGGAGGAGAGGTCTGACCAGGAGCAGGAGGCATTCACTTATCAGAGGGCGAGTGACAAGTGTCAATAGTTAAATCAGCACATTCTTTAGCACCAAGTTCCCCCCCAGGGGCTGAGCAATACCTGGGGATCTGCTCGCAGGGTTAAACAGAGGCAGAGAAATGGGAAGAGGAATTACCAGATGCCCAGCAGGCCCGTACCTGATACGCATTCAGTGAATGTTCACAACACGGATGGATGGACAGAGGGGAGGACTGGAAAGTAATACCCGGGAAACAGACAAGGAGAGTGTGTTATCCATTGCTCTTTTACCCCTGACCCTGCTGGCCAACAGTCCGCTTTCTCCTCTGGTCAGTAAGCAAAGGAAGAAGAGAGTAAGAGAACTACTGGCCATTTGCAGTTTACAAAATTATAAAGGGGCCTAAGCTCATATGTGACTCTGAGGTCTGGAACCCTAAACTCATTGAGGAAGGAGTGCTTACAGTGTGTCAGAGTACTTGCTCAAGCAGTCACCATTTAAAAGTGATAGATAGGGACGCCTGGGTGGCTCAGTTGGTTAAGCAGCTGCCTTCGGCTCAGGTCATGATCCCAGCGTCCTGGGATCGAGTCCCACATCAGGCTCCTTGCTCCGCAGGGAGCCTGCTTCTCCCTCTGACTCTGCCTTCCACTCTGTCTGCCTGTGCTCGCTCTCGCTCGCTCTCTCTCTGACAAATAAATAAATAAAATCTTAAAAAAAAAAAAAGTGATAGATAGATAATTAGATCTGACTCTAAAGCCTTGCTTGTCTTTCTCCTATACTCTGAAGTCTGCACAGGGAATTTCCTACTCCTGAACTTACTAAAGGCTGGGCTGTTGACTACCCCAGTCTCTAAGTGCCTCAAAGCCATCTCAACACCTGTCACCAGGTGCAGCACCCGGTTGGCTTTAACCTCATGGATATCTGCCCCCCTCCAAACCCCCATCAGTGGATTTGTGCTTGTTCACGGAGAGAACCACCTCTTACCTTCCTTTACAGAGAAATAGAGGCAGACACTAGTTAAAGGTGATACAGATGGATTTTATTCAGTACTATCATGATATGGGAAAGAGATCTCAGGAGAGAACTGAACTCAGTTCTGAATACAGCAAAGATAGCTGGGGATTTATAGCTAGCAAGCAGAGTGAGGGGGCCAGGAGATGGAAAATTACCAAGAGGAGACATTGGGGTGGGGGGGATTCTTGCTGAACTGGCTTAACAGGATTCTTGTCAGAGGTTGGCCGAGGACTTATATATCAAGGGTGGGAAGATGAGGAATTGATCACGTATCAGAGGTGGGGGAGATTTGTCTTAGAAAGACCTAATAGGATTCTTCCTCAGCATGGGGCTGGACCAGCTAAGCACAGGGCCCAAGAACAGGCTTACTCAGAAGGAGGGCTTAGAAGAGCCTGTCTATAATTTGGTCAAGGAGTCTTCATCATATAAATAAAGTTTAAAAAAAAAAAAAGAGGGCGGGGCGCCTGGGTGGCTCAGTGGGTTAAGCCTCTGCTTTCAGTTTAGGTCATGATCCCAGGGTCCCAGGATTGAGCCTGCTTCCTCCTTCCCCTCTTCTCTGCCTGCTTTCCTGCCTACTTGGGATCTCTCTCTCTCAAATAAATAAAATTAAAAAAAAAAAAGGAGAGTTTTCATCAATTCCCAGCAAATGCCGGGGATAGTTCATTGACCTCGGGTTGACTCACCTTTGGTGTGACTTCCAAGAGTCAAAGGATTTTTCTGGAGCTGAAAACTAGTCTATGAGAAAGAATGTGCATCTGAGACATACTGTAACTCCCACCGAAAGGGGAAGTAGTGTTTTATTATTTCCCTATAATTTTGTCTAGAAGTAGATGGCTTTTGGTTATAAGAGCAAAGTCAAGGAAGAGATAACTTGATCATTCAGAGGCAGAAGCAAGGCAGAGCCTGCCCACCCCTCCCCACCGTGTGACTCATTCATCACCCAGCACCTAAGCTCCCCAACCACTAGCCAGAGCTTCTTGGACTTGGGAAGGGCGGGGGCTCTTAAATAAGATGTGTCTGAGTTGGAGTTAACAGGTGAACAAACTGCTTTCTCCTGAGTTCATCCAGAAATGCAGGGTGTAGGTCTGGGAGCTTTCTTTCTCTTCCTCCCTCCCATATCCTCACTTCACTCACTGGCTCCAGAATCCTGCTTCCCCAGGACATCCCCCTCCGCCCTGAACTAGTCTGACCTGTCCCTGCCTGCTGGCTGGCCAGCCATGGAAACAGGAGAGACCTTGATGGCAGAGGGATAAACCCGCAAAAGTCCCCATAAACATAACATGAGCAGAGGTTTAAGGTCTGTGCAGAAGCCCAGAGAGGCACAGATCCCCAGCTGAGGCCTCTGCCCCTGGGACTCTTGAAAGTTTGTGCCAAAAAGTGCCCACAGGAAAAAATGTAGGCAGAATGAGAAAACGCTGGCTTAAGAGACAGAGAGGCTCTCTGTTCTGATCCTGGCTTCTAAACAACTCCCTCTGTGACTTTAAAGTCTGTCTGCTCTTTCCCCATCTGCAAAATGGGGGTAATCAGACCTGGGTTATCTCATAAGATTCATTCATTCATTTATTCATTTATCTATTTATCTAGCTATCTATTTATTTTACGGGGCGGGGGCACAAATGCACACAAGCACACACAAGGGAGGAGCAGAAGGAGAGGGAGAGAGGGAAGCAGACTCAAGCAGACTATGTGCTGAGCGTGGACCCTGACGCAGGGCTGGATCTCATGACCCTGAGATCATGAACTGAGCCGAAATCCAGAGTCAGATGCTTAACCCACTTAGCCACCCAAGTGCCTCTCTCACAAGAGCCTTATAAGGCTCAGAGGAGATGCTAAGTAAGCATTAAAGGGCCCCACCAAATAGAACCGGAAGAAAAGCATCCCCGACCTCCTCACCACAGTCCCCCTCCTGGAGTCAATTACATAAACACTCACACGAAATGGTGGTGGCCCCCTGCTTGCGTGCAGGCTCATGTTCATACACTGTGCTCTTTTCCTCTGTGGCTGGTTGGCTGTGTCTCGACTGGGCTCACATAGGGTTTCTCAACACTTCTGTTCTGGGCCATGCTCTCCGTGAGCATGAGTCTAACCTCTTCTGTGCGGCACCCACCACACTGGGAGCATTTTGATGGAGCTGTTGGAGACAGAGTAGTAGCCCAGTGGAGGATCTGGACACTTGGGTGCCAGTCTCAGCCTTGTCACTGTTTGTTACATGAGCCAAAAGAAATCATTTGGCCAGCTGGGGTCCCATTTCCCTCATCTGAAAAGAGGACCAGATGATCTTGAAAGCCTTTACGAGTTCCTGATAACTCTGTGATATGGGTCCATTGACCAGCAGTGGTTTGGTTTCACATGCTCAGTCTGACAGTCATGGCCAAGTGGCCCCCTTGAGGCGTGGGGGGCTCTGACCCGCACAGTGCTTTGCTTCATGACTCTGCCGGCACCCCAACAATGTCCCATTCCCTGCCAGCAAGGCAATCCTGCTGTCTCCCTGGGCTCGGAGGAAGGGGACTGAGCTGGCAAGGGAGCAAACTTAGTTCCACTGTCTTCAATGCCCATTTCCCCACCGCAGCTTTCAGGAGAAATAGGCCTCAAAAGGCTGTTGAGAAAGGGTCAGCCTGTAGTGCGGGGCACCCTCCATGGGCAAACGGATGGTGCTCCCATTTTCACCTGGCCTGGCTCCTTCTCTGATTATGGAAGACAGCAAATTTTAATGTGCTAGGAGCTCATTTCCTTTCCCTCTGGGCTACTGACCTTGGCCAAGTTTTAACTATCTTTCGACCTTCCCCCAACTTCATGCCCACTGTAGGAAGAGATGTGAGGAGTGGCAGAAGGGAAGGAGCTTACCTCTTTGATTCCCCTCAAACCTTGCAGACCTGTGAGGTCGTCATGTTCTGTTGACCTTATTTCTCTGTTCGTTCCCTTCTGTAGGATATGGCAGCTGGAGAGAACTGGCCAAGGCTCTGGCCAGCAGAAACATTCCAGCAGTGGATCCAAATCTCCAGTTTTATCATCCCCCGAGGCTGGGCCCCCAGGTATGTGGTGGGGCCAGCCCATTTTCCCTACTAGTGTATTAGCATGGGCCCTCAGCTGTCCATGACCTTAAAGCCTTAAGGGCATTCCTCTACTTTTCTGTGGTAAGAGAGGTCAAGGAGAGAATTCCTGGAATTGTACTCCGGCATCATAGGATCTCATTAGCTGGAGGAGTAGAGCTGTCCATCCTGTCCTCCTCAAAGCCTTCCTCAAGCAGCTCAAGAGGCCCAGAATTAACTGCTCCAGGCATGTGGCCTTTGTCTCCAATAGTAGCAGAGGGCTTAAGGTAGAACCACACATCCTGCCTCTTGCTGGCCTGAGGCCTAGCCTGATGTCTTAGTGATGATCCCAGATGCTTACTGCTAAGAGTCAGAGATGAGGAGATAGACATCATATATAGTTGCAAATGGCTGGAGGACAGATTTGTAATGGAGCATTTTTTCTATAGTGTTTCAGTGGTCAGTGGTCCCTATGGAGGCAAGAGGATCTCTGGGTGGGAATTAGGGTAATTGTGGTCTAATTCAGTCTGGAACCCTAAGATTGAGCCTCTGAGCCTAGAACAGATGTGGATCTCCAAGGCTGGGCCAGAACCAGACTGAACCCATGAACCTACACGGTGGGTAGGGAGGGACTGGCATGTCCCCAGGGGGCTTCCACTTGTTAGACAAATGAATGACAGACCTGGGCAGAGTCCTGGAGGGATGTAGAGGAAGACTGAGGCAAGTTCCTGTTCTCAGAAGACTCATCAAATTAGAAATTATTAAAAAAAAAAAAAACAACCATGAGAGAAAAGGAAGAAAAAAAAATTTTTTTTTTCCATATGGGAAGACAGAAAATTCAAGAAAGTAAAAGAACCCTAGGAGAGTATGCATTGATCGCTTCTCGGCCTTTTGGCTAAGATCAAGTGGAGAGTATGCATTGATGAAACTGTAAGGGGTACAGGGTAAATAATAAATGGGAGTGTCCCTTATATTGATAAGTTTCCTGGAGGCAGGGACTGTATCTCCCGTCCCTCTGCCTCCCCACAGGCACTTTCAAGGGGCCCCCAATCCTAATGTTCCCACGAAGTTCATTCTTCACTCTTCTGCCAGGACCAAGACTTGGAGCGAGGTGGGAGTGGTAATAGCAGCTACCTGAAGTGGAATAAGCCTGTCCCCTGGCTCTCAGAGGTAAGGGGTTCTCCACTGTTCGTGTTCTTGGAGACAGTCAAAATACAGTTTTCACAGATAATTCCAGAGACCATAGACAATTTTGGTCTGGTGGTTATTATTAAAAATTCTCACCTGGGGCACCTGGGTGGCTAATCAGTTCAGTGTCTGACTCCTGATTTCGGCTCATGTCATCATTTCAGGGTTTCAGATCACCATCACCGAAGCTGGGCTCTGCACTGGAGCTGGAGCCTGCTTAAGATTTTCTCTCTCTCCCTCTGCCCGTCTTCTCCTCCACAACCCCCACCACTTGCAGGCACTCGCTCTTTCTCTCTCTCTCTACTCCCCCGCCCATGCCCCCTGAAAATTTTTTTCATCTAATTTAAAAAAATAAAAAGTGCTTCAGGCTCATTCAGTTTTCTTTCTTTAGAGGAGAGCATTTGCTCCAAGCCTGTTGTGTGCTGGTTTTTTCATCTCATCCCTTATCAGTTTTATGACCCATAAGGTAGTGGTCATTGTTCTCATTTTATAAGTGAGAAAAAACAGGACTCAGGAAAGCTACGTGACTGACTTTTACATCCACATCATTTTTTTTTTAAAGATTTTATTTATTTATTTGACAGAGAGAGATCACAAGTAGGCAGAGAGACAGGGGGGGCGAGGGTGGGGGGGAAGCAGGCTCCATGCTGAGCAGAGGGCCCGATGTGGGGCTCAATCCCAGGACCCTGGGATCATGACCTGAGCCGAAAGCAGAGGCCTTAACCCACTGAGCCACCCAGGCGCCCTGTCATCAACATCATTCTTTTTTTTTTTTTTTTTAAGATTCTGGGGCGCCTGGGTGGCTCAGTGGGTTGGGCCGCTGCCTTCGG
>NC_081562.1:104820655-105059070 GCF_022355385.1 Mustela nigripes
CTCTCTCTGCCTACTTGTGATCTTTCTCTGTCAAATAAATAAATAAAATCTTAAAAAAAAAAAAAAAGTAGCTTTACCAGGGTACCAGGGTGGCTCAGTTGGTTAAGCGTCTGCTTTCTGCTCAGGGCTCAGGTCACGATCCCAGGGTCCTGTTCAGCGCAAAGCCTGCTTCTCCTGTTCCCTCTGCCCCTCCCCCAGCCCATGCTCTCTCATGCTTTCTCTCAAATAAATAAAATCCTTTTTTAAAAAGTAGCTTTTGGGGCATTTGGGTGGTTCTGTCATTAATCATCTGCCTTCAGCTCAGGTTGTGATCCCAGGGTCCTGGGATTGAGCCCGGAATCAGGCTCCCTGCTCGGCGGGAAGCCTGCTTCTCCCTCTCCCACTTCCCCTGCTTGTGTTCCTGCTCTCGCTCTGCTCTCTGTCAAATAAATAAATAAAATCTTTTTTAAAAAAGTATACAGGGGGGCACCTGGGTGGCTCAGTGGGTTAAGCCTCTGCCTTCGGCTCAGGTCATGCATTGTCTCAGGGTCCTGGGATCAAGCCCCGCATGGGGCTCTCTGCTCAGCGGGGAGCCTGCTTTCTCCTTTCTCCCTCTGCCTGCCTCTCTGCCTACTTGTGATCTCTCTCTGTGTGAAGTAAATAAATAAAACCTTAAAAAAAAAAAAGCATACATTCTTCTAAAAGAAATTATTTAAAAAAGTAGCTTTTACAAAAAAAAAAAAAGTACCTTACAAAGTCCTCATTACAAACTTCATGGATCTTTAGGGAATCACTGACCCAATCATCTTACTTCCCCAAGAAAGAAAACAAGGCCCTTTGGAAAGGCTGAATAACGTCTGCCCCACAGAGCTGCATGATGGTCCCTGCCCCCACCGCGGGAGCCTTTCCGTTCCCATCTCCTTACCTGTCTCCTGCCCTTTTGACAGACCATTTCAGCAGGTTAATGATAAATGTCATTTATTGAACATCTAGCTGTCAAGGAGCATCAGGTGGTACTGTTATCCCCCTTCTGCAGGTAATGCTCAGAGAGGGGTTAACTTGTTCACTTACTCCAGGTGGCCTCACTAGGACACAGCTGTGCTCTGAAGATGAGCAAAGACAGAGGATAAGAAAGCTGACAGCTGTCTCTTCTTTTTCTCTCTGACCCAGTCTTTACCCAGCAGTGCAGGGTCTCTGGGGCCAGAAGTCACCCTGGAAAGCAAAGCAGCCATCGGCATTCTCTTTGCTGTGTCAGAGAGACTGCCAGAGTGGATGGCTGTGGGGCTGGGCTTCATGGGGTAACTGCCCTCAGAAAATTTATAGCACCCCAAATCCTGACTCTAGTTCACAAACCCCACTGATGACTACAGACCTCAGTGCCAATTTATTATTTACGTCCATTGACCAAAAACACTGTCTGATGCCCAGGGTGTTCCATCTGGAAAAACCAAAATAGTTACAAGAAAGAAATTTGGTGACTCCAAAATAAGATCGAAGCAAGTTAGCGTTTCCCTGGGTCATGCCACGCTGGCTTTGCGAGCTAGGGTCTCTTGAGGAAAGGGCTGAGACCCAGAATCATCTTCTCAGGCTTACTTTTTTTTTTGGTAGCAATTTTATTGGCATGTAAATTAAATACCTTATAAGTCATCCATTGAAGGTGTGTAATTCCGTAGCTTTTACTAGATTCATAGAGTTATGCATCCATGACTGTTACTTTAGAGCACTTTCATTACCACAGAAAGAAACTCCATACCCATTAGCCATCAGCCCTCACCACCCCATCCCACGAGACCTACACAAGCAATAATCTACTTCCTTTTTTCTTTTTAAGGTATATGCTTTTTTTTTTTTTTTTTTTGGCCCTTATTATTATTATTTTTAAGTAGGTTCCAGGCCAAACATGGGGCTTAAACTCATGACCCTGAGGTCAGGAATCACATGACCTACCGACTGAGCCAGCCAGGGCACCCAGTAGTCTGCTTTCTGTCTCTCTAGGTTGCCTGTTCGGGACATTTCATATAAATGGACAATGTGATCATTTGTGTCTGGTTTCTTTCACTTAGCATGACGTTTTCCATGCAGTTGCCTGTACCAGCAATTCATTTCTTTTTCTGGCTGAGTACTCTTCCATTGTATGGCCGTACCACATTTTATTTATCCACTCTCAAGTATCCATTCTCAGCTCCTGCCTCTCCTGGGGACAGAGGTGACTTGCTCCTGCCTTCATGCCAGGTGCCCCCCGACTCCCCGGCAGTAGCCCCTGGCACAGGGGATACCAATTGTTAACACGTCTCTCTCCTTGGAGGACCACAGCTCTTTTCATCTTGAACTGGTCCAAAGCAGACATTCGGTGCTTATCAAATAAATGAAGGAACATAGGGTTCCGAGCTTAGCTCGCAAGCATGTGTTCGTTCAAATAATTAAGATGTTCTGGGAACACAGAGGAGGGAAGCCGTTAACTCTGGGGAGGAAGTCAGAGAAGGATGAGCCACGGTTTGGGAGGCAGGGGAGAAAGGAAAAGGCCCTCCCACTGGGAAGGAGTGTTTGTAAAGACTTGGAGAGGCGGAGCTTGAGGAAGGCGAGGAGATGGGTGTGGGAGGCATGCAGGTGTGTGACAGGGAGTTGCCGGAGGTGAGGCTGGGAAGATAGGTGGGTGAGTCGAAAAGACCTCACCTGCCAGGGTAAGGTTTTGTTCTGAAGCCTCTTGGGAGTCGTCTGAGGTTTGAAGCCACAGAGTGGCATAATCAGGTCTATGCTTTAGAAAGACAATCTTGCAGGCAGTGTAAAGAATCAGTGGAGGCAGAGAAGGTTCCTTCCAGTGAGGAGGCTCTGCTGCAGGTCTGGCAAGCCCAGTGAGGCCAGGCAGAGGCAGTGTGGTGGCAATGGAATACAGTGGACATTCCCGTCTGAGGACCCACCAGGCTGACGTTATCCTCCTGCATCCGTATTCCCATACACCCTCCCCACTTCCCTAGGGTTAATTGCTGTGTGTTTGGAGGGAGTCAAGTTTACCTGTCTGGTCCTCAATAATCTCACCTCTAAAATGAGAGGGTTCCAACAAATATTTTCTCCACTACTTACAACTGAAAGTTCCAAATCCATCACTGGCTGTGGACATACCCTGGTGACGGGAGCAACCAGGTGTCCTTCCCTGGGTCTCAGCCCCAGCTGGAGCATGAAGGGAGTGGGCAAAGGGTGGTGCTAGTGAGCTGAGAGTCCCTCATCCCTGCCGTGTACAAAATCTCCAAACCTTGGAGAGATGCAAGTCTTGATAGGGGTTGCCATTCCGGGCCTGGGGAGGAAGACCGTGGCCACTAGTCCTGCAGAGAACCCCACCTACAGCCTGAGAGTGGATGAAGCATGGTCTGAGGGCTGCCATGATGCCGAGTGAGGGCCTAGGTCTCGGAGGAGAGGGCTAGTCGTCTTCCTTCACCCCCACTTTCCCTGCCTTCCCTTCCCTGGAGCATCCCAGGCTACCCTTGCTATAGCAAGCAAGGACCTGAGTGGGAGGTGGGAGGCAGCCAGCCCAGCTCCTTCCTCCTTCCCCTGCCCAAACCCCCTGTGTCCTCTGGCCTTCTGGCTGAACACAACAGATTTCTCTGGTGGAATGCCCTCCTTCCGCAGTTTGCTGTGGATCTGAGCACACTGCCCTGAAAGTCTCCCAGGGAGGGGCTGAGAGGAGGACATTTGTGGGAGACAACTGAGTCTTGTAAACTGGACTTAAAGAATTTCCCCAGAAGTAGCACAATGTCCCCATTCTTTCCTTCCAAGAAGCCTCAGCCCGCCTCCCACCTACTCAGCCCACATTCTCTCTCCCACCCATCCCAGCCCCCAACTTATATTCCCCCGTGTGATGGCTGCTTCCCAAGGCCCCACATGCTCAGCTTTGACCAGGCCAGTGTGCCCAGGAAGTGCCAGGCTGCTGAAGGGACAGGGAGTGACAGGCTCTCCTGCTTCCTTTCTGGATCCAGCTGTGGGGTCCTGTTTCCTCTGAGGCCGCACCTCAGATCTTTGGCCTTGGTGTGCAAGACTTCTCCCCCCACCATCCGTTCCTCCAGATCTCTTGCTAAAGACCTTGTGCCACTTCCTTTTATCTGGGCTTCCAGTCTGGGTGTCCCTCCTCTGTTTTCCTCTGGGCAGCTCAGATTTTGGTATCTGATGGCCCACGTGGGGAGGGAAGGGCAGGGCCTGTTTGTATAGAGTAATTGAGGCCCCACCTCCCACAACCTGGAGATTAAGCTCTGGGGGAGGGGGAGGAGAAAATTGCTGAGATGGGGTAATCTGAAACTCTTTGTCAGGATAAATTGGGACAGGATCCCCAGGCTTCCCCTCCCCTCTCAAATTCCCAGCACTCCCACCCACTCACAGCGCTGGCTGTAAGGCCCTGTCTTGTGAAGGGGGCCCTCTGCTGCTGGCCTCTAAGCTGGGTCTCTGCCCCACGGATGACACAGCCAGGGAAGAGAGTGCATACATCCTTTGCTACTACCTTCCCAGGGCCCAAGTCCCAGGCACCTCAGTAGTTAATGCCAGGAGAGGCAGGAGAGTGAGAGCAAGAGAGAGAGGCTTCCAGCTCCTAAGGGAGCAGTCTGAGGTGGTCCTGCCCCTGCCGGATGGGCCCCCCAAGGACCTCCTGCAGCGCTTTCCCAGCTGCTTCCCCACAAGGGAAGCCAGAAGCTTGAAGACTACTGGGTAGATAAGGTTTCACCAGCAGACAGCTGTGGAGCTTACTGTTAGGCAGAAGGGGAGGGGAGGAGAGCAAGTCTTAGCTGAAACCCCAGCCGGGCCCTCCTTGCAGTTCTCTCATCTTTGCCTTTCTCTTTTGGCTATTACTCCCCTTTGCTTGGAGAATCTACACCAGCCCCCTTCCTGCATGGAAAGAGCCAGTGCAGCGCCAGCGCGCATGCGCACACACACAAAGTATGGCCGAAAACACCCAGGCCTCAGGGCCGGGCAATGGGGATGAGGTTGGAGAAAGGCTGTGGGTGTGAGGCTGGGATGAGACTGAAGTGAACCTTCAGTGACTAAAGGAACGCCAGGGCTGGGGCTGCAGGGACCTGGGTGTCGCCTCTCCACCCGGCCTCCTCCAGCTGCGGGGCAGCATGGGGCCGACCGGTTCCCGGGCGCGCACACTCACCTGCTTGCTTCTCTGCCCCGCACAGTTCCGGGGCCGCGCCAACCTGCATGTGTTTGAGGACTGGTGTGGCAGTTCCATTCAGCAGCTCAGGAGGAACCTCCACTTCCCACTGTACCCCCATGTGAGTGTTTGCTGGGCGCGCCTCTTTTCTGTCTCTTGCCCCACTCCTGTCTCTCATCTCCCTCAGTCTACTCTATTCTTCATCGGTCCTGGCTTCTTTCCTAGTTCATTTTCTTTCTTTTATATCTTAGGTCCTTTCTTCTTCTGCCTATGATTATTACTATTGCTCCCTTCCCAAGGATTCCTTTGAGTTCTCTGCCATCTTCTGCATCATTTTAGCTTTAGGCTCTCATTGTGGCTCATGATACAGGTTAGCCAGAGCCACCACATACAGTCGGGCTGGTTGTACACTGTACAAGGTCACATGGACAAAGAAGCAAGTGGGAGTGGAAATCTTGCCTACACGCCACTCACCAAGTCATGCCCTAGTCCCTTCTGTCTCCCTCCCCCTCCCCCGTCTTCTCACCAGCCCTGAATGGACCATTTTCTTCAGTTTCTTGTTCCCTCTTCTGGGTAATGGTTTCCCTCCCCTTTCTTGGCATAGATTCGCACCACCGTGAGGAAGCTGGCTGTGTCCCCAAAATGGACCAACTATGGCCTCCGCATCTTTGGCTACCTGCACCCCTTCACCGATGGTGAGGCCAGCCCCAAAGTCCCATCCTCCTGCTTCCTGCTCCAGGTTCTTTACGATACCCAGAGAACATAAGCCTGTAGCCAAGAAGTAAGTCCACACTAGGCTCCCTGGACCCTGTTAGTCCATCACTGGGGAGAGGGGAAATTTCGTCATGGCGAGGTCTCATCCAGTACCCCCACCAGCTCCCGCTTTCATTCTGATTTACAGAGTCTGGCATTAGCTTGTCTCTCCCTGTGAGTCTTCCCCATCTTCGTGGTGTCACCTAGGTTGAGGACCGCCCCCCAACTTTACAGAGAGGGAAGCCACAGCATCCAAGGCCCCTGAAGAGAATGTAATTGCTAAGACATAAAACAGGCCTTCAGTCCTGCATGCTAATGCCCTTCTTGCTCTCATCTGCAAACTCTCTCCCCCACTGCCCAGGAAAGATCCAGTTTGCCATTGCTGCAGATGACAACGCTGAGTTCTGGCTCAGCCGGGACGACCAGGTGTCAGGCCTTCAGCTGCTGGCCAGTGTGGGCAAGGTAGGGTCCGCCCAGCCCGGGAGCCAGGACATGGAAGAGGCACCTGCCCACATCAGGAAACCCTCATTACCCTTCGTCACTCTGGCGTGACAGCCAGGGAAAGGTGTAAAAAAGAAGCATCCTCCCTCTCAACATGCCCCATTTTACAAAAGGATAGAAAGAGTGTAAACTGGGGAGGAGTGAGGAGTTAGTCTGAGGCCACAGAAAGACCTCAGGAAGATTCATCTCTGGGTGGGAACTGGGCCACATCCGCCTTTTGGGTTCCAGTGTCCTTAGCATGGTCCCAAGTATGCATGCCATGGGGCCTGAGTAGGAAGAGCACAGGTGCTTCTTGCCCTGGTCACCTGTCACTCCCCTCACCTCTCCTGTTTTCTTTCTCATCTTGCTCTTCTTTGCTCCCACATGTCTCCTCCCCATTCCTTCCTGTCTCTGCACTCCCCACCTCCCTTCCTTCATGTTTGTCCATCTTCCTCCTTCCGACTCTTCTCGCTCTCCTGCACCTATAGACTGGAAAAGAGTGGACCGCCCCTGGAGAATTTGGGAAATTTCGGAGCCAAATTTCTAAGCCAGTGAGGTGAGTTGGGAGTCTCGTGATGTTCTTGTGAGCGACAGAAAAAAACCAACGTACCTCAAGTGCTGAGGCCAAATCAGAGTCAGGGAAGCCATTCATACCCTCCCTGCTCTCCAGCCTTCCTTATCCCAGAGGTGCAGTGTGCCTAGGCACCCCATGCGTTCTGAATAAATGAAGTCTTTGACTTAGAAACCATCTGGCCCATCCTTCCCCATTTTACAGATGGGAAAACTGAGACTCAGAGAGGGTGTGACTGGGTGAAGGTCACACAGCTATTTAGTGACACTCAGGACTAGAAAACAAAATAGGTCTCTTCTAGTCCTTGCCCTTCCCATTTGCTCCATCTCTGGAGATGCCCACAGGGGTACAGCCTGTACACTGGCTCTCTGCCTGTGCTGCGGAAAGTTCCTCACCGTTGTGATCCCTTGGGACACTGGAGGGAGACCAGGCCTTTCCCAGCCTGTAGTTGCTGGAATTGCTTTAACATGCTGGAAGGGGAACTTAGCCTAACTTCAGAGTGCCACCTGGTGGCCGGCGCGCGCGCGCGCACACACACACACACACACACACGCGCGCGCGCGCGTGCGCGCGTGCGCGCGCAAGAACAAGCGTCGGCTTGATGGTGGTAGCCTTGAGGTCAGTAGCAGTAAGACAGTGTAGCTTGTGAAGAGCGGTTGCCGGGAGCCAGTCTCCGTGCTGAGCACTTTACTGGTAACTCCGCCTGGCAGCTGACTCTGTGGACACGGACATCCAAATCCCAGCTCCACCACCTACTACCCCAGTGATTTTGGGGCAAATGACCCAAGATTTCTGTGCCTCAGTGTTTTCCTCTATGAACAAGAATTTAGTGAGTTGGTATGCGTAAAGCACTTAGAACAGTGCCTGGCACATAGTAACAACTCTAAGCATTATTATTACAGATGGCCAGACTTGTAATAGTTCAACTTACGGTGTTTCAACTTGACAGTGGTGCAGAAGTGATATGCATTCAGTGGAAACTGTACTTCAGATTTTGAATTTGGAGCTTTTTTCAGGCCTGTGGTAAGGGATACAATAGTCTCTTGTGATGCCAGGCAGTGGCCGTGAGCCTCACTTCCCAGTCAGCTATGTGATTGATTGAGCACAGAGTCCACAACCGATATACTTATAACCATTCTATATGCATGCCACCATGCTGTTTTTCCATTTTCATTCAGTAACTGACATGGGGTATTCAGCACTTCGTTATAATTAGGATTTGTGTCAGATGGTCTTGCCCAGCTGCAGGCTAATGCCAAGTGTTCTGAGTGCGTTTAAGGTGGGCCAGGCTAAGCGATCATGTTCGGGAGGTGTATTAAATGCATTTTGACTAATAATATCCTCAGTTTACGATGAGTCTATCAGAACATAGGCCCATCGTAAGTTGAGGAAGATCTGTATATCCTTCGATTCTCCTGATTTCTCTGTGAAGTGTATACTGTTATTACCGCCACCTTACAGAAGAGAAAACTAAGGTCATGCTGTGAGTAAGAAGAAGTAGTGGGGACTCCAGGCCAGCATTAAAACCAAAGCTCCTGGAATGCCAGGAGCAGAGAGAAAAGGTCAAGGGGGTCTGGGGGTGGCAGGAGCAAGGTGGGAGCTGGTGTGGCCTGGCAGAAGAGTGGGTTACTGGGGTGACTGCAGGACCCAAGAAGATAGCCTTCTGTGTCTACTCTCTCTTGCCAGCCTGGCGGCCTCCCAGAGATACTACTTTGAGGTTCTGCACAAACAGAACGATGAGGGCACAGATCATGTGGAAGTTGCGGTGAGAGCTCCATTTTTCCTGCCCCCCAGCTCAGCTCAAAACCACTCCTCACCCCTTGTCCCTTGAACCCTTTTCTAAATCCAGCTCTCTCCGGGGCACCCGGGTGGCTCAGTGGGTTAAAGCCTCTGCCTTCGGCTCAGGTCATGATCTCAGGGTCCTGGGATCAAGGCCCACGTTGGGCTCTCTGCTCGGCGGGGAGCCTGCTTCTCCCCCCGCCCCGCCTGCCTCTCTGCCTACTTGTGATCTCTCTCTGTCAAATAAATGAATAAAATATTAAAAAATCAAAAATAAATAAATAAATAAATAAATCTAGCTCTCTCCAACCTGCATCTACCTTCTCTCCTCTTCCAGTGGCGACGGAATGACCCTGGAGCCAAGTTCACCATTATTGACTCCCCTTCTCTCTCCCTCTTCACAAGTGAGTAGACTCTGACCCTCCCCTGGAGACAGAGGCGAGCAGGTGCCAGCAGGTGGGGCTCAGTCTGCCGGGGGTGTTTGGTCAAGGGAGGGGTGGAGGCTAAAGCTCAAGGTGCTTGAAACGTAGGTGGAAAGGGGGTCCAGAACAAGGAACAGAACTTAAAGGGACTCTAAGTCAGAGATCCTTAACTTTCAAGGGTTAGTGACCACTTTGGAAGCTCGCTGAGACCTCACCCCCGAAAAAATGCACTTGTCCATGCACACACAATATTTTGTGTACAATTTCAGGGGCCTCCAGAGACCACGAGGCTCACTCCAGATGAAAAACCTCTGAGTGAGGCCAGTTTTCTGTTTCCCAGTTGAGGGTCCCGTGGTTCTTTGCAAAGCCATGACCAGCCATGAAGAAACTTTCTAGCTGCTTTAGATCTGTAGTAAATAAACTCTTCAGTTGTACTATGTATTGCTTATGACTTCCTATACATTTGCAGGCCCCACTGAGAAATCACCACCAGGCAGGTTGGGCCATGTGGGCCCAGGTATAGGAAGAGCAGGCAGGGCCCTAACCCCAAGGGAGGAAGGGAAAGCCAAGGAATGCTGGGAAGAGACTGGGAAGGCAGTGGGAAGTGTGTGAGAGACAAGAAGGCCAGGAAAGTATGGGTTCGCTGGACCGGGGCGGTGTGGCATGGGCCACACAGGTGGGAGGAGGTTGGTGGTGAACAAAGCTAGAGGCCACGAGGTCAAGGCAGAAGGGGCAGATTGTGAGCTGCTGAGTTGGTACAAGAAGAAGAAGGCAGAGCTGGAGTCCGCAAATGCAATGTGAAATGAGAAGAAAGAGGCCCATAGTAAAATTCAGGGAAGAAACCAGTAAGATGAGCCAGAGGTGACCGGCCCGGGGTATAGAGGGAGAGCTCCACCTGGAGCTGAAGACATGAATCCAGATGGTGGGGAGCAGCCAGTGCCGGGGTGGTTGGGAGACGGAGGAGGCCTGTCCCACTTGGAGGGGAGAATACTGGTCAGGGGCATAGGGGTAAGTGTGGGGGTTCCGGATGGGGGGGCGTTGAGGAGGAACAGGGCTGCAGAAAATGCGAGGGAGTGCCCTACAGTGGTCCACCTTTGCTGGCTCGTCTGTCTGAGACGTGGCATAACCTGGAGGCTGAGATTCCAAGATTCTCAGAGAGTCTTGATTCTGAGAGTCCAGATTCAGCTTTGCCCCCAACCAGTTTTGTGATCTTTGACAAGTAACTTAGGTTCTCGTTGCCGAAATTCTTATCTGGTAAAGTAGGAAAACTTAATGAGTACCTAAGGCATATGGTGCTTATGGAGGTGAAATGACTTGATATTTATAAGATGCTTGGAACAGTGCCTGGCTGGTTATTTTGTAAGTTCTCTATACATGTTTGTGAGACAAAGGAAGCAGACTTACAATGACAGATTTCCGGCAGAAAGCAGTAACACTTTTTGAGGAAGTGGTGTCTTTTCCCAGTTTACACAAAGCTCTGGTGTGTGGTAGCCATGGGGCCGGTAGAGTGGGTCTAGGGGAGATCAGCAGCCAAACTCCCAACTTGTGAGGGGGCAGGGCTAGAGGGAAGAGGGGTCACACACACCTCATACTGTCCCTGGAGTTGGGGGGCGGTTGGATACAGAAGCCTGGGCTCTGGTGGGCAGTAGTCTGGGTTCTAGGTTTACTCCAGGACTCACAGCTGCCTCTGTTCTTTCCTCCCTGAGCCCAGATGAGACAGTCCTAAGGATGGATGATGTGGGCCATATCCCTCAGACAGCAGCCAGCCATGTAGGCTCCCGAGACTCTCTTCCCAGAGAGGAGCTGCCCCTTGCAGACATGCTGCGGCCTGACCCTCGGGACACCCTCTATCGAGGTAAGACCTTGACCACACACTTCTCACCAGGTCTGGGGACCACACACTCAGGCCCATGGGTATTAGTAGAGGAGACTCTGCAGATTTGTCACTTCTACCACGGTATCCCAAAGTCAGAGAATCTTTGTTTCCCTTAAGAGTGTAAAATATAATATGCATACAGAAAAGTACAAAAATATATATGCACAACTTTACAGTTACACAAATCATTACACATTAAACATTATGTAACCACCTCCCAGGACAGAAAGTAGAACTAGAGCCCAGAAATCCCCTGCGTGTCCCTTCACAATCACATATATCATAGTTTCCTAGTGGACCCCAACTCTTCTAATCCAATGAGAGAAGTGTGTTCCCACCAAGGTGTTGGAGTCATAAATTCTTGGGAGCATTTACATTTTAAAAGCTGAGAAAACCTCCCCAGCCCCCCTGCAACCCTCACAACTGAGAGGAAGTTCAGTTCTTGGCCCTGCACTAGGATGAGACTCGGTGGCCTCTTGGATGTTTGTGAATCTTTCCTGAGGCTAGCCCTGTACAGCAATCCCATGCCATGAACCAGGGATTGCGTCCGAATCCTTGGCCTTCAAGGCTCCTTGAACGCACCTGGCCGAGAAGAGTGGTGCCAGCCTTAGTTTGGCAACCTCAGCTGATGAACTTGGCCTCTGCCCATGGCTGCCATGAGTGAATTATAAAAAAGTGCCTGTTCAGAGCAGAGGCCTGCAGCCCCTGCCCCCCTACTCCCCCGCAGCCAAGAGGCTTTGTGCCTTGAAGCCACCCTGTTCCAGATTCCTGTCCCTACCCTCATGCCTCTTCCATTACTGTCCTCAGTGCCTCTGATCCCCAAGACTCATCTCCGCCACGTCCTGCCCGATTGTCCCTACAAACCCAGCTACCTGGTGGATGGGCTCCCCCTGCAGCGCTACCAGGGACTCCGCTTTGTAAGTCTTGAGGCTGGGCAGTGGGGGCAGAGTCAAGAGGGCTTGCGGCCTGGGGCTAAGAAAGAGAGGTGCTGGCCCTGACTCTTCCTCCTCCCCAGGCCACATAGCAGCAGACAGGATGGCCTCACAGGTCCATGGGCTGGGTGAACTTGCATTCCAAGTTGTCCATGGCCCGGTGGACCGCCCTATAAACTGCAAGAATGAATGGTTGGCCTTAGGAAGGCCTCCAGCTCCAGCTCTGCCACGGTGTTGAGGATGATGGGAAGTGGGTCGGCCTGAGGCTTCCTATGCTCTCGGCTGCTTGGGCCACACAACCCCGTCCTACCTGTGTCTGTCCTACTGGATGATCAGCCAGCAGTTCTTAAACTCATTGATGAGGCACCGAGGGAGGTAAACTATGGAGCGAAGCTTAGTTCTAGAGAACCTATAGCCCGGGTGGAAACAGCAGAGGCAGAAGGCACACTATACATCCAGATCTAGAAATGATTTGGGTGCTCGAGGCTGGAAGAGGTGACCAGGACTCATCCTCTGGGTCATAGAATGGGTGGGCTCTAACTTGGAATTTGGTTGGTGGCATTGCCTGAAGCTGTAAGGAGGGCAGGAAGCAGTGGGGTGGGTAACAGAAGGAGGTTGTTCCAGGGCCCTGGAAGGTTGCAGTAAAGGCCTCGAGGCAGCAGGAGAGGGTGAGTTGGCAGGAGGAGGAGAGAATGGTACTGGCTACGACTAGGCAGAAGGAGCTAGGATGGGAGGGGAGGGGCGTGTGCACTGGGGAGCTTGAGTTGGGTTGCATTTTGTCCAGAGAACCCGGGAGAGGAGCCCTGAAGAGTAGAAGGAAATCCTGGTCTGTGGAACAAATGTTTTCTTCTGGAGCTCAAAGCAGCCCTTTTCCCCTCACCAAGGTTAGGGCCCTTAGAGCCCTGTGTGGTCCTGGTGAGGCTCAGGCTTAACCCTGCTGGCTGATTTCTTACTGAGATCCCACCCTCTCATTCCTGCTACTTTCTCTGCCTCCAGGTGCATCTGTCCTTCGTTTACCCCAATGACTATACCCGTCTGAGCCACATGGAGACCCATAATAAATGCTTCTACCAGGAAAACTCGTACTACCAGGATAGGTGAGCAAGAGAATGGCCTTACAGAGGGGCTCTCCAGGAGCCGGGAGAGCTGCCTGGACTAGAGGGGCCACAAATGCCCTTCTAGCCTGAGGAGTCTTGGCCCTTCCCAGGCATGCCACACCCTCACAGACGCACACACACTCTTGCCCTCCAGTGTGGGGCATGACTCCATGCTTTTGTTGACGCTCCCTGCAGAGCCTCACACGGCAGCCTGCGGGGCGCTGGGTGCCAGTCTGCCTCTCCCTTCCTTCTGCAGGTTCAGCTTCCAGGAGTACATCAAGATTGACCAGCCAGAGAAGCAGGGGCCAGAGCAGCCAGGTACAGTGTGACCGCTGAGGCTTCCAGGTCAGGCAGGGAGGGATGAGCATGGTCTGTTTCTAGAGGAAGTTCAGACCAGGCCAGCCCTGTCCCTGACGAGCTTAAAATCTGACCCACATAGCCCCTCCCCTACACCCAAAGGAGTAGAGAGTGGCACTCCTTCCTTCTCCATCCCACGCACATGTGGAAAGTGATACTGTTTTTAACAACGTGCTGCGGTCAGCTGGAGGAGAATTAGAGCCCCAGAGGAGATTACTTGGAGTGCTGGAGGGATTGCTCTCGCTGGCGTGTCACTGGGAAAGTTATGCTGCAGAGAAACACTGTCAACCTGTGGCCTCCCTTCTGGAGGGATTAGGGCATGCCGGGAGCCATTTGTTGGGTCCCGTGTGCCAGGCACCTGCTAGGCACTTTGGGTATTTTATATCACTCCATCTTCACAACAGCCCTGTGGAAGATGCATGATTATTCCCTTTATGCAGAGGAAGAAACTGGGATTGGTGGAGGTGGGTAACCTGCCCAAGGTCCCACAGTAAGCCAGTGGCGGAGCCCAGGTGCAATCCCCATCTGACACTCAGTGTCTCATTCATAGGATCAACTGCTTCTTGTATATCTTGTTTGGGAAAGGCTAGGAACTCTGATGTGAGCAATGGTTGTTATTATTAACAACAGGCTTTGAGGAAAGCCTTCTAGAAGAATCCCAGTATGGAGAAGCGCCAGAAGAGACCCTTGCCTCCAATGTTCAGGATGCCAGGATGCCAGAGGGAAGACAAGTGCCTACCTTTCCTCCTGGGCAGGATGTCACTGACTACCACCTCCGGAAACTCCTGGCTCAGCCCCGGGAGGGTCTGCTGGCACCCTTTTCTAAGCAGAACTCCACAGCTCCCTTCCCTGCAAGGACTAGCGATGTCCTAGTCCAGCAGCCAGAAAAGAGGGAGCGAAGACCCAGCCCTGAGCCCAGCCAGGATCCATCTTACTCTCAAAAGTGGCTCCCAGGGCATCTGGCAGGGAAACTGCCTCCTGTCAAGGGGCCCAGGCCCACTAGTGACAGTCCCAGGAAAACTCTAGGGCAGTCCCAGTGGCTGAATCAAGTTGAGACATACATCGCAGAGCAGAGGAGGGGAGACAGGATGGAGCCCCTAGCCCCTAGGAGGGGTTGGCATGGCAAGGAAGACGTCGTGGTTGCTGCAGGCCAGGAAGGACAGGTGGAAGGAGAAGAAGAGGGGGAAGAAGAGGAAGAGGATATGAGTGAGGTGTTCGAGTACGTGCCCGTGTTTGATCCAGTGGTAAACTGGGACCAGACCTTCAGTGCTCGGAACCTTGACTTCCAAGCCCTGCGGACCGACTGGATCGATCTGAACTGTAACACGTCTGGCAACCTGCTGCTTCCGGAGCAGGAGGCTCTCGAGGTCACACGGGTCTTCTTGAAGAAGCTCAACCAGAGGAGCCGGGGGTAAGGTAAAGGGCTTTTCTGGGACTGGGGCTGGGGCACACCAGCCGTCTAGCCTGGGAGGCAGGAACCTTGGGGTAGTCGCCTGTTCCCCGGCTACAGGCTCCCTGGATGATCACACACTTGGGACCCCTTATTCCTGAGAATGAGCTCTACCTGTCAGGTCTTTGTCTAGCCTTGGGCAAGGTTCTCACATCCCTTGGTACCTGGCCTAGGACATGTGTTGAGCACTGGGAAGATGGGGTCCCCTTTCTCAGGGAAGGAGCTAGTAGCAAAGAGATAAAACAGACAAAACTGAGTCTAAGAGAGTAAGACCCTAGGTGTGGGCCAGAAGGGAGTGCGAGAGCGGAGAGCAGGCCCTGACTTCCTTGGTTTTGCATTCATTTGCTTAACCAATCAACATTCTTATAATTGAGACACGATTCGCGTAACATTTAACTCCCCATATTAGAGTGTACGGCTTTAGAGTGTACAGTTTGGTGGTTTTTAGGCTCATTCATAATATTGTGCAACCATCACCACTATCTGATTCCAGATGTTTTCATCACTTTTCAAAAGGACTCCTGCACGTGTTAGCATTACTTCCATTTCTCCCTTCTCTTGGGCTATAGCAATCACTACCTGACTTTCTCCCGCTATAGATTGACCTGTAAAAATCATTTCATGCAAATGGAGTTAAATTTCAGGTAAATGGAATATGTGACCTTTTGTCTCTAGCTTCTTTCACTTAGCAAAACTTTTTCAAGGCTTCTGGTTGCAGAAGGTATTGAGCGCTTCGTTCCTTGGTACTGCTGCATAATATTCCGCATATTGTTGGTTAACATCCGGGTTGCTTCCACTTTGGGCTGTTAGGAACACAATGGTGCTCTGAACAGTCATGTGTAATTGTTTTGCACGAACAGGTTTTTAGCTCTCTTAGGGGTATACCTAGGAATAGAATTGCTGAGTCATAAAACTCTGTGTTTAACATTTTGAGAAACTGCGGATCTCTTTTCCAAATCAGCTGCATGGTTCTACATTCCCAACAGCTGTGTTAATTTCTTGTGTCAGTGCTAGTTGTTTTCCTTTCTTGAAAATAGCCATCCTGATGGGTGCGAAATGGTATCACATGGCGGTTTTGATTTACATTTCCCTAGTGGATTAATGATACTGAGCTAACCAGTCAGTAGTTTTCTTTCTTTTTTTTTTTTTAATTTTTAAAGATTTTATTTATTTATTTGACAGAGAGAGATCACAAGTAGGCATAGAGGCAGGCAGAGAGAGAGAGAGAAGAGGAAGCAGGCTCCCTGCTGAGCAGAGAGCCCAATGTGGGACTCGATCCCAGGACCCTGAGATCACGACCTGAGCCGAAGGCAGCAGCTTAACCCACTGAGCCACCCAGGTGCCCCAGTCAGTAGTTTTCTAATAACCCATCCTATGTTATGGACTGTAAATGAGCAGAGTACTTTATTGATGAGGGTCAGTTTCTGAAGGAAATATTCACCTTATATATTCAGGATCTTAGAGTTAATAACGATCTTTAGAGATCATCCCAGGTCAATGGGTGCATGTTTTTTTTTTAAAAATTTGACAGAGATCACAAGCAGGCAGAGAGGCAGGCAGAAAGAGAGAGGGGGAAGTAGCCTCCTGGCTGAGCAGAGAGCCCAATGAGGGGCTCGATCCTAGGACCCTGAGATCACAACCTGAGCTGAAGGCAGAGGCTTTAACCCACTGAGCCACCCAGGTGCCCTAATGGGTGCGTTTTTAAAGATGAGGCAGTGAACAGTAGCAATTAAACATCTGGTGGAAGCATCTTAATTGATTAATTATTTTCTATTATTTATTTATTTATTTATTTATTATTTTTTTTAAACTAAACTCTGTACCCAACGTGGGTCTTGAACTCACAACCCTGAAATCAAAAGTCACGTGCTCTACTGATTGATCCAGCCAGGTGCCCCTGCATCTTAGCTAATGGCAATACTAGAACAAAAAACAGGGTCCCCTGACATCTGACCTCACAGGCTTCTGCTTACCATGTTACCCCTGACAGTGGAGAAAGAGTTACTCAAGCTGCCCACCCTTTCTGCCACAGAAAGTACCAGCTACAGCGCATCGTGAATGTGGAGAAGCGCCAGGACCAGCTACGCGGGGGTCGCTACCTCCTGGAGCTTGAGCTGCTGGAACAAGGCCAGCGCCCAGTGCGGCTCTCCGAGTATGTGTCTACACGAGGCTGGCAGGGCATCGATCCAGCTGGTGGGGAAGAGGTCGAGGCCCGGAACCTGCAGGGCCTGGTTTGGGGCTCAAACAACCGCCGGAGACATGTCTTGAGTGTCCGGGCCCCGGAGCCCAAACTGTGTTGGCCCCAGGGCTTCTCCTGGAATCACCGAGCCGTGGTCCACTTCGTTGTGCCTGGTGAGCCTCATGCTGAGCCCGGCCATTATCAGCAGAGAGGGGATCCTAAAATTCACCGTGAGCACCCAGGTGTCTGCTCACTGGTGTGATCTTACAAGAACCTGTGGGAGAGGCCACTTGACAGTCGAGGACCTGAGGTCACATGGCTGAGTGTTGTGGTTGGCAAAGATGCTGACTAGCAGGCCAGGTGCTCCCTGTTGCTCCAGATTTCAGGGTGGGGTGCGATCATGGCCACGTCATTGTACCGGGGCTTGCAGCTGCTCTGGGAACAAGACATAGAGTGGCTTAGCTGGTATCTGTAGCGGGAAAGGGGAGCAGGGAACAGAAAGGAGAGCAAGGGTGCTACTAGGACGGGCAGATGACGGGGTCTGAGTGTGAGAGCACAGTCCGGTTACTACGAGAGAGCTGAGGACGAGCCCCTGTCCCAGGACTTCCCATAGGACTCTGCCTGGAGGCTCTGTGGGAGGCAGGGTGCAGAGGCCCCGTTCACGGGTCAGCTCCCCCTCTGCCTCCGCCCCCACCTCCCTGCTGCATTGCCGATGGGTCTGTAGTGGCGGAGGTCCACTGGGGCCCTGACTCGTGCAGGAGCTGGCAGTGGGGCTGCCGTTCTCGGTGTTACCGCCTCTTTCTCCCTTTTGCCCACTGTGGTAGTAAAGAACCAGGCGCGCTGGGTGCAGCAGTTCATCAGAGACATGGAAAAGCTGTTTCAGGCCACCGGTGACCCACACTTCAATATCATCATCACTGACTATAGCAGTGAGGACATGGACGTCGAGATGGCCCTAAAGAGGTCCAAGCTGCGAAGGTGAGGGGGCTCCCCCGCTGGAGCCCAGCCTGAACCACCCGCTTTCTAGAGTCCCAAGACTGCTGGGTGCTGGGCAGAGCCTGAAGTCCCAGCTGGCTTTCCTGAGTCCCAGTGTCTGGCTTTCTCCAGATGACTCACCTGGGTATGATCCCACCCTAAGAGCCACATCCTCTTCCTCCGGGCCCACTGGTGTCCTCCGGGGACCACTGCCGCCGAGCCTCATACTCTGCCCCTCTTTCCTCTCCTCTCCCTGCAGCTACCAGTATATGAAGCTGAGTGGAAACTTCGAGCGCTCAGCTGGGCTTCAGGCTGGCATAGACCTGGTGAAGGTAATATCCTGGGAGGGGCCTGGGAGACACGGTTACAGACTGGTTAAGAGATGGAGACATCTGGGATGTGTGAGGCAGTCAGCCCCTCAGGGAGGAAGGAATGAGGACCCGGGAGGTCCTCTCTGTTCTGCTGCAGGGCGGGTGGTGGGCGAGACTGAGCAACTGACAGTGGAGCATTTGTCCGGAGGCCTTGCGGTCCAGAAAGGAGGAAGGGGAGGTGTCAGAATTCATTCTCTGACTCTGAAAACTGTGTACTTGGTGCCCAGTACCGTGGCAGTCTGCCCAACAGTTTGGTGGAAGTTTGTCCAGCATTTGAGTGGGAAGGAGCCTGAGGATTGTCCTCGGGAGTGGCCTGACCCTCCGCCCTGGTCTGTGGGCTCTGCTGAGCCTCCCCCATCTGTCTTCAGGACCCGCACAGCATCATCTTCCTCTGTGACCTCCATATCCACTTCCCAGCCGGAGTCATCGATACCATCCGGAAGCACTGTGTGGAGGGCAAGATGGCCTTCGCCCCCATAGTGATGAGGCTGCATTGCGGAGCCACCCCGCAATGGCCTGAGGGTGAGCCCTGCCTTGGGCTGGGGTGGGTAGGCGAGCCCTCTCTGGCCTTGGTTCTTTATCCCAGAGCTAGAAACATCCGTGTCTACCATGGCGGTCTCCCTCCTGTTCCTCCTGCCCACTGGACAGCCCACCCTAGGAGCACCCGCAACAGCAGCAGTGATGAGCACTTCCTCCCCATTTTCCCTTCTTTCAGTCATCAGATACCTACTCTGTGCCAGATTCTGTGCCCTCTGCACATAGAGAAACGGGAAGACAGGCTGCCTGCTTCTGGGAGGAAAACAGACAAGGAAAGCATGTTCGGCTGTGTCTTCAGTGGCTGCCATTGCGAGATCCTGTTTTAGGGCCTGTAGTCACCCTCCTGTAGGACCGCAGTTTTGGCCGGACCCTGAATCTGAGTGTGGGCAGGGACTTGTTTGCATGAGAGTTTTCAGCGTCAGGCACCTACGTCCCCTGTCTTTCAGAGAAGGCTCTGGGAGCACAGCCCAGCAGCCTTCCTTGCTTCCTCCTGGTCCCTGGCTCATCTCACAGGGGCTTCTTGTCTGGCCACAGGTTACTGGGAGGTGAATGGGTTTGGACTGCTCGGCATCTACAAGTCAGACCTGGACAGAATCGGCGGCATGAACACCAAGGAATTCCGAGACCGCTGGGGCGGGGAAGACTGGGAGCTGCTGGACCGGTGACTGAGGGAGGAGGGTGTCTGAGAGGGACTGCGGGGAGAGAACAGGGCTAGATCAGCCGAGGCTGGGGCCATCGGGCAGCAGATTCCTCATCTCTGGGCTCAGAGCAAGCCCTGCCCCTCGCCAGGGGTCCTATTACTCGCCTAGCCAAGACTCAGTCTCTGTGTCTATTAGAAGGAGGATGATACTGCCTTCACCTGTGTCACAAGGTTGGCGTGGAGATTAGAGTGCATGGTGAGCTGTCAGGATAAAGTAGCTCGCGAGCTGTGTGCTTGTAAATGCTGATGCTCTCAGCCCCGGTGTTCTCCGGATCGGAGCCTTCCTCCTCTGCACCACTGCCCGGTGGGGAAGCTGAGGCTGGGAATGGACAAAAGAGACAGATGAAGGGTCAGGAAAGACTTGGGGCCAACGTAAGAGACATTAAGGCCATTAAAGGGCAGTAAGATAATCCAGGACGTCCTGGGGCTCTGGAAGCCTGGGAGAAGGGAGTTTCAGGGAGCAAGAAATAGTCCCTGGGAAGAAGAAAGGAGAACACGGGACAGACCACAGACTTGGGAAGCAGTAGCAGGGTTGAGGCAGGCACAGGTGGGCCAGGACCCCACTGTAGGGTGGTGAGGGAGCGGAAGCTGTGTTAGCAGGAGAGTCCTCTTTCAAGAAGTTTGTTTTTTAAAAAAAATTTGCTGCCACGCTGCCTGGCTGGCTCAGTAGAGAGAGCACACAGGTCTTGATCTTGGGGTCATGAGTTCGAGCCCCACATTGGGTGTAGAGGTTTTTTAATAAATAAAAGTTACAGAAGAAGGAGAGGAATTTGTTGCCAAGAGATGGGGAGGGAAAGAGGATAATACCTTGAGATTTGGATTGAAGGGAGGAGGCGGAGGAGAGAAAGGGAGAGAGACATCAAAGGAAGAAAGGACCAGGGTTGGCTGTGTATCACTCTCTCTTAAAGGAGGAAAAGACTGGCAGACTGAGACTCTGAAAGGTGACATGCTTTATAAGGTATGGGGCTGGGATTCAGACCTAGGCTGGCTGGCTCCCAACTGCAGCCTCCTCCCATGTCCTGTGGGGAGGAAACAGGAAGACAGGGAGCAGGGGTGACGTAGGCATGGGAAGTGGGGTCCTCAGGGGCCTGGGCCTCTCCCCACTTGCCTCTGGTGCTTCTGTTGCTCACCCTGCCCCTCCCTCATTCAGGATCCTCCAAGCGGGCCTGGAAGTGGAACGTCTCTCCCTCAGGAATTTCTTCCATCACTTCCATTCCAAGCGAGGCATGTGGAACCGCCGCCAGATGAAGATGCCGTGATCCCAAGGGGTGGCCCGCTGGACTGACTGCTTCCTGCTCCTTGACTTGTGCTGGCTCCCCAGTGCCCCTGCTCGCCGCTGCGGGGTGGGGAAGGGGGGCAGAAGCCATGGCTGAGCCCCGAGAGGCCTCAGAGCTAACACCGTCACCACCCAGAGCTGTTGCCTCACGCAGACAGCTGCCAAGGCCCCTCTCTCTACCCTCGGGGTCTCTGAAGGGAGGACCTTGGGAGAAGGACCGAGAGGGGCCGTTCACTCAGTTAACAGAGATGGACTGGCCTCTGGGAAAGGCAGCACAGTGCAGCCAAGGAAGGAAAGACCTGTTTGAGCGCTGCTGACCTATCCGTGAGGTGCATTCCAGCACCCCCCACCAGGCTCCTCCTGGGGAGCAGTGACCATGACCTGGAAACTCTTCTCTTGGACATATTCTATTGGGGTTTTTATTTTTTCTAACAGAAAACCAAAACTGTACCTGTCCAGACCCAGCCTTGACTGTGAGAGAGGGATGGAGTCATGCATTTAGGGCATGTCCCAGCTTGCATACCTCAGACCCACTTCTGTGTAGCGCGACGTGTCCTTCAAGTCCTTGGTCTGGCAGCTGATTTATAACCAGAGGAGCTGGCACAGCGTGGATCCGTTCTCAGCTCTACCCCGGCTGTGCTTTCCAGAGACATGCACATCTCTCCCGGGGAGCCACAGAACAGCTGGCCGCCAATTAGGGCATTAACCTTCTCCTCTGGGTGGTGCTAACTCCAGCCCAGCACAGACTGGCATCATCATGGTGCCTCAGCGGGGTCGGGAGACAGAGGGCTGGTGGACCGTGGACCCGTCAGTCCTGGGTGTCTGGTGTAGAGGTGGTGCCAGACCGGCACGGTGGAGAAGGAGGGAAGAGAAGCCCCCGGCCTGGCCCTGCCCGGCCTGGCCTGCCTGCAGGCTGAAGCTTTGAGGAGACCATGGAGCAGAGAGGAAAGAGGATGGAGATGTAACAAAGCCCTGGGCTTAGACGGGAAGAGGGAGTGGGCATCCAGCAGGAGGGGGAGAAAGGGAAGTGGAAAATCGGAGTTCCCCACAGTCCTGATCCCGAACAGACTTGGCCTCCTTCAGGGAGATCCCCAGTCCTGGCCTGCCGGGAAGAAGAGGAAGGGGTATGGCCAAAGTGGAGGAACAGGGACCAGGGTGTGGAGGGGCAGGGCCATGGGCTTGGGGAGGTAAGGGCATCGCCCTGAGATCTCTTCCTCAAATTGGAGAAGAGTGGGGCCAGGAGGAACTGAAAAGTGGAGCCATTTCAGGAAGCTAGCCCTTGGCCTTTGTAATCTCTGGCTGCCCTTTCTCACACCTGCTGATCATACATTTAGTCTTGCACTAAAAGTCCTCAGGTGCCTTCAGGGCTGGGGATTTTTCTGCTGCTGCTGCTGCCTCTGCCGCCGCCGCTGGTTTGACCAGTGGTGCATTGGACACTGGCTCTGGCACTCCAGTCCATGGAAGGAGGGGAGCCCGGGGCTCGCTGCTGTGAGGAAAGGCTCGTGGGGCTGCCGCGGGTCACAGGAGGCCAGGCTGCTGAGCCCAGGCTCCATTCTGTGGTAGAGTCCTAGTCACAGCTTTCAGAGCTCCAGGGTCTACCTGGTGGGCCCTGCATTCACCAAGAGCACACGCTTGGCATTAAGGAGAATCAAGCCTTGAGAACCTTCTGGAGGTTGAAGAGAGTTTCATCCTCCTCTAAAAAATCAGGAAGGACAAAACTTTCCAATTAATGGGCTGTGGCTTCTGGATGCCATTCCTGCCCCTTGGGCCCTGGCTTTTCACACGGCCCTTGCTCAGGCCTACTGCCTTTGGGAAAGGGCTATATGGAATAGGTAGAGCTCCAGTTAGCTGGCTGGGGTGGGCAGCTTGCTTTCTGGGGCCACCCTTGGGCGTGGCACTGGTAGGCCTGAGCCAACCGAGACAGCTCTGCTGCCTCCATGCTTTTAAAGACAGGAGCCAGCCCCGTCTGCCCTGCCCTCCCCTGCCCTGCTCACGACCCCCTCTGACTCTGGCCAGTGCCTTTCCTTCAATGTTTGTTACCTCCACACCATCTGCCTTAAGGGTGAGGGCCCCTACTCTGTAGGGAAATGTGTCGGGTTGGGGGGGAGGGAGGGAAGTGATTAAATACAGCATCTTCTTAGAAAACCAAGTGGCTCATGTGTTCTTCTCATCCCCCATCAAGATGGGAGAGGGCTGGGCTGAGGGGCTAGGGGGCACTTCTCCATCCTTCAGTCGCCAGGATGCTCCCACACCACCCTCCACTGTTCACCATCAGTTTGGTCTTGCCCTGTGGGGAGCTGCCTGAGTTCACTGTCTGAGAGCGGACTGGGCATTTTCTGCTCAGCAAGTTAGTAAGAGATTGGTGGTTTCAGTAGAGAAGGGCTACCCTGGGGGACGTCCCCCTGGATGGACGCCCTGGAGGACGAAGGCTAGATGCAGGCCAGGATGGCTCGGCGAAAGTAGCAGACACTCTAAAAATCATTCCTGTGTGAGGTATGATACCTGGTTGGGTCTTTACAGGTACAAATTTACCGTCCTCATTCTGTTTGGCTAAGGCAAAGATCAAAATGAGTTTGTAGGCCTTAAGCACATGCCTAAGGGAAGGTGCTAATTTGAAAGCTATAACAGGTTTTCAAAAAGGATTGTGCATAAACATGGATCAATCCAGAACTAAGTAATCTGCCATTGATGTAGCAGATGGTAATTAGCCCAAGGTATGTGGGGCCAGAAAAGCTGACTCAGAGCAGGACCCAGAGAAGAGGGAGTCGAGTCCTTACCAGAACACAGCTGGAGAGGGCATCCAGAGACTAGCCCAGAGGCATAAAGATTGACTCAGAGTGCATTTACAGAAAACTTTATAGATAGAGATCATTCCATTTTACAAAAGGGGAGAACTTGGCCTGGAGCAGAGGGAATGGATAGGATGGAGGAAAGGAATGAGGTGGAGTAAGGAGTCCTGAAGCCGGGCGGGCTTGGCCTTAGGTAGACACGCCTCAGGTGCAGGAGATACTACCAGAAAGAAAGGTCGGCAGTACCCCATTCTGAGCTCAGGACTCCAGCCCAAGATGGGATTCACTCAGACCAGTGAAAGAGCACATCTTTATTCAGATGCTCTTGGTGGGGAGGAAGGGCACCTCCATTGCCCTTCTCAAGCTCTCCCAGGGGCTATGGAAAGGGCCCCTCAGCCTAGCAGAGTGGGTAGGAGAGGCGGAAGCTGTTCCAGACCTAGGACCTGTAGGGGGAAGCAGAGACGAGACGGTGAGGAGGGCAGGCCAGACCAGCGGTCCTCAGATTTACTGTGCACACAATTCCCCTAGCAAACTTTTCCAAACACAGGCGCTCATTCAGGAGATCTGAAGTGGGGCTGGAGATCCCACATGTCCCGCAACCTTCCAGCTGGTGTTGCTGTTGGTCCATTGACCCCAGTTTGAGCAACAGGGACTGCTGGGCAGTGCCAGAGAGGCATCCTATACGGCATCTTTCCTCTTGCCAGAGGGGCAGAGCCAAGCACTAACCACACTGCCTCCCATCCATCCCAGGCTCTAGAAAAACCCCAGCTTGACCGCTGAGGAAGATTCCCCTGTTAGCAGCAGGAGGGGCCTTTCTGGGCCCCAATCCAAGTGCTCTCAGACCCCCTCCTGCCTCAGATCTATCTTTTCCCTGGTCCTTGAAAGGATCTCACTCTTACCCCAAATCCCCAGAGCCGGGAGAAGGGTCATTTGGAACTCTTGGACCCGGGGGAACCTCTCCTCCTCTCTCACCTGGGTCCCAAGGCTGTGTTCAGAGAGGATTCCTTGAGGTCCTGGCAGCCAGGGAGCCTGTCTTGTGTACCCCGAAGGCTGTAATGAAGACATTGATGACGACCGTGATGGCGACCAGGCTGGTGGCGGTGTTGTTGAGCTGGTTAACCTGGCCCTGCTTTCCTACCTCATTGAGGTTCCAACGTGCTGCGGACCAAGTGGAGAGCTAAGGGTCAGTGTGAGTTCACAGCCCAAAACCTCTCCCGCAGCATCCACTAGAGGCCAGAGAAAGTCTGGCACCGTGGAGATCCGTGTGGCAAAAAGCAAGGGAGGTGGTAGGCATTGGGCTGTGCCTCCTTCCCCCTCACTGGGATTTGGAAACTTCCACTGGGTCTTATAAGTGGGACACACGCTCACACTAAAGGCCATAAGGACCTCTGCCACAAGTAAGGGAAGAGAGTCGTTTAGCAGGTATCGTGGAGGGACCACTATGTGGAAGACCAGGAGGCAGGACAGGGACCTGCTCTCACTGTGTAGGAGTTGTTAGCTGGGTGTTAGCTGTGGAGGGCTACCACCAGCTTAGCCAATGGTTGGGATGTTGGCGTGCCAGAGTAGGGGAGGCTCAGGGAGGCAGTCGGGGATTTTCTTCCCACTAGAGGGCCCTGAGGCCCCCTCCAGGCCTGGGATCCTCACCAATGACCACGAGGAGGATTCCAATGGCCACCTGCAGGAGCAGAGAAACGCTGATGAGGGTGACGAGGGCGGTGTAGTAGTGGGAGGCCGGTCCCTGCTCCAGCACCGCTTTCAGCCGCGTGGTGTTGGACATGAAGAGGGCCACGTCCAGCATGCTCTCTGCCATGCTCTTCTTGGTGGCATAGTGGTTCAGGTTGATGGGCTGGCTCCTCCGGGGGTTGGGGTTCCCAGGCTGTAACAGAGAAAGCGCAGGCTGACCCGGGACTCTCCCGCAGGGAAGCCACTGAGAGACTGGAAGGAGGAGAGAGGTTCTCAAGCTTTCTCTAACTGGTGGGAAGCTGAGGACAAGTAACAGCCTGCTCAGTTCTGCGGCCTGAAAGAGTGAGGAGTTGGACTAGAAAGGACCTTTGAAATGATGGTACGTTGTCATTTATGGTCCCCAAGGGTCTCCCCACTTCTATCTGAGGAAGGGCGAGGGGCGGTGGTGAGTTCTCAGCTGCTTCTGAGATGTTGCACCATCATTTCATTGTCTATTTTGTCCGAGCCGGCACTTGGGCCCCTCTCTTTCCCTCTGAGAGGAAGGCATCTCAAAAACGACAGGAGGAGCTCTGAGGCTCCCGTGGAATGGGAATGGCACCTCTGCTCACATAATGCTGTGGCCCCAAGGGAGGGTGCACGGCTTAGCACATGGGTCATGAGCTGTACCTGGGTCCCACTCAACTCTGTGGCCAAGGGCGCTGAGGCCACAGCTGTGCTCGTCAGAATGTATGTCTGGCTGTGTGTATGGACATGCATGGCAATGCGTACTAGTGAAAAGAGCCTCATTTAATTTAAAAAAAAATTTTTTTGCTAGGATTTATTGACATAATTTACCCTTGATTTGACTTTGAAAAATAAAGCTCATGTTCCCAAGATGTCACCCACTCTGAAAGATGGAGTAACGAGACAGAACATACGGACGGGGCCTCAGGGTTGGGCCCAGAAATTCAGACAGGTTGCTGCAGGCAATCTGTGGTCACCACGAGAACTTGGGTATGTTTTCGGAAAGTTAATTCAGGAGTGGTACCCAGGGTGGGTTGGCCTGGGAGGGCCCGGAAGCAGGGAAACCCATTGAAAGATTATGGTCTGATTTGGGGTCCCGGTGACAAGGAACTGAACCAGAGCAAATGAGAGAGGAGAGGAGAGGGGGGGTTAGGAAGATGTCACAGACTGGAGGTAGGGAAACTGACCCCGCAGATGACCACAGAGGTGATATATTGAGTGTGTGGGTGTGTGTGTGTGGGGTGGATGGATGGGTAGTTGGGTGGATGGGGCAGGTCTCAGAGGGTTCTGGAAGCTCCTTCTGGATGCTGGACTTGTCTGGAGCCAGCTGGCCTGGTTGATTAGGACCAGGGATGCCAAGACCAGGACTCAAAGCTACAGCCTGTGGCTCTGGCCCATTTGTTACAGATCTGTTCAGGGTACAAAAACACTTACTAAGTGACAGAGTCTGTGGAGCAGTCCTCAGGCCTCTCCACTGCTCAAAGTGCTTCTGACTGGGGAAAAACTGCGAGTGCGCCTTCCCAGCCCATGGATTTTCCTGTGGGCCATGTCTACTCCTCCTCTCCTTATCCTACCCTCCAGGGTGCCCGGTAGCCACAAGCTTTGCACTTTCTGTTCCCTCCGCAGCTGGCTCTCAATCTGAGATCTGAGAAACTTCAAAATTACTGTGAAAGCCTCAGGGGAGACCCACTTCTTTTAAAATTGCCTATGAACACAGAGGACAAAAGCTTAAACCCAACACGGATCTAGTGCTGTGTTCTGAGCTTTGCCCAAAAAGTGGGTGAGGGGTTGGGGGATAAAAAGAGTGGTTTACTCGGGGACACAAAGATCTCCCCAAGCTTTAACAAAAAATACTGCTATCTCTAAGTTTTCACAGAGCTGCGAGGCTTCTGTGGTTAAATGGCTCTAAGAAAGCCATTTCACAGAGGATGTATGAGTCAGAGGAGGGTGCGGGCCTATCTTTCCCCCTCTAACCTGCTTTTATTTTGATGTGTGCTAATTCCGGGCTACTTTCTACCTAAGGATGCTTTTCCAGTGTCTGGTCAGGTGGCAGTGGGCACGTCTGCCCCCTTGAAGCCCCAGAAGGCTCCCGATCCCCAGAGTGTCCACATGGTGGCGTACGAGGTCCAAAGAAGTTCCTGGAGGCACCCCGGCAGCGCCGGCGCCGGGACGGTGTTTCTCCCCTGAGGAATCTGCGGGCAGCGCGGGACCCGCCCGGAGCCCGGAGCCCTCGGGGGCCCAGAACGGGGAGCCGGGTTCACAAGTCTGGATGGGCTAACCCCAAAGTCACCAAACACGTGTGTGAAATGAGAGCTCAAGGAAAGACCAATACTGATAGGGCCCGGGTGGGAGGGGTTGGGGTGGGGTGGGGTGGGGGAAGCACAGAGTGTCCCCTCCCCCACTCCCCACCCCCCGCCCCCCAGAGGGACCTCTAGCCCAAGCTGCAGCCTGAGGGGTGGTGTGAGAGGGGAGTTGCTTTGAGACTCTGGAAAAGTTGCTTTGAAAAGGGTCCCCTCAAGGTAACATCTTTAAAAAGCAGGACAGTCCTTCTTGGCTGGTTCAGGTGCAGAGGCAGAGGAATGTATGAAATGACCTGACGGCCCTCGCTTACAGTTTGAGGATTCAACTGGATGAACCCCCAAATCCTGCGGGACGCCACCCTTTTTTCCCACAGCCCGGAGTCCAGGAGCAACCCCGCGAAGGGTCAGGGTTAAAGAGGAGGGTGGGGGCGGTGCAGGTCGGCCTGGCCAGGCCCGAGGAGCTGGCCCTTTAAGGCTGGGCCTTGGCTGGCTGGGAACAAAGACCCGGGAATGTGGGCTGGGCCGGCCTGCGGAGCCACCCAGCGTGAGTCATTATATTTCTTGGGACTTGGGAATCCCTGGCTCTTGCCTCCTCAGTCCTCTGGCCCTAGCCCTAGCCCCCTCCCCAAGCAGCCCCTGGCCCCCTGCTGCAACCTCGGAGGCGGGGCTGCCCCGAGCCCCGCATTACCTCCACCCAGCTCCACTGGGCCCCTTTCCTCTGGCTCCTTAGCACAGGGCCAGGGCCTGGGGGTTAGGGCTCCCGGCCTTGGGGCCCAGTTCTGCCTCGAGGCTTGGCACTTTGGGCCTCAGTTTCCGCCGCTATTACAGAAGAGGAAAATCCCATCTCTGGAGCTGGGGAGGCTATGGGGAGACAGAACTCATTCTATCTTTGTTTCTTCCCAAAGAAAAGAGAAAACTCCAAGCTCTTCTCATGTTTTCCTTCAGTCTGGAAATTCTCAGTGACTTTTAGTGACCCTCAGTATCTTCTGTCTTATTCCAGCCCACCCCACTCAACCTGAGGACAGGCCCAGGAGGTGGGCAAACTGGGAAAATTATGCAGCAGACCGAACCAGAGATTACAAAATCCCTGCTTAAAATGCAGAGACCTGTGGGAAAGGCACCCCATCAAAATCAGGCCGAAGACACCTGAACGCCAGGAGAATGGGGGTTGGTAGGAAGTTGGAACAGGGGTGGGTGTGGGGACAGATGGGGTTAGATCCAGAGTCCCATGCTGGAGCACCACGGGGGTCTGGGCACCAAGAGGACATGGATTTGCTGACCCAGGTGGGATGGAGCAGGGAGGCTTGGGGGTCGGCCCAGATCCACTCCATAATTTCCCCAGTTTGCCCACCTCCTGGGCCTGCCTTAGCACAATCACATCCTCTCGCTTCCTTGTCCTCCCCTCTTGTTTCCACTGGGACTATCCTTCTTGTTTTGCCAGGTCCAGCTCCTGAGGCTGGTGTGGATTCCAGCCCTGGAAGTCACCGCCGCTCGCTCCATTGTTCTGCCAGACAATTATGGGTCCCTTCATCCTTGTTGACCTATCTTTTTGTTTCTTTACAAAACTTGAGTTGGATAGGAAAGGAAAGCCTGTTTTAACAGAAAAGTAAACAGACTTTTACATTGTTCATTGGCGTTATGGTCAGTGGGGACCACAGGCTCCAAGAGATCATTCTGTCCTTTCACAGAAACAAGATTTCAAAGGGGTAAGTAACTGTCCCACCACAAAGCCATGGAATGTTTGGGACCTGGAGCCTGAGGCAGGGAAGGAGCGGGCCGGGAGGTAGGGCCTTGTGGCAACCAGGAGAGTATCACAGAGGGCACCCTGGCCCAGGGTTCAAATCCTGGTGCTACTACAAGTTGGAGGTATGAGCAAGCCAATCGCCACCATGGGGTGGCTTTTTTCCATCAGTGAGATGAGGAGGGTTAGAATACGCAATTTCCTGGGTCCCTCTGAACCCGGAGTGATGTAGGAGTGGGGAAGCCCCCAGTCGGAGAGTCTCAGGGGTTGAGGACGTTCCCCCGAGAGAGAGGGAAAGGTCAGGCAGCTGTGGAGCAAGGCCCAGAGGCAGCCAATGAGTCACTTTGCCCCAGGCAGCTCAAGGGCACTGGTGACCAGCCAGTGAGTCATTAGTGTCAGCCCTGAGAAAAGCCATATGCGTGTCTCATCTCCTTGTGTATCCGCTGGTACTCAATGCTACAGACAAAAGAGGCCCAGAGGAGCCCTTGCCCGTTGGCCCTTTGGTCTCAAAAGGACTGACTGTCCAGAAAGGCCAGGCCTCTCCTGAAAAGCAGATGGGAATGAGCTAGAAGGCTGGTTTGGGAAAGAGCAGATGCCGGCCCAGGAAGAATGATCTGCGTAAACATTTGGCTTGGGGTGGCCGACTACGCCAGTTTGCTTTAGATTAGATGCCCAAGATCCCTAATCCTCTGTCAGAATTAAGTTTGAGAGAGTGCCTCGGGTCCATCTTAACTGTGCACAAACTCAGTTCCCCAGGGGACCCTAGTTGTTTCTACTGACAGAGGGCTTACTTCGTGCCTGGCAGAAGGCTGAACGTGGGACCTGAGTCATCTTATTGAGTCCTCACGAGAACCCCGGGAAGCTGGTGAGGGCATGATCGGTGTAGTTGAAAACTGGAAGCTCAGAGAGCCAAAGTAACTTGCACAAGGTCACACAGTACAGTTTGTGTCCCCGTTTTCTATGTGCCAGACCCCATACTGTGAATCCTTACTCCACCAGCTCCCAGAAGTTGAAGGCATACTCCCTACCTCCAAGGAGTTTAGGTTGGAAAGATAAAAGATGTGTATGAAGAGGAAAGAAGACAACTTGTCCCTAAGGATACATATGCATACTTGCTAAGAGGAGGTAGAGCACCGTTAGCAAGTGAGACTTGCCTTTCAGCTTTCTCGAACCCGCAGTGTCCCTGAGCCTTGGCCCAGTGCAGGAGAAGTCAAAAGGCTTGGGTTCAAACTGGCAAGAGGTGACCCAGGCAGGGGGGGAAGGTAGGGTTGAAAGAGAGAGATTTGTACCCATACCTTTTGAATTTTGAACCATTTGCATATTTGAACTATTGAACAAATAATAATAAATTTAAGACAAAAATGAATGTTCATCCTAACAAGGCCAGTGGTTAAAACAAAGGGGGAGCTTCTCCCTCTATGGAATGGGAGTCATGTCTTCCCTGTTTAGCACAAAGCTGCTGTCTTTTCAACAATTTTAACATCAGCGAGATAAAGTGGGTGAGTGGGCTTTGAAACTGGGAGTCAGATAGGAGGTGGGAGAGGCTTACACTTGCACCTGTGGGCCTAGAGGCGTTTTCAATAATATGTTGTGACTCAGGGCCTGTTCCAGCCCAAATTTCGAAGGAAGGCATCACTCTTCTTCCTAGCCGCCCCTGAAGTCTTTGAAATGCCTCTCTCTGCCCACTTGGCAACCTCTGTCCTCACCCAGAGGAGCCTCACCTGCCAGCTGCCCCAGGCCCATCCATCGGGGAGGGGAATTCTCAGACCAGCCCACCTCCACTGGGTCTCTGGGGTCTCTGCTGGGACTCAGTGGGGCAGGCCCTGGCCACTCGCCTCCCTCTACCCCTCTCTCTAGCCTGGTGGCCTGCTTCTCCTCCCAGCCCCAGGAGGGGGCAGAGAGCTAACCCTTACTTATGACCGCTCACTTGGCTGGCCTGCTGGTGCCAGGCACAATGATGTTCAGCAGCCCTGGGCCACACCACATTACTCACTGTTCCCTGAACGCACCCCACCCTTCCCGGCCTGCTCCTGCTTAGCTCTGGGACGTAAGGCTTTTCTTTCCCATGCCCTCTCCACCCAAGCTTCCCCTCCCTTCTAGAACCTGTCGCTGGGCACGCTCTACCCAGACCGTGGACAAAGGCTGGCTTGCTCCGTACTGGCCTAGGGTTTGTTTAGACCTTTTTAGATGGCTCCTCTGGCCACCTACTTTACTGTAGGGATTTCATCTTAGGTATGGGTCTCCCCTGGGCCTAGCTCCGTGACTTGCCTGTATTCAATGCACAATAAAGGATGATAATATTGAATTTTTTATTTGAAAGAGTTTGGTTCCTTTTTTCCTAAAAGGTAAAAAGAAAGGCTTTTTGAGGGTGGGATTTCATGCGCAGTAACTTCTGGGCAGGGAGGGCAAAGGAGTAAGTGTTTGGACAGTGAATTTGCCTTTAAAAGAAAACCCCCAATCCAGGGAGAGCCCTTTCCCCTGGGCTGGTATCTGGCCTCAGGGAGTGAATGACTCAGATTGGAAGCTGCCACTGATATTCAGGCCAAAACTGCAAAAGTTCAGACCCCTGAGGCCTCGGTCTGGGGCAAGCGCTCTGATTGAGGGCGTCCTGTACCAAGAGCAGTGGCTCTCACTCTTAAAAATCAACAGTCTCTTAAACCACCTCTGGTGGGGTGTCTTTTGCGTGCTATTCCGGTAATAATAATAATACCCAACTGACCCAGAAATCTCCTCCAAACCTTGGGCGCAGGCTTGCTGAGAAGCTCCAGCCCTTGGCCCAGGGTGCAAACCCGGGCTTTAGAGCCCAAATACTGACCACGTGGGCAGAGCTCCCCCCCCCCCGCCCCCGCCACCCCCCATGTCGCCCCTGGCTCTGCAGTACCACTGTTTACCACCAGGGCCCCCCCTCCAGAAAATAGCTCAAGGAGCGCCAGGCTAGCTCCACCTGCTAGCGGCTGGGAGCCCAAGCGCAGATCTATGAGTTCAGGAGGTGACAGGGTTGCTTTCTAACAAAAGGGGGCTATATATAAAAGGAAGAGAGTGTGCGGGGAGGGACAGGAAGGCACAGAGGTTGTGTTAGGAACCCCATGTGACCTGTTTGCTCTTTCTTAGTAAGAGGTCACCTTGTCAGTGGCTTTCAGGAAACACCGTCATCTCAGTTAGGGTCCAAAGTTAATCATGGCTTTGCCACATAGAAATTTCCAAAGAATTTTTCTGCACTCTCCCAATACCCTCGACGAGAGTACTTCCTGAATTAGCACCTTGCTCTGGGGCTTCCAGACATTTGCTCTAGGCCCTACTTTGACTTTGGGGTTCTCCGCAGCATTCCCCAGCCTTACCCCGCCCCTCTCTACTCCCTGTACGCCTCTTCATCTTTCAAGGGCCAACAAATCGAGCTGAAATGTGAGCAATAATAACGATAATGCTGTGGGCCAGACATGACCCCTGCGATGTGGGTGGGAACAGTTCCGTTTTACAGGTGAAGTCATTGAGGCTCCCCAAGGTCACCTGCCCAGAGTCTCCAGATACTACATACAGGATGGTCCTATGGTCAAAATCCTAAAGTCATATTATCTCTTCTGTACGGGTGGTTCTTTCAGGGTGGTCCCTGGGGAAGCAGCAGCAGCAGTGCCTGGGAACTTGTGACAAATGCAAATTCTTGGGGTCCAGTCCAGACCGACTGAATCAGAAACTTGGGGGCAGAAGCCAGCAATCTGTATTTTCAAGGGATTTCCCCCCTCGAGCTCAGGCTGGATGACCACTGGTCTACACCGTGTTACCAAATATCTTTACTGTCTTCTAAGCTCAGTGCTGGACCCTCCGGTACTGATTCTGTCACTGAACTCTTTAAAAAAAAAAAAAAAGATTTTATTTTTATTTATTTGAGAGAGAGACAGAGAGAGAGCACACAAGCAGGTGGAGGGCCAGAGGGAGAAGCAGACTCCCTGCCAAGCAGGGAGCTGGATGTGGGACTCGATTCCACGACCCTGAGACCATGTCTGAGCCAAAGGCATATGCCTAACCAACTGAGCCACCCAGGCACCCCTGCCACTGAATTCTTTTAATAGTACCTGTTTTACAGAGGAAAAAATTGAGACTCGGAATGATTCAGTGACTTTCCCCGGGCTCACTGAGCCGTTAAATATCAGAGCTGGGATTTGAACCCAGGCAGGCTCTGGAGTCTAGGTGCTTACCCACAGCAGCAGTCTCTGGCAGCACTGGCCCTATAAACCTCTCAAGAGTGGACACTGAAGTATGTAGACATAACATATTTAGATCTTTCCACTGTCCTTCACGCCGGCAGCTGGCATATCTGGCGGCTCCTGGCTACCCAGTGTCCACTGCTACCCAGCGCCCACTGTTACCCAGCGCCCACTGCTGCCCAGTCGCTGTTCCTCCTGAGCCCGTTTATAAGAGTCTGATACGTTTACCCTTAAGTTCCCTTTATGTCTTCACTCAGTAACATTTATTGAGCCTTTCCTGGTCTTGTAGAACCTTGGATTTTGTGGTAGGTCCTATATCCGGATGGGAAGCCTAAACACAGGTAAGTGAAAATGGCTTTCAGAATCATGAATCCTAGAGCAAAATATCACCATTCCACATGATAGTGTGCATGTGTTTTTGTTTTTGTTTTTTAAAGATCTTATTTATTTGTCAGAGAGAGAGAGAGAGAGAGACAGAGAGAGAGCAGGCACAGGCAGATGGAGGCAGAGGGAGAAGCAGGCTCCCTGCGGAGCAAGGAGCCCGATGTGAGACTTGATCCCAGGACGCTGGGATCATGACCTGAGCCGAAGGCAGTCGCCCAACCAACTGAGCCACCCAGGCGTCCCTGTGTGTGCGTTTTTAAGGTCCCCACTAGATTATACATTTTTTAGAAAGGTTTTATTTATTTATTTGAGAGAGAGAGAGAGAGCACGCACAAACAGGGAGAGGGGCAGAGGTAGAAGGGAGAAGCAGCCTTCCCACTGAGCAAGGAGCCTGACTTGGGGCTTGATCCCAGGACCCTGGGATCATGACCTGAACTGAAGGCAGACACTGAATCGACAGAGCTACCCAGGCGCCCCTGTCCCCACTAGATGAGGAGCTTCCCAAAAGTGAGGATGATTTCCTTGGGCTTTCAGGCGATTAGAGTCAGAAGCAGTAAAAGCTGTGCCCACAATCTGGCGACAGTCCAGGTGAGGAGACCTCATGAAGCAGATCCTATCTGACATGGAGGTGGGAAAAGGGAAGGTGGTGCCTTTCCCACCCCACCCAGGCCTGCCGGGAGAGCCTGCCAAGATTCCTACTCAGTTCCGTTCAACAAACATGTTTTCAGCCCCTATCACGTGCCAGGCATCTAGGACACAGCAGAGATCCCTGTCTTCCCTGTATCCCTGTTCTCCTAATCCCTAAAATGACAGGGCTTAGCAGAGAGTAAAGTGTAATAAAGGCGGTGTGGGGTGGGGTGGGGGGCGATGGCAGGGAAGCCAGGAGATAAAAAGACCTTTTCAATCCCACGCCAGCTGATCAACGTCATGGGAATGAGGACTCAATCTGCCTTGTTCCCAGCTGTGTCCCAAGCCTGGCACCTAGCCCCGCGTGTCGAATGAACAAATGATGCTCTTGTCACCCCTGTCTTCATTCAGTGGGGCTTGAGAGGCAGAAGCATGGTGAATTGTGCTCCACAGGTCTCTCTCTTCTTTGGAGCCCCTTATAAGGGCATGTCGATTCCTGACCCCTCTCTGTCCTCCCTACAACTTTAGCGTCCACCCTCTGTTTGTGCGCGCGGGCGTGCGCGCGTGCGTGTCTGCTGTCCCTGTGGTTGCAGTGCCTGGGTCCTGGCATAGATGAGAACAGCTGCTCGCAAGGAACGATGCTGTTACACTCCCTACAGCCCCAGAGGCAGATGGGATCAGCATAAAGACAGGAGTCCCTAGAGCAGAACCCTAGGGACCCCAGCCAGGGTGGGATCCACCGTCAGGGGTCTGCCAGCCCTGCGTCACTGCACCCAGATAGCTTCAGCCAGTCCAAAGAGGTCTCCCAGCCTTTTGGGAGACCTACAGCCCGAGCCCCCCAGGAAGCCCCGCTCTGCCGCTCAGGCCCTGCAGGTGCAACAGACCCCGCCTGACTTCTCATACCTGCTCTCCCTTCCATCCTCAAGGTCTGAATGTAGAAGGGAGAAGCCAACATCACACATTCTGCACTCTCAGCGACAGCTCGGACACCAGGGGCCGGGGGCTGGGGAAGTGGAGGTTGAGCAAATGGTTGGCTTTGAGCTTGGCTCAGAATGGAGGCTGGCTGACATTTCTTCTTTCCGTGGCCTGGGGCCAGTTGTGCCACCTCCCTGTTTCTCCAGCTTCCTTCTTTGGAGAACGAGAGGATCCCCGCCTCCTTCCTCATTGTGATGACCTAGCTCCTGGTCCGGTCTACAGACATGGAAGGAAAGAACTTCAGCCAAACTCTGTCAAACCCTCAGGAAAAACGTCCAGTGGGTCCAGGCCGGTCCTCATCCCGCCCTCAGGCATTCTCTAGATCTAGATCCACTGTGGGTGCTGAACAGATTAAACAGCCCAAATTCCAGAAGTTTGCCAGATTTATGGCAAAGAGCTGCATCTGTTCATAACTCACCGTGTTCCAGTCACTCTTCTGAGTGTTTCTAAGCATTTTCTCCCTTCTCATAGAAACCTTATGGGAGAAGCAGACTCTCAGAGGGACTAAGTCGCATGGAGTCACATAGCTTGAGAGATCGGAGCCCAGATTTGAACCCAGGTCTGTCTGAGGCCAGAGAGCTCTAACTCTTAAACAGTGTGTTGTTCTGTGAGCTTCTGCTTAGCTTTGGAAGGCCAGATCGCTGAGGAAATTTTCCCTCTGGTGCCTGACACAGCAGTAGTGTGTGCTGGGGCAAGGAGGAAGACAAGAGGCAGGAGGAAGGGAGGGATGGCGGGGGAAAGACAGGCAGGCCGGCTAGCCCTGCCCCAGCCGCTGGCCCCGACCCATCTTAGAAGGACCCTTTCAGAGCCTGGGGCAATGCCCCAGGGCAGTGAGGCAGCCGCTGGGTCACTGCTGTGCCCTCACTCCCTTTCTAAAAATACAAAGGGCACGGACTGTTCAAGGCTACCAAACAGATATCCAGTTGCTCTCTGGGGTCAGTCGTATACGGGCTTGATCCTGCCACCCAGCACCTGCTTCCTCTGGGCCCCCTGCCCGAGAGCCGACCCCGGTCATCCCTGGGGCTGTTTACTGCAAGACAAAGTCCAGTTCTGCAGCCTAGGCCCTGCCCAGCCTCACCCCTGGTGAATGGTGGGGCGCCTGGACACTTGTGATGTCTTTTCCCCTCAGCCCAATAGAGCAATCACTTTGTTGCTGGGGTTCCTTTCCTACGGCCATCAAATAGAGGGGCATTCAGTCTCTCTGGCCCCTTTGGAATTGGAGCAGCAGCCGGGTTCCAGGATAAGAATAGTGGTCTCTGATAATCCCTGGAGTCAGGCTTCAGCACTGTCCCTCCCTCACTATGGGACGGGGGACCTCGGTTAGCCACCTATGAAAAACGGGCATCACATGATCACAAAACAGTGCTAGCATTATCCGATTTTTAGGTGCATCTGAGAAGCTATGGACTAAATGGGAACGGTGTCCTCTCTAGTATTCTCTCCCTTTTTGCTTTCTCTGTATTTTTAAATTTTTCCTCAATGAGCCTCAGCGAACAATAAAAGAGATTGAACAATGAGTAGTAAAAGAAAAAAAAATGTTAAAACAGCCACCACATCACTGGTGTTGAAGTGTTTGTCCTGACTTATAGGACAGTTTGAGGATAATGTTTATGAAAATGGCTTGCGGACTTTGAAGTGCTTTGCAAGTGTCTGGGGTTTTTAATATAATTACGCCCGCAGGCACTTTGGAGGATAATTAGCCTCCACCTCTGTACCAGGAGACACTGTATCTGAGAAGTCCCACTCTGGACCTCGTGGGCTCTAGCCTCACTATGTAGGAAAAGGAGACAGTGATTGTCCATGGGACTTCTTGCCTTGGGGGAGGGCCTGGCCACGGGATGTAACCACCAGGCCTGCTCAGAGCATGAGTCAGCACATTGATTGAGCACCCACTGTATGCAGTGCCCCGTACTCTGTACTGAGTAGATAGCTCTGTTTGCTCTCCAGTCAGTCAGCAAACACTTACTAAGTGAGCATCCATCCACTGGGGGCAAGTCAGAGCACAGAGGGCGTACTGTGGAAATGACTAATTCCAACAGGGAGTTTGTGATCAATTGTAGAGAGTGATGGGTGCCATGTGAGATATGGATAAAGTGGGAAAGTAGGAAAACCTCCATTGGGGAGGTCAGAGGAGACCTCATGGACTTCAATGCCATCTCAGCTGGACCTTGAAGGATAAGAAGAATCCTTCAGAATGTTCTTCCTCTGGTAATCATGGAGTCTGTCTTAGGAACCAGTACCCTAATGGGAGGGGCTCATAGACACATGATAAAAGGTTGCCAAATGGGTATAATGTAACCCACAGTAATTTGTAGGGCCCAGTACAGAATGGACATATGGGATCCCAAGTTCAAAATTATTGAGAATTTCAAGATGGTGACAGCCGAGCACTAAACCAGGTGGGGACCCTCTGTGGTACTGTGTCCTTCTGAACAGGTGCTGTGAAGCCAGGCCAGCCTCTTAGTAAGTGTGGGAGAAAAGCATGAAAGATTTCTTGTTGCCATGAGGACCACAGGCCTTGGGAAACCCAGTGACTGCTTCAGTGTTTGCATCTTAGGTCAAGGTTGACCTCCAAAAGGTGAGGTAACCTAGCCTGATCTGGTTCTGTATTTACCTCTTCCCTTTGGCGGCCAGCGCAGTGTTCTGCCTCTTAAATAGTGGTGCCCAAAAGCCCAGGAGCTGTTGGCTCCTTTCCCAAGAGCCAGGATTGCGGAGCAGCAAAGAACACAAATTCAGGTGCCTTCAGCGGTAAAAGTGGGGGCAAATGCTTCTCACTGGGAAGTGTCAGCTCCACCTAAAGGCATTCAACCTCAAACCATGCACATGTCCCTCTGCCAACAGGACAGCCCAGTGGCCTGCCTTCTCATTTTATAAATGGAGAAACTGAAGACCAGAGCAAAGAAGGGACTTGTCCAAGTTCCCATAACTAGACAGTGCTGAAAATGGAACACAGGTTTCCCTAATTCCCATTAGGGACCCTCCGCCGGCCAGCCGCCTTTCTGTGCTCTCTGCACAGGACTAGGATTGCGGGGTGCTGTGCTCTGCAGTGGTCTTCAGATCTCTAGAATGATGCACTTCTCTGGGCTCTCGCAGCATGGGGAGGAGTTGAGGTCTGGCTGGGTGATGTGCATCTGACCTGCCTCTATGCCTATAGCTCTTATTCATAAGCAGATGGTAGAATTGCCAGTGACAGGAAGGCGCCTGTGCCAATGCCTGGGGAAAACAAGGCCAAAAGAACACAGTAGGTACCTGGAGTGGGGGCGCAGATTCCCATCCCGCTACGAACAACCTAGCAGGTGAGGAGGCTCGACCTTCCTGTGGGGTATCTTTGTCAGGGTTAAAGGGCATTGGAGTCCTGACCTGGGTCAACAACAAGACTAGGAGAGGCAGGAATCAAGACTCAGGAGACCAGGGCGCACTGTGGACAGGGAGTTGGGACCCCACTGGAAGCTGTCCCCTCTGCGGGCAGCAGGTGTGGAAGCCCTGGGGAATGCAGACAGGCTGAACCCACAGCAAAGTCCCCTCAGTAGGAACCACTCCAGTTATTAATTTGCAGCTCAAAGTACCCTGAGGGTGTCAAATATTTACATTGTACGGGACAGAATTTTTACACATGTGTAATCTTACAGGATTTCCATAGCTGCCTAAGGACATGAGCTGAGGCTGCACATTAGGGACGAGCTAAGTGAGCCCCAGAGGAGGGAAGCTGCTTTCCTAAGGCTGTAACTGGGACAGAGGTCTGAGTCTGAAGCTCTGGGATCTGGCCTCTAGCTATTCTCCATCCTTCACCTCTTTCCAGTGCTACAGGTTATCCTCCTGTTCTCTATGCCTTTGTGGAGGGGGTAGCAAGAGAGTCCGATATATTAGAGGCAGACACAGATTTGTAGAGTAGTGACTGAACATCTTGTCCCCACTGTTTGAAATGTCCTCTGCTCCCCTCCTTGGTATTGACACAATGAGCTTTTTCTTCCATCAGGGATGTTATTTCTAACATAAGGCCTTTGATGACACCTTCCCTCTGATGACTTTTCTGTTCTCTCATTGGACTGTGAAGTCCTTGAGGGCGGGGACTCGGCACGGAGCTGGCACTTTTGACAAGTACAAGTTGTTTAGTTTATGAAGGGGGGATGGGCTGTATGACTTGCCAGGCCCACCGTTTGGACATAAAATTGCAAAGTGAGCCTAGTCTATTCCCCAAACCAAGACACTGTAAAGACAACCCGACTTGGTCATTGCATACATGCTGAATACAACAGGGCTCCCCTTTAAAAAACTCCTGAGCTGTGCTATCCCCAAGATGGTGATCTAGGTTGTTCCCGACTTCACACCCTCTCCCAAGAAGAACAGCTAACAACTATTCAAGAGTAAGACACCGCCGAGAGGATTCGAGACCATGGGGTATGTCTGAAACACCCCCTTGCACCACAGAGACCAAGACAGACTGCACAGGAAGGATGGCTGTTAGCTGAGCCTATTGTGGTGGTCATCTCCCAAGGTATATAAATCAAGCCATCGTGTCATATGCCTTGAACTTATACAGGGAGGTATGTCAAGTATTTCTCAATAAAACTGGGGAGGGGGACGGGTAACAGGGACTTGGACGCACAGAGGTAAGATGGCCATGCAAAGACAGAGGCAGAGATCGGACTTAGCCATCCCAAATCAAAGAAAGCCAAAGATTGCCAGCATCCACTGGATGATACAAGAAGTAAGGAAGGATTCTTCTCTAGAGCCTTTGGGTGGGAGCAAGCCCGACTGACACCTTGATTTTGGACTTTTAGCCTCCATTTTAAGTAAAATTAAATTATCTTTCTGGGGAATAAAATCCTGTATGCGAACAGCCAAATTAATTTACAAGAGAGTAAAACGGGGGAGGGGAATTCATATTGTGAATGGATTCCCGAAGACTCCTTTCAATCGCACGCTTGATGAATAATTTTCTTTCTTTTTTTAAAAAGATTTTATTTATTTATTTGAGAGAGAGTGGGGAGAGGGCAGAGGGAGACAGAGGGGGACAAGAAGACTCCACACTGATCATGAGCCCAAAGTGGGACCCAAACTCTCAACCCTGAGTTCATGACTTGAGCTGAAACCGAGTCCACTGTTTAACCCGCTGAACCACCCAGGTGCCCCAAATATTTTTCTAATCTTAGATGGTGAAAAGCCTTTATAAATATGACAGGAAATCCAGAAACCATAAAGGATCAATAAATTTGACTGCATAAAATTAAAACTATTGGAATGCATAATAATAATAATAATAATGGTATATACGACTTTAGTGCTTATTTCACGCAAGCGCTAGGATGAAACTTTATATGCCTACACTCATTTCATTCTTGTAACAACCTCATGAGCTAAGTGTTGTTCTGATTCTTCAGTTTACAGACATGGAGCAAGAGGTTGAGTAACGAAACTATGGTCATTTGGCTCATCTGTTGGCGATGAAGCTGGAGTTGGCCTTCAGACCCCGTGCGCCAGCCACTCCCTGCATTGCCACCATAAATGTCAGAAGACAAAGACAAATGAGAAAAACGATTGCAACACATAGGACAGATGACTGATTTCTCTGATATACACAGAGGTCTTTAAAGTGAACCCAACAGAAAAATAAAGGATGCTAAACAACAGGTCACTGAGAAGCAGATGGCTGAAGTGTGCGCACACACCCATGCCCGTGTGTGTGCCCGTGTGTGTGCGCGTGTGTGCGTGCGTGTCCCCATTACGCTGGTTGCAAAGATTTAACTGGCTTGATAACATTCAGTGTTGGTGATGATGTGAATAAACAAGCATCTTCATACACGTAGTGGAATGCAAACGTAATTTACTACCAAATGTACCCAGATCCCTACACTCTTTTCAGAAGGACAATTTGGAAATTATCTATTAAAATTTAAAATATTCTCATCCATTTACCTAATAAGTGCACTTGTGGGAGTTTCTCTCACAGAAAATGGTCTCCAGAGTGCATTTCATCCACCAATGAAATATTATGTATGTCTTTAAAAAACAATGAGTTAAGGGTGCGTGGGTGGCTCAGTCATTAAGTGTCTGCCTTCCACTCAGGTGGTGATCCCAGGGTCCTGGGATCAAGCCTGCATCAGGCTACCTGCTCGGTGGCGGGAAGCCTGCTTCTTCCTCTCCCACTCCCCCTGTTCGTGTTCCCTTTTTCCTGTGTCTCTCTCTGTCAAATAAATAAATAAAATATTTAAAAAAATCAAAAGAAAAAGGATGAGTTAAAACCTTATGCATAAACATGGCAAGATATATAAAACATACCTAGTGGAGGAAAAAGTCATTACAAATATGATTATGATCTTGTATTGATACAAATTAAACAAAAAATTCAGACTATCTGTTTTAGATTACTATACATTTGTAAAGCACAGGAAAAAATATGGAAGGAATTTGTGTCACAATAAGGAATTTCCCTAAGTTATATATTTTCCTAATTTGAATTTTTAAAGAAATCTCTCTATACCCAGGGTGGGACTCGAACTCACTAGCCAAGAGATCAAGAGTTGGACACTCTACCAACTGAGTCAGGTACCCCCTCAGTTTGAATTTCTAACAACCAGAAGGTCATTCTTTTATAATCAGGAAAAACAGAAGTAAAGATAAAATGTAATCAAATCCATCAATAAATATTAATATAGTATATACAATATACTATATTAACAGAAAAATTATATAATCATAGTATAATTATATGATCTTATATAATTATAAGTTATATAATCACAATAATTATAATTATAATTACAATAATACATAATATATAATGTAATATTATAATATACAATATGCAGTAATTATATAATATATACTATAATATCATATATAATAATTATATTTTATAAATATACATTATAAATTAAATAACTAAAACAAATTAGATTAAATAAATTAAGTAAAAATTAAATGTAGATAAAATATTTAGAGATATAAAGCTAAAATTGACATCAGTGTTTGTGATAGGGTAGCAACTCCTGTGTATTCATAATCTGCAATCTTGCCCCAGTCGGATTCAGCCTGAGGATGACTTTTCCGGATTTTATTTAAGATTTTATTTATTTATTTGACAGAGAGAGATCACAAGTAGGCAGAGAGGCAGGCAGAGAGAGAGGAGGAAGCAGGCTCCTCGCCAAGCAGAGAAGTCTGATGCGGGACTTGATCCCAGGACGGTGAGATCATGACCCGAGCCAAAGGCAGAGGCTTAACCCACTGGGCCATCCAGGCGCCCTGTACCATTTTAATTTTAAGAAGTTTTTCAAGTGGCAGAAATTTAACCTTTGTGATGTCTATTAATCTTTTCCTTTGTGATTTCTGTCACTTTTTTTTAGATTTTGTTTATTTATTTATTTATTTATTTGAGAGAGAGAGCGCATGAGCCGGGGCAGGCACAAAGGGAGACAGAGAGAGAGGACCTCAAGCTGACTCTGCATTGAACTCAGAGCCGACTCGGGCTTGATCTCATCACTCTGAGATCAGGACCTGAACCAAAATCAAGAGTCAGATCTATTTTGTGATTTCTGTTAATCTTTCAAATTTATCTTGATAGTCTCTGTTCCTTCTTCCATCTTTCAACTTTTTACTTTATGTTTTTAAGCCTATTATTAAGTCTGCAGAATTCAGTGTGTATTTTACACTTACACTTAAAGCACATCTCAATTCGTACATTAAATTTTCAGAGGTTCAAGAGAAATGTAGTCTTCCCAATGCAATAAAATTGTGGTTGAAGGAGAGCTATTTTACTGGCTTCAGTATTTACATTTTAAATTAATTAAAATTTCATAAAATTGACACAACCCAAATGTCCATGAATGGGTAAATGGAGAAATACAATGCGGTATATCCATATAATGGACCACTATTCAACAATAAAAAGGAATGAAGCCTGGATACATACTACAGTATGAATGAACCTCAAAATACTATGTTAAGTGAAAGAAACCAGATTCAAAAGGCTGCAAACTGTATGATTCCATTATTATGAAATGTCCAGAATAGACAAATCTATTGAGAACAAAAAGCAGATTGCCTGCCACAAGGGTGGAATGGAAATTGATAGCAACTGGGCATGAGGAAATTTTTGAGGGTGATGAAAATGTCAAGTGAAATTTTAAAATTCAGTTCCTTAGTTACATTAATCACATTTTGAGTTGCTCCATAGTCACATGTGGCTACTGGTTACTGTGCTGGACAGGGCAATTCTAAATATTATAATTCATAAGCCTAATAATTACAAATGGAGCAGTGTACTTTATGAAATTCTTACCTTTATTTTTTTTAAGCTAAAGTGCAATGAAACTGCAAATTAAGCCTTAAATGACCACATGTCATAAAACAGAATACTAAAGCTTAAGTCCCTAAAAACTTGAAAGTTTAGAGGCACCTGGGTGGCTTAGATGGTTAAGTGCCTGACTCTTGATTTTGACTCAGGTCATGATTTTGAGGTTGTGGAATCAAGCCCCACATCAGGCTCCGTGCTCAGCACAGTCTGCTTGTTCCTCTTCCTCTGCTTCTCACCACCACCCCACGCCCCCCACCCCCGCCACACTCAGTCTCTCTCTCTCTAAAATAAATGAATAAATAAAATCTAAAAAATTTTTTTAAAAACTTGAAAGTTTAAAATAATGCTTTCAATATACATTTATATTCCAAAGGATAAACTAAAAATTCAAATATACAATAGTCAAGACTGCATAGTACTTACTTAAGGATAGACATATTGATTGATAATAAAGAATTGAGAGTCTAGAAATAAACGATCATATTTATTGATTTTTAACAAGGATGCCAAGACAATTCAATGATCTTTTCAGCAAATGACACAGGGACAAATGTAAATTTATATGTAAAAGGATGAAGTTGAAACCTGGCCTCACACCACATACAAAAATTCACTCAATATGGATCATAGAGGGGTGCCTGGTTGGCTCACTTAGTAGAGCATGTAACTCTCTCTTTTTTTTTTTTTTTTAGATTTTATTTATTTATTTGACAGAGAGAGAGAGAGACCACAAGCAGGCAGAGAGCCAGGAAGAGGGGAGTGGGAAGCAGACTCCCCACTGAGCAGAGAGCCCAATGCGGGGCTCAATCCCGGGACCTTGAGATCATGACCAGAGCCGAAGGCAGAGGCTTAACGCACTAAGCCCCCCAGGTGCCCCAAGCATGTAACTCTTGATCATGGAGTTGTGAGCTTAAGCCCCACATTAGGTGTAGACATTTCTTAAATCAATCAATAATCAATCAATCAACTTAAAACAAACAAAATACCCAAATGGATCATAGACCTAAATTAAGAAACTAATACTATAAAACACTTAGGAGAAAGTATAGGAGTAAATCTTTGTGACCTTGAGTTGGGCAATGGGTTTTTAGATACAATGCCAAAAACATAAGCAATAAAAGAAACAATAAATTGAACTTCATCAACATTAAAAACTTCTGTGTTTCAAATAACAGCATCAAGAAAGTGAAAAGAAAATTCATGGCATGATAAACGTAAGGAAAATAAAAGACCTCAAGACTGTGAAAAAACAAAGAAAGTGAGAAGTAGAACTCATACAATGGGAGAATATGATTTACCAATCATATATCTCATAAGGGATTAATATCTAGCCCATATAAGGAACTCATTCAATTCAATAAATAGGAAGACAAATGATCCAATTAAAAATGACCATTTTCTGAAAGTGCTATATGGACAGCCACAGTTCACATGAGAAGATACTCATAACCATCATCATTAGTTATCATTGCAAATAAATGAGGTGCCATTTCACACCTGCTAGAATGGCTACAACAAAAAGCATTGAAATACCAGCTGTTGATGCAGATGTGAAGAAACTGGAAGTCTCGTTTCTGGTGGAAATGAAAAATGGTGCAGCCACTTTAGAAAACAGCTTGACCGTTCTTCAAAGGTTAAGCATAGAGTTAACCATATGATCTAGCAATTCCACTCTCGGATACCACCCAAAGGAAAGGAAAACATATTTCCACACAAAAACTTGTACCTGAATGTTCATAACAGCCATGGCAGAAATAACCCGAATGTCCATCAGTCCGTTTGGTCTCAAAACCAAATCAAACGTAGTGTATCTGTACAGTGGAATGTTATCCAGTGATGACAAGGAATGGAGTACTGACACAAGGGATAACATGGATGAACCTTGAAAACATTATGCTAAGTGAAAGAAGCCAGACACAAAAGGCCTCATATTATAGAATTTCATTTATATGAAATGTCCAAAATGGGTAAATCTATGGTGGTAGAAAGTTGAGTAGTGGCTTCCAGGGACTGGGAGAAGTGAGGAATAAGTAATCCTGGTAGGTTTCTTTTTCTTCTTTTCTGTCTTTTTTTTTTTTTTTTTTTCCTTGAGGGAGGGGGAAGAGAGAGAAGAGGGAGAGAGAATCTTAAGCAGGCTCCATGTCCAGTGCGGAGCCCAACACAGGGCTCAGTCTCACAACCTTGAGATCAAGACCTGAGCTGAAATCAAGAGTCAGATGCTTAACCAACTAAGCCACCCACATGCTCCACTCTCTTGCTTTTTAAAAAAGGTTTATTTAGTTAAGCAATCTCTACATGCAACATGGGACTCAAACTCATGATCTCTAGATCAAGAATCACATGCTCTTCTGGTTGAGCTAGCCAGGTGCCCTCAGGTTTTCTTTTAAAAGTGATGAAAATGTTCTGGAAACAAATGATGGTGTTAGTTGCACAATTCTTTTTTTTTTTTTTTTAGCATCTTTTAAAAAAATTTTTTTTAAATTAACATATAATGTATTATTTGTTTCAGGGTACGATTTTCTAAATATATTAAAACCCATTGAACTATATGCTTTAAACAGGTGAATAAGACATATATATATATATATGTACATATATATATATATTCCCAAAAAGTTGTTTTTAAAAAATCAATTATAGATTTCATAGTTACGGGAATTATGGGAATCAAAAAATATTATGGAATGTAATAAAAGCCATGTTTGCTTGTTTTTTAAGATTTTGTTTATTTATTTGACACAGAGAGAGATCACAAGTAGGCAGAGAGGCAAGCAGAGAGAGGGGAGGGGAAGAAGCAGGCTCCCTGCTGAGCAGAGAGCCCGATGTGGGGCTCGATCCCAGGACCCTGAGATCATGACCTGAGTTGAAGGCAGAGGCTTAATCCACTGAGCCACCTAGGCGTCCCAGTAAAAGCCATGTTAAAGCTAAATGCTGGGTTAAAGCTCTGCCTTTGGCTCAGGTCATGATTCCAGGGTCCTGGGATCGAGCCCCGCCTCGGGCTCTCTGCTCAGCAGGGAGCCTGCTTCTTCCCCTCCCCTCTCTCTGCCTGCCTCTCTGCCTACTTGTGATCTCTGTATGTCAAATAAATAAATAAAATCTTTTTAAAGAAATCTAAATGTTTTCATTTGAGGCTCCTGGGTGGCTCAGTAGGTTAAGTGTCTTCCTTCCACTCAGGTCATAATCCCAGACTCCTGGGATTGAGCCCCTCATCAGGTTCCCTTCTCAGTGGGGAGCCTGCCTCTCCCTCTCCCTCTTCTGGTCCCCCAGCTTGTGCTCTCTCTCTCTCTTTCTCAAATAAATAAATAAAGAAAATCTTTAAAAAATAAAATAAAATGGAAGAAAAGAGAAATCTGAATATCTTAAATAAATCAACTTCTCAAATTAAGTTGTTAGGTTAACCAACAATAATATTGCTTAATGCAATAATTGTACTGTTTATTTGGCAGAACATTAAGGCATGATAGTTAGGAAAAAAGGAAAAAAGGGGGAAAGCTTGCTCTAGAAAAGAACATGTATTAAATAAGCAGCTCAGTCAACTCTGAAACTGATCTTAGAATAAGTAAGAACGTAATGAATGTGAAGGAAACACCACAGACTTATCAGGGCAACGGATACGTTATTCATCAAATAAATTTCAAATAACTTAAATAATAATTAAAGGTCAAAAAGAAACAATAAAAACAGAAGATGAGATAGTGATCCTGTAGCAGGGAAGGATTTTCCAAACAAAAAATGTGGGGACACCTGGGTGGCTCAGTTGGTTAAGCATCTGACTCTTGACTTCGGTTCAGGTCCTGATCTCAGAGTGGTGAGATCAAGCCCGAGTCGGCTCTAAGCTCAAGGCAGAGTCGGCTTGAGGTCCTCTCTCTCTGTCTCCCTTTGTGCCTACCCCGGCTCATGCGCTCTCTCTCTCAAATAAATAAATAAATAAATAAACAAAATCTAAAAAAAAAGTGACAGAAATCACAAAGGAAAAGATTAATAGACATCACAAAGGTTAAATTTCTGCCACTTGAAAAACTTCTTAAAATTAAAAAGGTACAGGGCGCCTGGATGGCCCAGTGGGTTAAGCCTCTGCCTTTGGCTCGGGTCATGATCTCAGGGTCCTGGGATCAAGTCCCACATCAGACTCTCTGCTTGGCGAGGAGCCTGCTTCCTCCTCTCTCTCTGCCTGCCTCTACCTGCTTGTGATCTCCGTCTGTCAAATAAATAAATAAAATCTTAAAAAAATTTTTTTTAAAGGTACATGGGGTGCCCAGTTGCCTTGGTTGGTTGGGCATCTGATTCTGATTCTTGATTTCAGCTCAGGTCGTGATCTCTGGGTGGTGGGATGGAGCCCTGGGCGGGGTGGGGGTTCTGTGCTGAGCATGGAGCCTGCTTGGGATTCTCTTTCTCCCTCTCCCTCGGCCCCTCTCTCCACTTGTGCACTTGAGCACTCTCTCAATAAACAAACAAATAAACAAACAAATAAAATCTAAAGGTACATCATACAGATATTTCAAATTTATATCCCGAACAAAGACTTACTTAACATGTGTTAAGTATATTTATGACCTCAGTTTTCTAAAGTAAAACAAAGTGCCATTCTATACCCTGGGCAAAAAACCACAATGCTGAACAGCAAAATGTTGGCAGTTATAGGTCGTGAGCTTACGAGAACTGTTTGGTTCTACTACCTGCATGACCTTAAGCAAGTCATTAAACTCTCTGTGCCTCAAATTCCTCATATGTAAAATGAAAGTAACGATAGTATCTTCCTGACAGAATTGTTGTGAGGACTAAATGAATTGATGCCAGTGAAGTGCTTACAACAGAGACCTGCATGTGGTCGGCACTCAATAAGTCCCAGTATTATATTTCATTTATTTATTTGACACAGAGAGAGAGACAGACAGACAGACAGACAGCAAGGGAGGGAACACAAGCAGGGGGAGCACTAGAGGGAGAGGGAGAAGCCTGCTTTCCGCTGAGCAGGGAGCCCAATGCGGGGCTCAATCCCAAGACCTGGGATCATGACCTGAGCTGAAGGCAGACGCTTAATGATTGAACCCCCCAGGCGCCCCCCAGTATTGTTATTAATATCATATGTTTCCTTACACATGGGCTGTTGGAGCTTCTATTTGGTGACCCAGGATATTAAGGATTGTAATGCACGAGAACACTGACACCGACACTTACATGTTACAGGAAAGGACATGTGAAAATAGGTCCAACAAATCAAAGAATAAAGATAATGCATATTATTCACATTGTGTAAAGTTTAGGAGTTATCATACAAACATGATGAACCAGAGTCTCAAAAAAAAAAAAAACAACAACCCCGACCTTGAGACCAAGTGAAATTGGTCTAATATAGGGCCAAGTGAAATTCTTACTTCTCTTACCAATGACCAAGAAGATTTCATGGATCTTCTTTTAAGGATCATTGCAGCCACAGAATAGAACTTATTGGCTGGAATTACCATGAATAGTCAGCAGTAAGAACTGTTGTAGGAGCCTGTGTCTCTGAAAATAGAGCTAGCTCTGAATGGAAGGTGTGGGTGGGTTGGGGGTGTGGTCAGCTTGGGTGGAATGCTGACTTGTTGTACCCCTCTAGTAGATCACTGAACCCTTCTAGCATAAGAGACTTTCCGCTATCACCAACAGGATTTTCTTTGTAACTCTGGTCTCCTATGGCAGTGGGAGGTCCCCTCCAGAGACAACTTAATCTCTCATACATAAACACATCTCACAAGCATCTGCAGACAAGCCTTCCGTAGAGAACTGAGCTTGGTCATGGATGCAGAGACCACTGCTGGCATACCGAATCTAGGCACCGAATTGTGTGTGAGCTCACAGACGTTTGTTCCCTGTGTGTGTAGATACGTTCAGATAGTCCTTTGTTAATGACCTGTTTCTAGAATGCCCAGGGATGATTCTAGATTTGGCTACATCCCAGGTGTTTTCACTCACTTCCCCTGGGCATCCAGAGGGTGAGGGCTAGAACCTACGTTTAGAGCCCCATTCTGGCACCCCCTTCTTGCTTTTCCTCTCCAGGAAGAGGGGACCCACAGTGGATTCCGGAGAGAGGTTGAGGTGGCTGCCCGAGCTTGCCTGTGATAACCAGACTGGGCTGTGCCAAGGGTGTGAATGGCGTAGACCTGGCCACAGGCCACCTTCAGAGAAGGAGCTCACTTGTGACTCAGCCTGGGCTTGTAAGAAATGAAGAGAAAGGAAGGCAGATGCTTAAAACATGGTCATCAGTTGAATCTAAGTATCTAATTGGACTCATTCAAGGTATTCCTAGTGTACACCAGACTGTTAGTAGCAATGATCTCTGGACAACAGAATTAAGGGAAATTTGAAATCCTTTTTAGTATATATCTCTATCATGTTTGATTTTTTTTTTTTTTGACAAGAATGTATTTGTTTTACAAGCAGAAAAAGAGAAATATTAAAATAAATAGATAAGGGGCACCTGAGAGGTTCAGAGGGTTAAGCCTCTGCCTTTGGCTCAGGTCATGATCCCAGGGTCTTTGGATCGAGCCCTGCGTCGGGCTCTCTGTTCAGCAGGGAGCCTGCTTCCCCCTCTCTCTCTGCCTACTTGTGATCTCTCTGTCAAATAAATAAAAAAATCTTTTAAAAAATAGATAAAACATAAATTTAAAAAGTCTTTCCTGTCTAGTTAATTTGTCAGTGGGTCTCAAAAGCCTTAAAAATGTGTTTACCTTTCGAGGTAGTACTTTTTTTTTTTTTAAAGATTTTATTTATTTATCAGAGAGAGAGGGCCAGAGAGCAAGCACAGGCAGACAGAATGGCAGGCAGAGGCAGAGGGAGAAGCAGGCTCCCTGCCGAGCAAGGAGCCCGATGCGGGACTCGATCCCAGGACGCCGGGATCATGACCTGAGCCGAAGGCAGCTGCCCAACCAACTGAGCCACCCAGGCGTCCCTCGAGATAGTACTTTTTTTTTTTTTTAAGATTTTATTTATTTATTTGACAGAGAGAAATTACAAGTACACTGAGAGGCAGGCAGAGAGAGAGAGAGAAGGAAGCAGGCTCCCTGCTGAGCAGAGAGCCTGATGCGGGACTCGATCACAGGACCCTGAGATCATGACCTGAGCCGAAGGCAGCGGCTTAACCCACTGAACCACCCAGGCGCCCTTGAGGTAGTACTTTTATTTTAGAAATTTATCTTAGGGAAATAATCAGCAATATGTGAAAGATTTAGCTTTACGAATATTCACGAGGATACGAATTATAAGAGCGAGAACAGGCCATAACTAACAATAGGGGGCTGGTTAAAGACTTATGGTATCATCATACTATGCGCTATTAGTATTTTAAATGCTAGTTACTTTAAATGTTATTGTATGAGAATTGTGGTGACAGATACTTAGAGTAGAACACAAGTCATTAACTAAATGTGTGTACTTCATGACACTACATACATAAATCAAAGAGCTCAGAAGTCCATTAACAGATGAATGGATGAAGAAGATGTGGTATGGGGGGCGCCTGGGTGGCTCAGTGGGTTAAAGCCTCTGCCTTCGGCTCAAGTCATGATCCCAGGGTCTTGGGATTGAGCCCTGCATCGGGCTCTCTGCTTAGCAGGGAGCCTGCTTCCTCCTCTCTCTCTCTCTGCCTGCTTCTCTGACTACTTGTGATCTCTCTGTCTGTCAAATAAATAAATAAAATCTAAAAAAAAAAAAAAAAGAAGACTTGGTTTTTATACACAATGGAATATTACTCAGCCATCAAAAACCAAAATCTTGTGATTTGCAACAACATGGAAGGAATTAGAGGGTATTATGCTGAGCAAAATAATTCAGTCAGAGAAATACAAATATGTATGATCACTCATACGTGGAATTTAAGAAACAAAGCAGAAGAACAGAGGGGGAGAAAAGGAAAAATAAAATAAGATGAAAATTGAGAGGGAGGCAAACCATTAGAGACACTGAATTCTAGGAAACACACTGAAGGTTGCTGGAGGCAAGGGAACTGATGGAGGGATAATTGGATGATGAGCATTAAGGAGGGCTCTTGTTAATAATAAGCACTGGGTGTTACATGCAACCGATAAATTACTAAATTCTACCCCTGAAACTACAAAAAAGTTCCAAATTCTGAATTTGCTATGTTTTTTTGCTCTGTTTTGTTTTTTATAGATTTTATTTATTTATCAGAGAGAGAACAGGAGCAAAAGCAGAAGGAGAGGAAGAGGGAGAAGCAGACTTGCTGCCCAGTAGGGAGCCCCACACAGACTTGAACCCAGGACCCCAGGACCAGGACCCAAGCCAAAGGCAGATGCTTAACCAACTGAGCCACACAGGCACCCCTGAATTTGCTTCATTTTAGAATAAGAGGATATTGATATATCTTATATTCTGTATCTTTGTAATGAAGTAATTACTACATTGGAACCACTATTAAAATTACAAGCTATTTATAAAAAAAAAAGAAGACTGGGAGTTAAAATGAAAATGTTAGCTATGCTTATTTCTGAGGGGTCAGATTACTGGCTTATTTTGATTTTGTGTTGTCTTCCTGTAATTTTCAAAGATTCCATAATAAACATGTATTACATTGTAGTCATATTGTACAATAAGCTTCTTAATATTGAAAAAATTCTATTCACTGAGAGATGAGAATAACAAAGCTGAATCCTAGAAATTCAGGGGGGCTCGTAGCCCACAAGAATAGGTAGGTGTCCTAGACACAGCGGCAAGTAACCCACTGAGAGGAAGATGCTGTGCTAACTTGCCATCTCTAACTCCCACAGCGTTCCTCAGGGTGAGGATTATTATCGCCATTTACAGACCAACAAATGGGTTCAGAGAGGTAAAGGGACCCATCAAGATCTCACAACACATTCTTGGCTTTGCTAGCATTTGGACCCAACTCTCCGCAGCAGAGTGTGGAAAAGTGTCCCTGGGGCTGGCCTGCTGTCTCTCCTCATCAGCGAGGTCAGACTTGCAGCCCAACACGATTGAGTGGGGGACTCACATTCCTAAGATGTCACCCACTGACTTGATGGTGACACTGTTCACATGGCCAGTCTCTGAACATGGGACACCTCCAATGCCAAGGTTCACACAGTTGAGGAAACACCCCACCCCCGTCCTTTGGCCAGACTAGCAGAGGCCTGATGTTCAGCAGCCCTCCCCTGCCCAACTCTGCGGAATGTGCCCCGAAGCAAACTGGCACTGGGACTCACATCTACTCCTTTACCTCCTGAGCAACTGGGAGGTCTTGGCTGCCAGAAGCTTCAACGCCTCGGGTCTGAATTTCTCAAAGTGAGCCTTAGGAGGTCCTCTGAACTGGGTCCTCTGAGAGGCATAGAATGGAGGTGGCCAAAGCTAGGGAGAGATGGAGGAAGAATCTTCAGCCTTGGGTAGGAGCTGAGAAATGGGTTGAAATGAGATCAGTTGGGGGAGGGGTGGGGGGCAGAACTGTTGTTAAACTTCTTTTATTCCCCATTTCTGTTAGTATTGTTCTAATATTTGTGTAATAGTTATAATTTTAAAAACCCACCCTGAGTTCCCAAAGAGAAAAAAAAGATATGTGGACATTTCCCCGAATCCCTCAATAGTTAACAACCACCTATTCCTCTGCCCTTTAAGATCCAGGACAGACTGGTTTAGGTCCACATGGACTAAGGCTTAGTTATTCAGCTCTCCTCTCTGTAATTTGCCTGCCATTTATTGCATTTGCAGAACCTGCCAGAGCAGCCAACACATGGTGAATGCTCTATAAATATTTGTTGAATAAATGAGCAAACTGGGTTTGTACCCTCATTCAGAACACATTCTGAGCCTTGCCAGTAGGAAGGGGCTTTTTGTACTAATGGATGTTAATAAAAGGAGATATCTTTTTAAAAAGCAAAGAAACTATTTTCTATGGAATAAGAGTGTCAAGTTAGGCACAGTTTATTAATTTGTCTGCCTCAATAAACACTATTTCTCAGTACATCCTTTGAGCCAACAGCAATCCCTTGAGTCACGATCAGATCGAGAGCAAGTGTTGACACCTCAGGTTGGATCTAATGCGTTGATAAAGTGAGAGCACTGTGCATAAGATAAGCTGGAGACTTCCACATTCAAGAGTGATGATGCTGGAGACTTGCAGTTAGACATGCTGCATTGACTCTAGAAAGTCCAGTTTTATTGAGATGTAACTCACACCATACAGTTCACCTATCCAAAGTGCAAAAGTCAGTGGCTTTTAGTATATTCATAGAGTCATGCATCCATCACCATGATCAATTTCGGAACATTTTTATCACCTCGAAAAAAAAATTCCTTAACCATTTCCACCCCATCCCCTGGACTCTATCCTAGATAACCACTGATCCATTTTCTCTCTGTATAGATTCCCCTATTCTGGATATTTTATGTAAATGGAAGCATTTGTGACTTTGTGACTTTTGCTAAGCATTATGTTTCCAGAATTCATGTTGTAGCATGTATGGGTACTTCATTTCTTTTTATCATTAAGTAAAATTCCATTGTATGGATATACCACATTTGACTTATCCATCTTCAGCTGTTGACTGTTTGAGCTGTTTCCATTTTTTGACTACCATCAATAATTTTGCTTTGAACATTCATTCATTGTGTGAATATATACACAAGAGTGGGATTGCTGGGTCCTATGGTCTATGTTTATCTTTTTTACATTCCCATGAATACAATGTGAGGTTCCAATTTCTCCACATCTTTTTTTTTTTTTGTAAAGACTGAGATAAATCAGACCAGCATTTTAATTTGCACAGGAAGAGAGGATGGGGGGAAATACAGTCCAACATGAAAATATTCTCTTGAGATGCTTCAATTAGATTCTTGCCCCTTCTCCTTAATAAAGAGAAAATCACAAATTTAGAACAGATACCCTCTCAGAAATGATAATTATGTTGCAATACTGGTTGCATCAGGATGGCATGTTGTTTCCAATGAGTTCTGCTCTTATTATGGAAGTATCAGAACCCACTTCCGACACAGCACTCTCTGGGAAATAAAAGAGTGAGGCATCTGTTAAAGTGTCTTTATAGCACTGAGAGCTCTCAGAAGAGCTCATATTTTGGAGGGAATTTCTCCACATCTTTAAGAGCATTTGTTACTATCTGTGTTTGTGATGTTAGCCTCCTACTGAGTATCAAGTGGCATCTCATTTTAGTTTTGAGTTTGTCTTTCCCTTATGGCTAATGATGTTGAACATCTTTCCATGTGCTTATTGGCCATAGATACATCTTCTTTGGAAAAATGTTATTTGGATCTTGTGCTCATTTAAAAATTGGGTTATTTGCCTTTTTATTATAGATTGTAAAAGTTCTTCGTATATCCCAGATACAAGTCCCTTATCAGATATATGATTTGAAAATATTTTCTCTTGTGAAAGTTCTCTTCTCACTTTCTTGATGGTGTCATTTGGAAACAGAAGTTTTTAATCTTCATGACTAATTTATTTTTTCCTTTGTTACTTGTGCTTTTGGTATTACATCAAAGAAAGCTTTTTCTCATGAAAATTTAGTCTTATATTTTCTTCTAGAGTTTTAAAATTTTAGCTCTTACATTTAGGTCTATGATCCATTTTAAGTTAATTTCTGTGTGTGGTGTGAGGTAGGGGTTCAGCTTTGTTCTTTTGTGTGTGGATCTCCAGTTATCTTGGCACCACCTATTGAAATGACTATTCTTTCCCCCACTGAGTTGTCTTGGCATTCTTATCAAAGATCAACTGATCACAATATAAAGGTTTATTTATGACTCTCAATTCTATTTCATCCATCTGTAGGCCTATCCTTATGCCAGTATCACACTTGATTGCTTGATTACTGTAGATTTGCAGTAAGTTTAAAAATTGGGATATATATAAGTCCTCCAAATTTGTTGTTTTTCAAGATTATTTTGGCTATTCTGGGTCCATAAAATTCCATATTTCTACAATGAACCGTGCAAAGAAGTCAGTACTTTTTTTTGTCTTTTAAGTAGGCAGTATGCTCAATGTGGAGCCCAATGCAGGCTTGAATTCACAACCCTGAGATCAAGACCTGAGCTGAGATCAAGAGTATGATGTTTATCCAGTTGAGCCACCCAGGCACCCTGAGAAGCCAGCAAGATTTTGAAAAGCATTTTAAAAAAATACTTTATTTATTTATTTGAGAGAGAGAGAGTGAGCAAAAGAGAGCATAAGCAGGGAAGCAGGGGTAGAGGGAAAGGGAGAAGCAGGCTCCCCACTGAGTAGGGAGCCAGATTCTGTACTCTATCCCGGGACCCTGGGATTGAGACCAGAGCCAAAGGCAGATGCCTGACCAACTGAGCCACCCAGGTGCCCTTGAAAGGGATTTTTAAAAGTATAAATTGCTTTAAAAAAAAAAAAGGCAAAAAAAGCTTAAAAAAAAAAGAGTAAGGAGGGGTAAATGATTTGACCAAGCAATAGAAGCTGTGGCCCAAAGTCTGCAGAAAGGAACCAATAATGGGGCATGAGAAGTTCAAGAAGGTCCTCTTACATAAAATCTTTTTTAAAAATGCTTTTCAAAATCTTGCTGGCTTCTCAGGGTGCCTGGGTGGCTCAGTTGGATAAACATCATTGGAAACACAGGGTACCAAGGAACGTGGGAGTGACTTGCAGAGTTGAAATAGGGGATGAGCTAAAAGTCTATTCTCACAGAAGTCCAACACTCCTGATGTCCCCTGAACACCCCTTCAAAGCCTGGTGACAGCTCCTCCTCCAGGCAAGAGATTAGAGATTTGCTCTTTTCTAGAGCAGTAGTCTTAAATTGTGGTTCATGAACTGGTTTAGGCCCACAGACTTTGTTACTGGCCCTAATAAGATAAGTACAGAAAATACAAATAAGTATTTAGAATTTCCATAGAAAATTAAAATTGCCTCAACATTCAAGTGAGTTCTCAGTGGAGTTTTCTTGCTGAACAGGATGTAGACCAGTTTGGATGTTTGAACTCCAGTTGGAAGTCATGTGTGGTAGGAGATATGGACTAGCCATGCACGCTAGAACTACATGTGGGTCCCTGACAGATCAGATTTAAAAACAGGTCCTTCACCACAGATAGCTTGAGAAGCATCCCCTAGAGGCTGACAGACCAGTTGTATGTGTGGTTAGGAGAGGGTTGAGGCTCCTGGTTAACAAACTTCATTCTCAACAATAGGATATCCAGCCTTCCTCCCACACTCATTCAAGAAAATTGTCAGGTAGGCTTACACCCTCCCCTAACACCCATCTCCAGAGAGGCGTCTAGAAGATTCTTATCAGCAAAGACTTAATGGTCCAGAGAGACTTTGAAACGTTGACATTTAGAAGTCTCTTCAGATAAAAAGCTGCTTGACACCCCATATCAATATCTCTACAGTGACGTTCTTCAATGGATAAGTTATACCCATGCACCTAAAGCTTAAAATAAAGTTCTAAAAGGTTTGTTTTGGTTTTTGAATAGGTTTTATACTAATATGGTCCAGAATTCAAAAGACTCAAAAGGGTGCAATGAAGAGTGCCATCAGCTACTTCTTTGTTCTCATCTGGTAAACTGTTTAGCACCTCACTCTTTAATATAAATAGGAAGTCTATATGAAAGACAGAAACCAAATTAAAGAAGTAAGAAGTGCAGAGAAAAGAATGTAGAGAGAAGAAAAGTTCAAAAAAAGGAAAAGAATCATATCCCTGGAGACAGAAGAGAAGCTATTCCACTCATAGAAGAATGGTAGCCTATTAGAAAAAGGAATATTCAGCGAACAATAAAAGAGAACTCTGAGAATTTAAAAATATAAATATTTAAAATTCAACAAGAAAAGTTAGAAAAAATAGTTTATGAAATCTTCCAGAAAGTAAAACAAAGAGATAACGAGATGATAAATTAGATACAGAAGCTAGGAAACTCAAAGGATCAGGTCAGAAGATCCAACATCCTGACAACAGGAGGTCCAGATGGACGGAACAAAAAAAGAGGGGGAAAGAAATCATTTAAGAAATAATCAAAGGAATTTTTTTTCCCACAACAGAAAGATATAAATTTCCAGGTCAAAAAGACCCATCAAACACCTAGTATAATGAGTGAGGAAGGAGCCATCCCAAGGCACAGCGTTGTGAACTTCCAGAATACCAGAGGTCAGGGAGAAGAATCGAAAAACTTCAGACGTGAGATACAAAGGACAGAGGGCTGATATGGCATTGAGTATTACAACAGCCACTCTGGAAACTAGAATTCTGTACTTGGGGAAACCATTGATCCAGTGTAAAGACATTTTCAGTTATATTAATAAGTAACATTTTACTTCCTTTGCTCACTTTCTTAGGAAGTTACTGGAAGATGTGCACCACCTAACCAAGGCAGGAAATCAAGGAAGCAGAAGATGTGGAATCCACAGGACTGTGGGGAAAGCTGCCTTAGCCCTAACCAGGATGGAGGGGAAAGTAAGGAAGGAGGGGTGGAGGGAGAATGAAGCAATGAAGTGCGTGCAAGGAAAAAGCAGTGGCAAAAGACCAAGGGGGTCTCGGGTCTCCTTTGGCTCCAACTCTTCCGGAGGCACATTTTTAATCCTATACTTGGCTTTGTGGGACACTCCACTATCCTTGTAACAAACTCCTCTTCTTGCTTAACTAGTTCACACTGGATTTCAGTCACCTGCAACCAAAAGAGCCTTCCTGATACCTTTGCTACTCAAGGAGTTAGAACCAGCAAGCACCAACATCATGTTGGTTAGAAATCTTGTTAGAAATGCAGATTCCCATGCATCTCCCAGACCTACTCAACAGAATCACATCATAACAGGTTTCCCTCTACATATTAAAGTCTGAGAAACACTGTCCTAATATAACTACTTCACAAGGTCAAGGACTGGGCATATTAGAGGTAATATGTAGAATCCCTGAAAATGTAGTAGGTGCCCTGTAAGTTATTGATTATGAAGAGGATGGGGGGGGGAGGAGGAAAAGGAGACGAAGAAGAAGGAACTAGGAACACTTGGGAATGACCGTCTCAGTCCCTGGGTCCACAATAAACGGTGGTTCTGAACCAAATTACAAAAACAGGCATACAACAGAAAAGGCAAAAGCACGTTTCTACCAGGAAACAGGTTTCAGCTCTGTTCCGGGAACCTGTCAGGTTAGTCAGTCTAGGTGTCAACATGGGAAACCGGTAAGAAAAGCCACCTCTCAGGTGTGGCAATTGACTAGGAGTGAGTGACAGATACTCAGCATCTGGGTGACGTTTGGCAGGGGAAATGCTGAGCTAACCCAGCCTTTCTCAGCAGGGCAAGCCTTCGGCCCCAGCACTCAGGAAGTAGGTCAGGGGGAAATATCCTGAGTGAGCAATGCTGAATTGCTTTTTCAGGCAGAAATCCGTGGCCCATAGGGCTGGGGGTGGATAGGGAATGGGAATGACAGAAGGTTGGGGGGCCTACTGCGGGGGTAGGGGTAGGAAATCACATCCCATTCTTGGCAGAAGCAAGGTTGCCTCTCACATAGTTTTCCTGGCTCTGGTCCTTTGGCGTTTAGCCACCTTCTTCATGCTGGGGGGCTTCCAGGGACTTTGGAATGCTGAGTAAATCTGAATGAAGCCTGGGACTGGAAAGATATTAAGGGAAGGAGATGTGCTTGTAGAAAACCCGTGTCCTATCTCAGCCATCAATGTGCTGTGGATCGAGCACAATGACTCCAGGTCCGCACCTCCCCGAGAGTTCCTGCTGATCACTGCTTCCTAATTGCCCACCAATTGTATGGCACTGAACTCAGTCCTTGGGAGTCCTTCCTAGAGGTGCATCACAGCCCTCAAAAAATTTACACAACAGAGTCTCCAGTCCTTTAAAATAACCATGGAAATCTTAATTCTAGTCAGAAATAGCAAACTCCATCCTTAAAAGGATGTCTTTGTGAAGACTGAGTGTAGGTACTGACTTTGCAGCCACCATGATGGTGACCAAAGCCTAACATTTCCTGTGACTGGCAGCGAGAACATACTTACTATGTGCCAGGCACTTTTGTAAGTGTATTTTATGTACTTTAAATGTATTGTATATTTTAATTCATTTGATCCTCACTACAACCTTGCGATCTTAAATACAATGTCAGTCTCCATTGTACAGATGGGAAAGCTGAGGCAGAAAGAGAGTAAGTGAGGTCGTGTAGTAGATGGCAGAACCAAGATTCAAACCCAGGCCATTTGGCTCCAGGGTTTAACCCTGTTCCTTAACCATGCATCGTACTTAGACAATGGGCACAGGTGTCCACAATGGCTCTCTTGCAAACAGATCCCACCTTGCCCTTAAACAAACGATCTGATTTTAGCCAGATAACTCAGAACAACATGGTGAGGGGTAAGAGTGGAGGTGTCAAAGGTCAGAGATCTGGGGTCTACTCGTGGTGCCGCCGTTTCAAAAGGAAGGCCACTTATGTGGATCGGGTTCTCAACAAGGTCAGGTACTGGGCACTTTCCATGTTTGATCTCCCGTCTCTGTCCCTCCCTGGGTTTCGGTTTCCTTACACATCAGGTGGAACAAGTGAATTCAGTGATTTGGTCTGGACCAGACTCACTGGAGAGGTACCAGGTGCCGTGCCAGGTGCTGAAGGGCACAGACAAATGAAGTAGAGACCTCGTCTTTGCAAGGCTCCCGGGCCAATTCTCTTTCATTTTATAAATCCTCTGGAGTTGAGCAACGCGATCATTACCCCTGTTTTTGAAAATGGGGGGAATGATATTTGAACACTCAGTTCAGTCGTAGCCAAAGAGAATGTGAGCACAGGTCGATTCTTAGCTTGGGGCTCTCTCTGCTCCTGATTAAAAACTACAAAGTCCACTTTGAATTCCTAACTTCCCCCAGTCATGTGGTACCTCTGTTCTGCCTTCCCCATCCTGACAAGTGCAGACACACATGCACACGCACATACACACACGCTCGGTGCTGGACCCCCGAAAAACACAAGGTCAATGCTATGGAGTAGCTGACAGTCAGCCCCCTCTGGCAGCCCTCCTTTCTGGGGCAGAGTACAGAGCTGAGAGTCTGAGTGCAGAGTCAGCAAAGCCACAGCATCCCGCTGACTCGGAACTGAAGCCTCTTGCCCCGTCATTACTTGACAGTGGGCAGGAAGTCCTCAGCTAAAGATAAGGTCAGTCTGGTGGCAGAGAGGAAGGGGCTGGTGAGCGCAACCTTCTGCTAAACGCACCCCGACCATTGCCGTGGGCTCTCCTGCAGCAGCCAGCACTGTGCCCTGCAAACAGTAGGTGCCCAGCGTGGTTTCCTGATGGATTAGCTCTTCTGAGCTGCTCCGCCCAGCACAGCTGCAGGATGGGGTTGCTAGGCTGGGGCATAATGTGTGGGTCTAGTGCCTAAAGGAAATGACTTCAGCTCCATCTTGTTTAACCAAGATGAGCTCTGCCCAGGAGAACCGCAGCTCTGAAGATGTGTTCTTTAAAGAACTCCGTGTTAGACAGCTCACTTCTGCAATCTGTCCCAAGAACTTCCGCTTCTATCCCCTAAGTTAGGATAGGGGAAGAGGCCCATCACCCTCACGCTTTCTCGAAGTGGCATTAAGAGGGCAAAGGGCTTTAGATGTTGCTTAGTCTACACTCGTCCTGTTCTGTCCTCCTCGCCATTCCCATGTCCATGCTTCCATGCCTGCCATATCTGTCCCCCAGGGCAAGAACCTCCTCTCCAGGCTAGAGTCAGGAGGGACGAAAACTTCCATGAACTTCCAGGAACCAAGGCCACTCTTTCTTGTTGAAGGAGATCATCCCCCAGTATCTATTTAATCCTCTCACAGAGTGGTGGGATTTTTGACCAGGCACATGACAACCTAGCCTATCACATGACCACCTAGTCAACCTTCCCCAATCTCTCTTGCGGTATGTCCACGTGATCACGTTCTAGCTAATAAGAAGTTTCAGGAGGGGTACCTGCATGGTTCAGTAAGCTAAGCATCTGACTCTTGATTTCAGCTCAGGCCATGATCTCGGGGTCGTGAGATCGAGCCCTGAGTTGGGCTCTGTGCTCAGCAAGGAGTTTGCTTGAGATTCTCTCTCCCTCTGCCTCTGCCCCCCACCCAATAAATAAATAAGTAAAATCTTTAAAAAAAACAAAAAAAAAAAAAAAAGAAAAAGAAAAAGAAAAAAAGAGTTAGCAAGAACAATTATGCACTTAAAAGGAAGGCCAGTCCAGTTAGACTGGACATAATGGTGAGCCATCCTCAACTGTGTGCTTAAGACAAATATCCTGAGAGTATAGTAACAAGCTAGAAGGAGCCTGGATTCCTAACACTGGGGAGTCCCCGTATTATCCCTGCAGTGTATACACTCAGACTCTTCCCACCAGAGAGAAATAAACTTCCATCTTGTCTAAGTCCTTCTTATATTGGGTTTTGACAGAGCTGCCAAACTTGTATTCTAACTAACCTTTGTTAGTTGTATTCTAACACACTTTGGGGTGTAAGGGCGGTCACAACCTCCCCTTCTCTGAGATTCCTCAACTCTACTCACCCAGGAGCAGCCTAGAGAGTTCTATTTATGAGAGTTTATCCTAGTGGTCTGTGGATGCTTGGCTTGTCTGTCTGTTGGCTGAGTGGACCAGGCATAGGCATCCCACCCAAGCAGGGCCAATCAGATTCTCTCTCCTATAAATTTGCAAATGAGATTCACTATTGCCATCCAACCGGTGATGATAGCATGAAACAAGACACTTAAGGAGAAGCAGAAATGAAAGGCCAGTCAGCCTTGGAAAGGCAGAGTGAAAGAAGCTGCCTAGGTTGGTACCAGCTTCCTGGTTTCTGGTTCCAGAACTACTTTGTATGGCCTCACTGATCACTCTGCCTATGGTTCCTAGGAGAGACTCTGACATCTTGTAATAAATTCTCCCTTTTGGTTTTAGATACTTGAGGTTCATTTCTGTTACCTCTAACCGAAAGTGTCTAAGTGTCTTCTGATCCTTGTAAAACCTATGTATCCTTGTAAGCCAGGGGCCCCCTCCTCTGTGGCCCACTCCGTGGCATGCTAGTTAGATCCTTTAATCATTATAATAGAGGGATCGGAGGTGAACTAAATGGATGGTTAGGTTGATTGCCTGGTTGATTGGCTAGCAGGTCACAGTGTATATGGACTTTCCAAGGGACTCTAAGCAGGCCTTGTAGTATCTCAGAATTAGGGGTGAAGGGGGTCAAAAGCATCAAGCTAAGTTTGGCCACGGAGGTTTAGTGGCAGAGCCTGGATTGGAACCCCGCCTGGCCTTGGACCCCCCAGTCTCACTCCACCTTCCCTGCCATCAGGCTGGTTGATTTTGGCGGTAATCTGACACACAGAAACAGCTTCCCCGTGCTGATGAGCAAACTCCGTAGGGCAGCTCTATCAGATCTGTCCTTTCTGTGGCTCCCAGGAAGAATGCAAAATGATCCTTTTCTCTTTCTTTCTAACTCATTCTTTCTAATTCTAAATCTCACTGTGGATTTTAAAGAATGAACATCTTCTCTTCCATGGAAGGAGTAACGAGTGTGCCTCTACCGTGTACCCGGCACTTGTGTATGACACTTTACTGCTATGCCACTGAAACCCTACAGGGCGCCATTTTCCAGAGAGGAAAGTGAAGTTATGAAGGACTAATCAGCTGGCCAAAGACACACAGCTGGTAGGAATGGAACTAGGGAAGGAAAGAATCCTGGCTGGTCTGGGTCAAAGCCCTGTGTCTTTTACATGGCTCCATACTGCCTCCTGAAGTTTCATCTTTACCAGTTCTTTTGGCCTTTCCTTTCCAGCTTTCTCCATGGGCACCTGCTCAGCAGGGGTTGATTTAGATCTGTGTGGGTGTGGGGCTGTGAGCCCCTGGCCCTAGGTGGGGAGGGGCAGTATGCCGGATGAGGCCTGTGGGGCCAAGGGAGGCTTGGCAGATGGCACTCCTCTCACCGGGTGGCCTCTCATTTCCCCTGTGGGGCCGGTTCTCCCTCACTGCTGGCCTCCATCTGTTTCCCACTTGCCTCAGGCTTGTGTTGCCCTTCTCCATCCCTAGGCATTCTTTAGTGCCTGGACACTAACGGGATTCCAGCCTCCCCTCTTATCCTCCACAAAGGGAGCTCTTGGGTATCCCTGTGTGCTCCCTTCTTCAGAGAATTTGTCTAGCCAGCTCGTTTTTTTTTTTCTCTCAGGAGGGAACAAAGGCCTCACACCTTCGGGCTCAGCCTGTCTGCTTTTCAAGCTGTGTTTGCACCCAGAGCTGAGTCTCTAGCTCTGGTTCCCAAAGGCCTGAGGGCAGGACTGTGTCTTCACATGCCGGGTGGCATGCATGGTCAGCACCCTCTAGAAAACAAACAGCTGTCATGCACAGATGAGGAAGCTGCCAGGCCTGGAGAGGCTGTGGAAAACATAAGCAAGCCTGAGGTCTTGACCTTTTCCCCTTAGTGTACAAGTTCACATCCCCGACAGTGCCTGCAGAGGCCCTGCCAGGACTCCAGAAAGATTCCACAATTCCACGGTCTCCCTGAAGAATCGAGGGAGCACGGTTATGTGACTGTGTACCAGGGGCCGTGCAGGGAAACCCCTGATCTGTTGTGGACTGTAGAAACAATAATCTGTAGTTAGCTCTTACTTCCAATGAACGAGAGATTCTCAGAGGAAAAGTGCAGGCCCCCTAGGAAGTTTCCTCAAATCTCAGGGACCAGAGGAATCAATGGGAACATGTCGTATTTTTCCAAAGGAGCATGTTTTTTTTTAAGATTTTATTTATTTCTTTGACAGAGAGAGATCACAAGTAGGCAGAAAGGCAGGCAGAGAGAGAGGAGGAAGCAGGCTCCCCGCTGAGCAGAGACTGATGTGGGGCTTGATCCCAGGATCCTGAGATCATGACCCGAGCCAAAGGCAGAGGCTTTAACCCACTGAGCCACCCAGGTACCCCAGGAGCATGATTTTTTTAAAGGACAGACTCTACCCGCACAAAGGCCATACTGCTTCCCGTTCTTTTCTCTGCTTGAAGAAATTCTACCTACTCTTTTAAGCCCAACTCAACTGGGAAGTCTTCCTCAGCCCCATAGGCTAAATTTATCTTTCTCAGGTCTCCTGAAGCACCCGGTTCATCCCACGACTACAGCGTGTACATAGGCTATCACCGAGGGCTACGTGAGAGCCTGTCACCCCATGGGCTGCACGCCGCCCCCACCCCCAGCACCGGAAATGCACCTCACGTGACTTCCTGTACCCATTTCAGGGTCGACCGACAGGCAAGAGAAGATCCTGCTGACTGGCAGAGAGATGGTGCTGGCTAGAGCATGTGGGACGAGAGGATGGAAGATGTTCTCTGAGAGAGAGGGTGTAGGTTACAGGGGATTTTATTTACTGTGAAGGGCTTCAGAAAGGAGGATTTTCAATGGGCTAATGCTCAACTGGTTAGAAAGACCTAATGAGAATTTGTTGGGAGCAGAGGAATTTCTTAGGAAGGTAAAGGATTGATTCAAGGAGATCTTTCTTTCTTTTTCTTTCTTTCTTTCTTTCTTTCTTTCTTTCTTTCTTTCTTTCTTTCTTTCTTTCTTTCTTTCGATTTTATTTATTTATTTGAAAGAAAGGGGAGGAGAGAGAGAGCGCGCGCGCGTGAGCAGGGGGAGGTACAGAGGGAGAGGGAGAAGCAGGCTTCCCGCTGAGCAGTAAGGCTGATGTGGGGATCTATCTCAGGACCCTGAGATTGTGACCCGAGCCAAAGGCAGACGTTTAACCGACTGAGCCACCCAGATGTCCCAGGAAATTTCTGAGGGTGGGAAACCAAGACCACCCTGCTATCCTTACTGGTTGCCTGGCCTAGATTGAAGAAAGGCAGGCAAACAAAAAAGCTGCAAGAGCAGAGGTGGACCTCACCAGGAATAGAAGGTAGAGGAGGAAAGCCAGGAGGCAATGGTAATAACCTGGTCATTGGGATTAACTGTCAACATGCCCAGAATAACCAGACTGCATACCTATAAATTGCTCAGCTCTCTATGGTTTATCCCTCAAGATTTTTTGCATTGTGCTGATTAATTATAGATGGCATGAAGGAAAAAAGGAACGTATGTAGGCTGGGGGGTCTTGATCTTGGGAGGTAAATGTCCAGACCCTTGGGTGAGAGCAGCATAAGGTTTTCAAGGGATGGAATGCCAGAAAACATTTGCATGGTGCTCTTATCATTACAGTGAAACGTGATTGCTCCGGTCCGAGGGACAATGACAAGGACAGCGCTACGGGTTTCATCAGGAAAGGCACTCCCACCCCCTCTTCAAATAGGCAGGACGCCAAGATGCCAAGAGCGGGGATTTATGAAACGGGACTATACACCAGCTCATAAATTAGAAGCCAGACTTCTGCGTGATACAAGGAAACTGCTTAATGATCTCCTTTCTCATACCTATAAGCTTTGTCCGAAATGGAACACGCTTCCTTACAGCAGCCCTTAGATGACCTGATTCTAGAGACCAGTGTTCCTAGTTAGGCGAATAAAGGATTACAAATCCTTACTTTACTTTCCAGAATAAACGCTGCAAGTCTCTGGCATGCTGGATGCTGAAATTGCCCGCATTTCATTAAAAGGGTATAGTCACCCTCTGCTGTGGGGCTGAGCCCCCTGCCCTCACGCGATCAAGGCTGTCGTGGTGGGCACTGGCACAAACTAAGAGGACATCAGCGGAAAGACCCCGGGGGAGAGTACGCAGCGGTCAGAGCACACTGTCTCTGGCTGAGGCTTTGCAGGCTTCTTCCCTCAGATGAAAGCTCTGGCCCTGGGCGGAGCCACCCTCTTGCTGATGCCTGCCTCTCTGCACCTCTCCTGGCCTCCCAGCCCTGCATTCACAATAGCTGATGAGGCAAGTGTCTCGGCCAAAGCAACATTTTCCTCCCTTTCTTCCTGGGCTTGTAATTAAGAGGTTCTGTGAAGCTCTCAAGCTCCTTGGGATAAAAGGACCAGTTTCTCACGGTTCCCTGAGCTCTCCAAGGTGGTTATTGCCAGTGGAGGCTCCCACGGCTGGCCAAGCGAGGCGGCTCCCACCCCAGGGCCCTCAGCCAGGCTCACAGGGTTCCCTGGCCCCTGGGCACCCCCGGCCCCATGGCGTCAGTGTGTTTTCTGTTCTCTGCTCCTTCCACAGGATGTTCTGATTTCCTCACCTCAGCTCTCTTTGTTTAGCCACAGAGGTTAGGCAATGACCGTGGGGCAGCCGGCCCAGGGCCCAGCTTCCTGGGAAAGGGCTGCTCCCTCACAAGTTGATCTGAAGTCACTTGCTCTCCAGAGGCCTTGGTCACCCAAAGCCTGGGCCTTTGCTTCCCCAGCACCCTGAGCACTGTTTCTCTGGGCATTGCCATTCAGAGGTCTCATGCACCTCCGTCTGCACCCAGAGCCCTGGTAGAGATAGTGTCATGCTCTGATCAAGGGTGCGGAACCCTTGTGCATGAACCCTGGACCTGCCATCAGCTAGCCGTGTGACCTTGATCCCCCATGAAATGAGGCTCAGAATAGTTCCCCTCTTACAGAGATGATGTGAGGCTCAAATGAGAGAATTTGTCCAAAGTGCCTCAGCTTTGGTGAGCGCAGACCAAGTGGTTTCCTTTTCTGAGAAATGCTGTCGACAGGGCCCTGGATTCTGATCTGTGAGTCTTCCTTGGATAGCCCAAATGAACTGCTTTTCCTGCCTGACCTGGTGCCTTTCTTGCTTCGGGGGAGCTGTACTTTCTGACCCAGCCCAGGGGACAGGCTATAAAGTGACAGGAGAGGTGTCCAAGGCACAGCAGATTGACCTCTCCAGACCGGACCATGCTGTAGGTACAAAGCTCTCGCTGTACCTCCTTAAGGATCACCTCATTTTCCTTTGCCCAGTTGAGGGGTGATGATCTTGCTGAATTTGGGTACCATTTCCAAAGCCTTCCCTTTCTGGAGAGAATAATTACACTCTGCCACTTTCCACCAGGAGCCTCAGAGCGCAGTAGGGCATGACCTACATGATTCAGAGAGGTGGGACCGTGTGGGAGAGATTACAGCCTGCGTCTCCCTCCCACTGTGCACTTTCATCACTGCCCTCCCCCAAGGGGGAGGCCCTGGGGCTGCAGGAAGGGAGCTTGGGTCTCAAGAGGGCTCTCACATCCTGCCTAGCTCTGAGCAGGAGCTGTGACCTGAAAAGGGGATGGGGCCAAACATAAGGAGCTCTTTTCTCCTTTCCTTACCTCCTTTCCCACCCTCTGCCTCCACAACAAAAACTATCAGAAGGAAGAAAAAGCAGGCTGGAAATCACCCAATACCCTCTATCCGGTCACCATCTCCTCTACTTTCTCTGGTTCTTGCTCACGGGAAGGAATCGAACTACTGCTCTTGTGTTCCTTTGCAAAGCACCAAGCAAACTCTTGGTTCAAAATCTCCAGAGGCAGATTTACATATCATTTGCATATATTTTCTATATTATAGATATTTCTCCTTCACATGTTCACACTGAGTCCTATCGTGGTAAGGTAAACATCCTTAAACAGGTCTGCATTTGCTCCTGGCTTCTAGGGGCCTGTGGTTTCTCTGTAGGACATTCATTCTCAGCTTTGTCATTCTGGTTGAATAATTTAGGTAAATCATTCCATTTACCTGGTCTGCAAAATAGGAATGATAATCCCTGTCTTTTATGTGGAGTTGTTGGTGAGAATTTAAAAATGAATTGTAGGGAGGTGCCTGGCTGGCTCAGTCATTGGAGTATGCAGACTCTTGATCTTGGGGTTCTGAGTTTGAGCCCCACATAGGCTGTATTGATTACTTAAAAATAACATTTTTAAAAAGAGAGCAATTGCTGGGTTGTCTGGGTGGCTCAGTCGGTTGGGCTTCCGACTCCTGATTTTGGTTCAGGTCATGATCTCAGGGTTGTGAGATCGAGTCCTACATCAGGCTCTGTGTTCAGTGTGGAGCCTACTTCTCCCTCTTCCTCTGCCACTCCCCCTGCTCTCCCTCTCTCTCTCAAATAAATAAATAAACAAAATCTTTTTTAAAAAAGGAGAGAGAGATCACAGATATAAAACCATTTCATAAACTGTAAAGGACGGGTAAAAAATTCAGATATTATTGTTACTAAAATTATTCAGTGGAAAATAGTACACTGGTTATCTGAAAGGGACCAAGCATTTCCAAAGGTAAGTAGGGGACGCTATGATTTCTTGATTTAATGTCAAACTGCCTAAAAGACCCCCTTGTTCCCTTCTGCAGTTTGCCAGGACACTGGATGGCAGCAGTCCTGTTCTGTCAATAGGACTATCTCAACCTATAGAACTCCTAGCTGGGCAAGGCCAAGGTGCAGCCCTGACCACCGTGTGGTTCAAAGTCCTGTGGGAAGTCAGTGGCAGAGTGGGGGTAGAGGTTGGGAGGAAAAAGTTTAGAAGGCAGTGATGATTCAGGGCAGGAAGGGATTCAGTGATCAATGCCCAGCCCCTCCATTTTACAGCTGAAGAAACTGAGGTTCAGAGAGGGGTATGGCTGGCTCAACGGCCAGGAGGCTTCAGCGAGCTGTCCTAGTTGACCCAGTGAAGATCAGTCAGGACAGCGCCTCGTCACCTCGCCAGAGCGCTGGGCTCCACCGCGGTGGGGGGATTGGGTCAGGAGCTCGATTTCCTCTTGCTTCAGACATTCTGTCTCAGTCTACAGACAAAAAGAGGCTCTCAGCCTCCCAGAATAGCGAAAGGCAAACACACTTAGTTAAGAAGAGCCCTTGAGAAAGAGACACGAGCGGAGAAGAAAACTCACACACCTTCCTCTGATTCTTGCCTTTTTAACCCCCTGTCTGGACTCAGGTGATTTTAAAAGTCCGAGCTGCCGAAGCCTTGAATGGTCTCTTAGAGCTCAAGGAGAGCCCTGCTCAGGTGCAGAAAAACTGGTCTCACGTCTTCCAGGCCATGCCCCTTGGGCCCCAAAGACAAAAAGATTCTCAGAAAAAGTCAGGCTTCTTTCTGATGAGGGCAGCAAAACAAATCCCAGCACTTTCAAAGGTCATGAGCCTCAGGGGAATTAGGTAGGGGGTGGGGAGCCAGCAATGTCTTTGGAGAGGAGCTGTAGCCAGAATGAATGGTCCAGGAGGAAGGAAGTTCTCAGGACCATGGCTTTCCATGTAGGAAGTACTGACAAGCAGTCCTACCGTGTGCTGGGTGCTTGGGGGCAGGCGACACTGAATATGTTTGGCTTCTGCTTTCAGGGAGCTTGCTGGGGGCTAAGGCTCTTCCACCAGTCAAAACAGACAAAAGGCAGAAGCTGCAATTAGGCCAAAGAGAAAATTCCTCCAGAAAGAATGAGACAAATCAGCGTGGATTCATATAGTTCTGAAGAACTTCGTGGACCAGGGAAATCTTTGAGTCAGCCTGGAGGCCTTAGTTGGTGAGTGGATCTGTCAGGGAGCACTTCCGGGTGGAGCACAGCCTGGGCGGAGGTGGGAACAAGCCTAGGAACTCACCCTTTCTGACCTCCTCTGTGCAGGAGCTGTGAGCTAGAATTAGGATTTTATTTTATTTTATTTTTAAAGATCTCATTTATTTATTTAAGAGAGAAAGTGAGAGAGAGCAGGAGAGGGGAGTAGGTCAGAGGGAGAAGCAGACTCTCTGCAGAGCAGGGAGCCCTATCAGGGACTCAATCCCAGGACTCTGGCATCATGACCTGAGCCAAAGGCAGTTGCCTAACCAGTTGAGCCACCCAGGTGCCCTAGAATCAGAACTTTAAAGATCAAGTGCCTCTGTTCTCATGGATGAGCACTGTTTATGGAGTCCATCTGGGTCCCTAGAGGATGTGGCAAAGAGGTTCCCAGTTTTGGAAGAGAAGGGCTTCTGCATTACTGGGTAACTATGACTGGCTTTAGAATGATTCCTTGAGTAAAGGGGTCAAAATATCATTTACTCCTAAGGAGGACCCAAGAATCCTGGGACCAGTCAGCCTGGCGTAACAGAGTGCTGCATAGAGGTTACCCCTGTAGGCTCTGGCTTTTGGCTTGGCTTTGAATCCCATCCCTGAAGCCCTTAGAAAGTGTGTGGCGTTGCCATTTACCTCTCCAAGCCTCAGTCTCCTCATCTGTCAAATGAGGATGAGAATAATACAGGCGTGTGGTAAGGACCACATGAGGCAGGGCTTAACCTGTCTGGGTGGCTCAGTCACTCCAGTGGCAGCCATTATGTTTGTTGCCAAGGCCTGGTGCCCCTCAGTTGACTCTCTTGTCTGATGGTTTCTCAGGTCTGCTAATCGGAAAGGAATAAAGCGTCTTCCACAGGTAAGCAGGGGGAGAATCTGATTGCTTGATTTAATGGCAAACCGCACGAAAGGGTCCATTCTACAGTTTGCTCGGGTGCCTGATGGCAGCAACGCAGTCCTGTCAGAGGGCCAGGGTCCTTCCTTCCCTCAGGTGCCCTTTGGAGAGGTGGCCCTCTTAGTGAGGGGAGGGTGTGGAGGTATGGATGTTGGAGAGGAGAGTTCCAGGGCCAGTGGGAGACTGGAGGCTCTGAGAACATTCTGTGGCCTCACAGGCCTCCTGCAAAGACCTCCAGTGGCAGTAAGGAAGGTCTCGAATGAGCTCCACCCGCCTCACTGGGAGACTCATATTTTCAGACCACAGTGTCCTCATCTATAAAGCGAAGAGCTTAAATGAGACCAGTGACTCCCTCTTTGAGGGAAGAGGAGAAGGTCCTCAGGAGGTCCACAGTGAGGGGTTCCGGAATCCAGAGGCTTCCCGATCATTGCCTATAGACGTGATAAATAATTCATCTCGCATGTAAGTGCTGAGCTGTTTTTCAAACACACAGAGATGCTCCTGTCATTTTTAAAAATACGTATTTAAAGGAATATCACCCACACTGTTGCTTTTTATCAGCGTGCAGTTTTTCATTCAGGGATACTGAAAGTACAATTACAATTACCCGGAGGAATCCACAAATGTTTTAGAAGTTTTAAAGGGGTACAGGCTTGACAAGTTTGGCTTCCACTAGAACAGGTGAAGGACACACTCAACCTTGCCCAGACCGTGGCTCTTCATGCCAGCCCAACAAACGAGGCCTCCCCTTCTAGGCTCAATGCCCTTGAACAAACAGCATTCTCTAGAACAGGTAATCCCGTGGCAGCGAAGACAAAATGAAAGAGAGGAGGGACAGCTACGTAAGTCGTATCATTTAAGAAGAGAAGGACAGACCTCAGGATTCTATCAGCCTGAAGGGCTTTTTTTTTTTTTTTTTTAAGTGACCTGTCACTTTCCTGTATTTGTCACTGTTTCCCAGCGCACACATGTTTGCATCACATGGGAAGTGGGAGGAGTTGGAATGTCCTCCAAATTCCCCTGACACCCAGTTCCCACCTTTATCCTCTAGAAAAATGTGCTGTTTTGTTTTGTTTAACTTCAGGAGGTCACAGACCCTTTAAGAATGTGATAAAGGTTACAGGCCCTGGTTCCAGAAACAAAGGCAGCCACACCTATACATACATATATAATTTTTTTTTCATAACATATATAATTTTACACACCACTTCAGTGGGTCCCCCACACCCTGAATTCACCACAGACATCTTTGGGATTTGGAGACTTCAGGTCAGGAAATTCTGCTCTTGTGTGGGTTGCTTTCAATAAGTTTAATTTTACCTTCTCTTAGCTTTCTATAGATCAGAGTTCTAAAAGTCTCACCAGACATTTAATGGGACCTCTGAGTGTCCCATCTCCCAGTTGCTATTACAGGCTCCTTAGACTCGGGAAGACTGGTTCAGAAAAAGGCTGCGAGCTCTAAGGCAGAGCGTGGCTCATGTAGACCTCATCTCGGCACTAGCTCCCCTGGGAAGCTGGAATAAGGTGAATGGAACCATAAAAGGGGCTTGGGAACAGAGACTACCTAAGAGTCAAGAATCCCTCCTGACAGGGCCATTTTTACAAGTGCCTATCTAGGAACTCTGGACCTGCAGACTTGTAGTCCTTGAAACGGAAAGCTGCTCTCATCTCTTCCACCCCTCCTGCCCCCTCTCCGTGGTGGTGCGACTGTCTTTCTGCCTTCCCATCCTTTGTGCAGATGCCTTGTCTAAGGCATCCTGCTGAGGTCGGCTGCCCAGCCTGCTCTGTCCTGTGAATCCCTGAACAAGCAAGCCAAAATCAAGGAAGATTTTTCCATTCACCTAAAATGTGATTCTGATTCTGAAAGTCCAATGGGTTTTACACAACTTGAGCCCAAGCTCAGTTGGCCCAAGGAGATCCAACCTTAGCCTTAGTTTGCACCTAACACTTGCTCTGGGATGACAGGGAGGGCAATACATCTGGAGGGGCTGGGTAGGGGTAGGGGTTGGGGGCAGGGAAGCAACAGGTCCACCAGTGAGAGTCCCGGCTGCTAGGCTTGGCTAGAATGCCACAGTTTGCACCAGACAAGGGAGGCAGATTCCCCAAATACCAGGATGTTGGACAATATTTCAAAGAAAGAAATTCATTGCTATTACAGCCCTTCCTCTACCCGCCACCCTGAACTCTATGTCCTGTCCTTTTCCTCTACAATGTAGCATGCAAATGATCCATTGTTCTCTAGACTCTTACCCTACCAGGTTCAATTCTATCTTGGCTTTCTAGGACTCTAAACTACAGCTCTCTATCTTCACAGCTTCTGTAAGGGTATGGGTACTTCGAAAGAAGATTGGCAGAGGAAGGTGCTACACATTCAAATCCTTCCACTTAATTAGTTTATCCTTCGATTTAAACAATTAATTCATCCAGGGTGCCTGGGTGGCTCAGTGGGTTAGGCCTCTGCCTTCAGCTCAGGTTGTGATCTCAGGGTCCTGGGATTAAGCCCCACATCGGGTTCTCTGCTTGGCAGAGAGCCTGCTTCCTCCTCTCTCTCTGCTTGCTGTTCTGCCTACTTCTGATCTCTCTCTGTCAAATAAATAAAGTTTTTTAAAAAAAATTAACTCACCCAATAAATATTTATGGACTTCTGATTAGGTTAGGACATGGAGGATATGGGAGACTGTATCTAATTAGGATATAGAGGATATGATATATAGAATAAAGATATTCTAGGTACATAAAGAATTACTAGGATACTAGGGACTGGGATATGGGAAAATATAAGAATGAATGAGATTTGGATTCTGCTTTCAAAGTACTTGCTCTCTAGTAGAGGAAAAAAGACTCATAAATAATACATGGAAATTATATCTATATCAATATCTATAGATATAGATATCTATATCTATATCTATATCTGTATATATCCCAAACTTGGTAACTGTCATGTAACAAGTGACATTTAAACTGGACATTAAAGAACGGGTAAGAGTTGGAGACACGAACTGAGGAAAAGGCATTCTAGATGGAAGGTATGGAAAGAAACTTGGAAGCAATAGTGGTGGATCTATATGCTGAATAGCAAATAGTTCTATTTGGCAAAAATATAGGGAACAGAAGTAGAAAAAGCAAAGGTTGGAAAGTTAGGATATACTTGGCCAGTGGAAGACCTTGCATGTCAGGCTTTGGGTGGCTCAGTCAGTTAAGCATCCAACTCTCATCGTCTCAGGGTTGTGAGATCGAGTCCTGCGTCAAGCCCCGTCTTGGGTTTGCCCTGAGAGTGGAGTCTGCTTAAGATTTTCTCTCACTCTGTCCCTCTGTTCCCCTCTCCCACTTAAAAAAGAAAGAAAGAATGAGAGGGAGAAAGAAGGAAGGAAGGAAAAGAAAAAGAACGAACAGAAAGAGAGGAAAAGAAAGAAACATTAATTTGGTAGTACTGTGAAGGCTAGGTAGGGGAAAAAAATGAAGGGAAAAAAAGGATTGGGCCATGGCAGTGGGAAGTATCATTTAGAGGAGAAGACTTCTGGTTAACTGAGCCAAAGTGACCTTATCTCTGTTTTCACTTAGCACTCACTGTCTGGACCTTTCAAGAGGAGCGGTACAGCGTAGCTGTTAGAAGCCAACTTTGGGGTCCAACAAACCTTGGCTTGAATGATAGCTCTGTTACAAATCAGCCTCTCAGAGCTTTATCCATCATACATAAAATGGGAATAATTACATCTAGATTTGTTATAAAGATTAAGTGTGATAACATCTGCTAAAACATTATTAGCATAGAAGCAAAGGGTGAGCAATTAATAAACGGTTGATATGATAATCATCATATGACTTGTGTTGTAGATACGTGTGTTTATAGAGCTAAAATCATCTCCTTCATGAGATTATTAGCTGCTGGAGGGCGGGAAACCAGTTTTGTGGTGTGCACCCTTAAGTCTTAAATAGCTTCTTTTTTTTTTTTCTTTTTTAAGATTTTATTTATTTATCTGACACAGACAGAGAGAGCGCACAAGCAGAGGGAGTGGGAGAAGCAGACTCCCCACTGAGTGGGGAGCCCATTGTAGGATTCGATCCCAGGACCCTGGGATTATGACCTGAGCTGAAGGCAGATGCTTAACCAACTGAGCCACCAGGGCACCCTCTGCATAGCTTCTTTTTTTCTTTTTTTAAGATTTTACGTATTCATTTAACAGAGAGGGAGAGCACAAGCAGGGAGAGAAGGCTCTCTGCTGAGCCAGGAGCAGGATATGGGCCTTGATCCCAGGACCCTTGGGATCCTGACCTGAGCCGAAGGCAGCCGCTTAACGAACTGATCCACCCAGGTGTCCCTTTTTTGTTTTTTTGTTTTTTCCCCTGCATAGCTTATTATACTATCTAGGCCATCAGTAACTCTGAAAGAAAGAGATAACATGATAGATGAGTAACTAGAACGGGAGTAAGATTTTCATTAAATGTCAAGGAATCTGTCCCCTTGAATGTGGACGGATATTTTTGTGCCTCAAGTGCCCCTGCTCTCAGACATACAATCACTCTAACTCGGCAGACATGCTAAGCAATCCTAAGGTTGGCTTGTAGATGTGAAGATGATACAAGTCTGTCCTCAAGACAGGACATTCTTAGTTCTAGGCAATGTTGGGGACTTCCGGGTCTTGGTAATCATTAACCATGAACCTTCTGGGCCTGTTCCTAATGGACCTACATGCAGGCTGTAAAGTGGTCCTCAGATAAAGCCCACCTAGTACCTAGAGGCCTGGCTCGGTGGTAATGTTGGTCTAGGCCTGGAGGCAGCGAGTGAGCTGCGAGTTGGTCCCCAGCAGTATGTGGACCCTGGACTCCTCATCTATTTTTCTGGCTCTGCTGCCCGGAACTATGAAACCCGGGGCAATCTCTCCTCTCTGCCGCCGCCGGGCCTGCTCACCGAGGCATCCCTGAATCCTGGCGGACAACTCACCAGCGGCGTGTGTGGCTGACCTCCAAAACCAGCAGTGTGTTTAGTGCTGCAGGGGCTGAGGGAGGATGAGACAAGGTGCCTGGCCTCAAAGAGTTTCATGCTCATTGAGCAGAAAAGGTGAAACACATGGGGAAAATTACGGCAGCGTGTGAGGAGTGGAAACAGTAGAGTCGGCCTGCCTGGCTCAAATAATAGCATTTCCCCTACAGAAGAACTATTAAGGGTTAGATAGTTCATGAAAGCCTCTTGGCACAGTATTGACACATAGCAAGTATTCCCCCAATGGTTTATTATTATTGTTGTTATTAAGTTAATTAATAAAAACAGACCTGCAAAGCAACATGGGGATTTTCCAGGCCATTCTCTTAGAGTCTAACCTTCTTGATAAAAGACGATCCTGCCCTTTACTTTCATACTTTCCCCAACATCCACGCCCAGAGCCTTGCAACCCAACAGGTGCTCAGATATTTGGGGCAAATGTAATTAACCACATTTCAACTTTCCACTACAAGGGAACTTAGGGCAGTGAGAGCTGGGTGGTCAGGGAAGGCTTCAGGGAGGAGATGAGATTGAAGTGGACCTTAACAGATTGGGTAGCCTTTGGATGGACAAAGCAGAATAATGAGGACTCTGATTATAAAGCCTAGAATGGGCCGGGGGTTCAGGAGAGGCAGGGGAAGACTGGAAGGGCATGGCCATGGCCCGTCACACGCGCACACTAGGGAGGACACACCAGTGTGCCCAGAACCAGGGCTCTGAGTGTGGGGCTAGGCCCAGAAGGGGGAGCCTGAATCCCCTAGGGGCAGATTTGGGGCCTAGAGGCGGAGCTCCTCAGCTGCTCATGGAACCCTGCCAAATCCCAGTCCTGTCTGTTCTTCCCGCTCTTCTTTCACATTCTGTGCCAGAAGGAGGCCTCGAGGTATGAAGATAACCTCCACAGCTTTCTTTGCTCCCCAGGCGCTGCTGACGATCCCCAGTCCCAGAGCTTCTGACAGGCCTCCATGTCCTGACATTTCCCACAGGGGAAAGCTGGGTGCAGATTCTTTCCCTTTGTGAGTCGTATTCTCTGAGAAACTCTCTGAGGAGTCTCTTCCCCTCCCAGAGGGTAGGAGCCAGATCTTTCCTTTCCTCTGCCGGTCCTCAGAACAACACTCGCAGTGAGTGTTTGCACACAATGGACGTTCTTCCTGTCAGGAGTGCAGAATGACCGACATGACAGTTACAAGCACTTCGTCATGCTACAGCCAAGGAGAGGAAAAAGCCCATAATCTCAGGAATGCTTCCACGATATATGCTGGTCCCTGGCCTACCCACCTTGCACTTAAAGCTCACGGTAATCTTAGGAGGCAGATCCGGTTATCAAGGAACTTGCCCGAGTTCGCATAACTAGTAAGCCGGTCCTGCAACCAGTAGGGTGGGATTCAAACCTGGTCACCATGCTGTTACGTGGATGGACGTAGCATGGGTCTGATAAAGGGGAAAATGGGAACCCAGGAATCCTGAATCAGTCCACCAATGTCTAGGTGATAAAAACAAGAACTTGACTCTGTCGTCCCAAAAGCCTCACCTCAGTTCCTATCCTCCGGTAACTCCAACATCAAGTGAAGTTTTACCAAACTGCTCCCCATTCCTTCCTCAGGAGACTGAGAATGCACTGGGGACCACCTGCCTGTAAGGCAACATTTTTTTTTTCCATTTTACAGAAAATGGTAAACACCTTAAAATCGAGTTTCTGAAAGAAGGTCACTAAAAAAGAAAGAAACAAAGAACGGAAGGAAGGAAGGAAGAGAGAGAAAGGGACATAATTATAGCTAGAGCGGGCCACTGCTTTCTACAAGCAGGACAACTGCTTCTAAGTATAGCCTGCAAGGTGACTCTTGATCTCAGGGTTATGAGTTCAAGCCCCATGTTGGGAGTAGAGCTCAATTCAAAATTAGTTAGTGATATAAACAATGAATTCTGGAACACTGAAAAGAAATTTAAAAAACAATAATTTTAAAAATTTTAAAAATAAAATAAAAACAAATTAGTGAATTAATTAACCAGTTAATTAATTAATTAATTGTAGCCTGCAAAATGCAATAGCCTTTCCACCCCACTGCTTTTTCCTTCTCAAAGGCTGGTGTGTGCACCTCTGGCCACAGACTCCCCACAAAGAGGTCCCAGCTCCACCAAGTCCCCACCCCCCCCCCCCCCCCCCCCAACCCTGGGGAAGATAGGGAGAAGGAAGGGGGGCGTCGGCTTTCTGCTTAGTGTTCTGGAGGGAAAACAGCTGCTTCTTAAATGTGTGCAGGGATCAAGGGTATATTTGAAAATATCGTAAAGTGCCTTCAACTGTTGAACAAGGACAGGATTGAGCCCTGGGGCTGTGGAGGGGAAGAAGGAAGGGCCAAGTACAGAGGGCTTGTGGAGGAGGACTCAGCAGCAGCCCATCCCAGGCTTGGGACTAGTGTCTTGCCAGCTCATTTTCTATTTCTAACCCAATGTCAGGCACTTGAGTCTCGTACTCCACTTAGCAATTTGGAGAAAGCGCTGGGGATGTATATAACAGAACAGGATGCTCTCTGGACGAAAGTTTTGAAAGAAAACCAAAACGGAAGAATAGCTTCCACGCCCCCGCTGGACAGTCTCTAATGACCCTTGGGGAATGTTCTGGACATGCATGGGCATCTGCAAATTTACTCACCTGAGAGTTGCTTCTACTTCCTGCTCCCTGGGATTGGATATGGGAGGGGCCAGGATTCTCCTTGAGCCGTCTGTGTGTTTTGTTTTTTAATCACAGTGATCCACAATCCCTTCTCCTGCTCCTCACCCCATTTTCAGTTAGGGGAAAAAGAAGGTGAAAAACAAGACACCAAAGCACAAAGGTTTTGAGAAATCCATACTGAAAGTCCTGGAAGGCTGGAATTAGGTATAAAGGAGTATAAATCCAGATTTCTGCAATATCTCCTGGGGGGCGGGGAGCTGAGCTTACTATATGCCCTTTGTTTATGTATTTATGTCTGTGTATATGTATGTATTTAAACATTTTATTTATTATTTATTTGAGAAAGAGAGCGCGTGCGCAAGCACCCACAAGCCAGGGTAGGGGCAGAGGGAGACGGACTCCCCACTGAGCAGGGAGCCCAACCAGCACCCTGGGATCATGACCTGAGCCAAAGGCAGACTCTTAACTGACTGAGCCACCCAGGCGCCCACTATATGCCTTTTAAAATGAGGGCAGATTTTTCACCACTTCAAAATTATATCAGAAAAGCGTACAGATGAGAAAGTAACTAGACCATGAGGAAGCCCAAAATATTTGGTAAGGATGCTCAAGTATGGGGAAGTTCAGCTGAAATAGCAATTTGTGGGCAGAATATTAGCTGGGAATTACCTGCAGAATTACCATAGTTTGAAGGGACGCTGGGGGTGAGGGGTAGGATGAAGTTTGTACTCTGATTCGGGCGATGGAAAGGAGTCAGTAAAGCTAGTTCCGTGTGCTTAGGGCTTAAAGTCCTAACCAGCCGCCGGGTGTCCAAGGCATGACCGGTTAAGTCGAATCAGAGATTCCATTGACCAAAAGCAGACAGGAAAACAAATCTCTCTCTCAATCTCTCTCTCTCTCTCTTTTTTGTTTGTCCTGGTTGAAAACCACACACAGTAGCCATCTGAAGAAATTCCAATGTTGGGAGTGTTCAGGCAGGGGAGGAAGGATAAAAATGCAGCCAGCCTCTGACCACAGGGGAAATCAGTCTAATGGTTCCTCATATGCCATTGTCTAGCACTGAGCTCTGGAATGTTCATGGGGTGTCCTTGCATATCCCATGATTCTAGCCCATGAAACACTTCCTGCTTACCCTCTCTTTTCCTGTGACCCCCCAAAATGTCAACTGGCAAGGCTCCACATTCCTCTCTGGGACAGAGCAGCTTGGACCACTTGTGTGCATAACAGGTAATCTTTGGCTGCTGAGGGAGAGCACTGAGTGGAGAGAAAGTGCTAGGTCCTGCTGAGCATTTAGGGGAATGCAGGTGGGATGAAAGGGCTAAAAGTCAACCGCAGTGGTTCCCAGTTTTTGTGTATCTTTTCAACACAAATTCTGGCTGATACACTAAGAGATTTAGAAAAACCTGATCTTTTGTAAAAATGAGGAAACTGAAATTACAGCCCTGCCCATAGCTTGGTAGCTTTGGAAACATGGCACCCTAGTGAGGCAATCTGGGGAGAGCGCCAAACCAAACCAGAACACAAAGTGGAAATTTTAGGCCATTAACACGAAAGATTAGTGGGTCTGCTTGAACTTGGGCAAGATCTTACAGGATTTTAGATCCAGTGCATTTTCTAACACTGGATTTCAATTAACAAGGGTTCTGAAACACACCTCAATCTGACATTGGACTTGGAGCAAAGATCTACTTTTCTTTCCAGGGAAGTCTTATGATAACTGAATCAATTCCTCTTCTCTAAAAACCTACCCCACATTCCCTCCTGAACAAATCTACCTAAAACTGTACCACCATCCTTTATTTTAAAAATTAATCATGTCAGGGGCGCCTGGGTGGCTCAGTGGGTTAAGCCGCTGCCTTCAGCTCAGGTCATGATCTCAGCGTCCTGGGATCGAGTCCCGCATCGGGCTCTCTGCTCAGCAGGGAGCCTGCTTGCCTCTCTCTCTCTCCCTCTCTCTGCCTGCCTCTCTGTCTACTTGTGATCTCTCTCTGTCAAATAAATAAATAAAATCTTTAAAAAAAAATTAATCATGTCATTTAAGAACTATTAAGGGTATCCTATTGTCTTACTAAATCAAGTGCACACTCTTCTGTCTGGTTATTTAAAAACCCTACATAATTTAGCCCCACCCCACTTATCCACCACTGCTCTCCCACACACACCCTCTGATCTAGTTGGGCTGGCCTTCTCACTGTCCCCAGATAGTTCATTCATATCTGCCTTCGTCTTAATACCCCATATTGTTTCCCTTCAACCCTTGAAACAGAATTTACTCTTCCTCTTTAAATATCCCGGAAAGATCCTACATTTGGAGATTTGGGCGACTATTTCCTTTTTCATCTTTCCCATCTCTAGATGATTATCCATTTATATATATACTTTGCCTCCCTAATTGCACTGGAAGCCACAATGGATGTAAATTTTGTGTTACAGTGTCCCACATAAATTGTGCTCAATGAAGAACCTCTGACTAATAGCGATTCTTCTTTCATGAGTTAAAGGCTGAATGCACACACAGAATCAGTCTCATTCCCATCACGTGGGATTTCAAAACAGCATCACTTGCAAGCGTATTTGGGTCCTCTAAGTTTGGTAACACGGGAAAAAATGTAAAGAATGGTTGTGCCCAAGATAGCAAGGGATGGGTTCAAAATAGAACAAAATGCTTGCTCAACACTGACAATTTGAATGCTAGTCTGAAAATCGGGCATCTCCAGAATGTTGCATTCTTCCTAGCATTCAAATCCAGGGCACCATAACATTCGTTACTTAATCCTTTGGTGCTTAAGACTTTTCCTCCTTATTCCCCCCTTGATGGAGTGGGTACAAGGATAAGAGTTTAGAAGAAACCATATTACTTCTTAAAATGGAATAGAGCAGACATATAGACCAATGGAACAGGGTCAGAAATAATAAGCCAGAAATCATTGATTTTTGTCAAGGGTACAAAACTATTCAATGGGGAAAGGACAGTCTTTTCAACAAATGGTGCTAGAAAAACAGGATATTTCCACATGCCAAAGAATGAAATGGAACCCTTATCTACATCATATACAAAAATTAAGGCAGAATGAATCAAAGATCTAAACTTAAGAGATAAAACTACCTAATTCTTAAAAGAAAACCTAAGGGAAACTCTTAATGACATTGAATTTGGCAATGACTTCTAGGATATGACACCGAAAGCATAGACAACAAAAGAAAAGTATGCAATTTGGACGTCATCAGAATTAAAACTTATGTACAAAGGATACTATCAAAGGAGTGAAAAAGAACCCACAGAATGGGAGAAAATATAGGCAAATCATATATCTAATAAGGGATTAAAATACAAAACATGAAAGAACTTCTAGAACTTAAAGAACAACAACAACAACAAACAATTCAAATGCAGACAAACAACTTGAATAGTCATTTCTCCAAAGAAGATACACAAATGGCCAAGAAGACATAAAAAGATACTCAACATTATTAGTCATTTGGGAAATACAATTAAAATCATATTGGGGACACGTGGGTGGCTCAGTAAGTTGGTTAAACATCTGCCTTTGGCTTGGATCCTGACTTGGGGGTCCTGGGATTGAGCCCCATGTGAGGTTCCCTGATCGTCAGGGAGCCCACTTCTCCCTCTCCCTCTCCTCCCTCCTCATGCTCGCTCTTTCTGTCTCTCTCAAATAAATAAATGAATAAATCTCTAAAAACAAACAAAATCACATTGAGATACCACTTCTCACCTATTAGGATGGCTATTATTAAAACAAAACAAAACAAAACATACTGGTGAAGTTGTGGAGAGATTGGAGACCTCATGAGAACTGAAGGCTGGTAAGGATGTAAAATGGTGCAGCCACTATGGAAAACAGTATGGCGGTTCTTCAAAAAGTTAAACATAGGCTTCCTATATGATCCAGCAATTCCAGTTCCAGGTATATACCCAAAATAATTGAAAGCAGGGACTCAAACAGATAATTGTACACTGGTGTTCATAGTATTCAGTATTCACAACAACCTAAGGTTAGAGGCAAACCCATTCATCTGTCAACAGATGAGTGGATAAACAAAACGTGGTGTATACATACAAAGCAATCTTATTCAGCCTTAAAAAGGAAGGACCTTCTGACAAAGGCTACAATATGGATGAACCTTGAAGACATCACACTAAGTGAAATAAGCCAGTCACAAAAGGACAAGAATTGTATGTTCTTTATATGAGATACCTAGAATAGGCAAATTCATAGAGATCCAAAGTAGAATGATGGTTGCCAGGAGCTGGGTGGGGGTAGAGGACATAGGAAGTTATTGTTTAATGGGTATGGAATTTCTGTTTGGGTGGATGGAAACATTCTGGAAATAGGCAGTAGTGATGGTTGTGCAATATTTTGAATGTATTCAATGCCACGGAATTGTACACTTAAATGTGGTTAAAATGGTTACTGTTGTGGAACAGATATTTTACCTCAGTAATTTTTAAAAAGAAAGAAATAGCACCTGAATCCAACCAGGAGGAAATAATCAGACAAACCCAAATTGTGAGTCATTCCGGGGCTGCTTGCTGGCTCAGTTGGTAAGACATACAGCTCCTGATCTTGGAGTTCAAGTCCCGCGTTTGGTGTAGAGATTACTTAAAAATACTTTTTAAAAAAAATCTTTACACGTGAAAAGATGCTCAACATCACCCATTGTCAGAAAAATACAAATCAAGACCATGGTGAGATACCATCTCACACCTGTCAGAATGGCTAAAATTAACACCACAAGAAACAACAGGTGTTGGCAAGAATGCAAAGAAAGGTGAACCCCCTCACATTGTTGGTGGGAATGCAAACTGAAGCAGTCACTCTGGAAAACAGTATGGAGTTTCCTCAAAAAGTTAAAAATAGAGCTACCCTATGACCCAGTAATTGCATTACTAGGTATTTAATCAAAGATACAAAAGATACAAAAAGATACAAAGATACAAAGATACAAAAATACAGACTCAAAGGGGTACATACACCCTGATGTTTATAGCAATTTTATGAACAACAGCCAAATGACGGAAAAAGCCCAAATGTCCATCAACTGATGAATGGATAAAGAAGATGTGGTATATCTATACAATGGAATATTACTCTGCCATCAAAATGAATGATATCTTGCCATTTGCAACGCCTTGATGGAGCTAGAGGGTATTCGGCTAAGTGAAATAGGTCAGTCAGAGAAAGACAAATACCCAGGATTTCACTTATATGTGGAATTTAAGAAACAAAACAGATGAACATATGGGAAAGTGGGGGAAGAAAAAAGAGAGGGAAACAAAGCATTAGAGACTCTTAATGACAGAGAACAAACTGAGGGTTGATGGAGCGAGGTGGATGGGGGACAGGCTAGATGAGTGATGGGTGCTAAGGAGGCATTTATCGTGAGGAGCACTGTATGTTACATGTAAGTGATGAATCACTGAATTCTGCTCCCGAAACCAATATTGCATGGTATGTTAACTAATTAGAGTTTAAATTAAAAATTTGAAAAGAAAAAAAATGTAGGTCATTCTACAAAACGACTCAGCTGCACTCTTTAAAAATGTCAAGATGAGAGGACAAAAAAAGGGAGTAGAGTGCTGTTGCCAATGCAATGACTAATCCTTGATTGTATAAGAGCTCTAGAGGGTATTGTTGTGTGGCAATTGGGAAAAGTGAATATAAATGGTACACGAATGTGGAATTTCTCCTGAGTGATAATTACATTCTAATTACATTAGGTGGGAGAATACACTTCTTGGAAGATATATGCTGACGGCTTTAGGGATGATGTCTACAACTTCCTTTCTAGTGGGGAGGAGGGTGCCTCTGTAGAAAGAGATCAAGTAAATATACAGCAAAATTGATGAATGTAGAGGAAGTTTCCAAATATTCCTTGTTCTAGTTTTTCTACTTTTCTTTATTGGAAAATAAAATATTATACGAAAAACATAGTCTAGTCCTGTTGCTTCCAAAATGATCAGGGAAACATTGACTTTCTGTGAATCCATGAGCAAAATGTTGATCTGTTTCTCATCAGGTCATCTTGCATTACTGAACTGACCCCCCAGGTTTGCCAGAAGAAGCTGGCAGGAGTCTTTGGGAGGTGAGACTAGATGCCCCTGACAACAGTGACTCTTTTTTCCTTTTTTTTTTAAGATTTTATTTATTTATTTGACAGAGAGAGAGCACAAGCAAGGGGAGTAGCAGGGAGAGGGAGAAGCAGACTCCTCACTGAGTGGGAGCCCATTGTGGGGCTCGATCTCAGGACCCTGAGATCATGACCTGAGCTGAAGGCAGACGCTTAACCAACTGAGCCACCTAGGTGCCCCAACAACAGTAATACTGGGCCCTCTGTTCACTTCCAGGGTTGCTTCTCTGCCCTCCCATTTTCCCTGCCAAATTCGATAGCACTTAGCATCTGTGCTATCACCCTTCACTGTTTCAGAAACTACTGTGTGGCATTCAGGGTTTTAAGCCCCCTAAACCAGGCCATGCCTCACTTTTCTTTTCTTTTCTTTTTTTTTCTAGTAGGTTCCACACCTGGTGTGGAGGTCAATGCACAGCTTGAACTCATGACCCTGAGATCAAGTCCTGAGCTGAGATCAAGAGTTGGATCCTTTTTTTTTTTTTTTAAGATTTTATTTATTTATTTGACAGACAGAGATCACAAGTAGGCAGAGAGGCAGGCAAAGAGAGAGAAAGGAGGAAGCAGGCTCCCTGCTGAGCAGAGAGCCCGATGTGGGGCTCAATCCCAGGATCCTGGGATCATGACCTGAGCCGAAGGCAGAGGCCCTAACCCACTGAGCCAGCCAGGCACCTCAAGAGTTGTATTCTTAATGGACTGAGCCACCCAGGCACCCCATCTCACTTTTCTTTGAACTCTCGCCTTGCCAGCGTTTTCCCGATCCCATGCTTTGTCCAGAGCTAAATACATAGTAAATGCCTGATATTTTTCTATTAATTGACTATTGATTCTCCCATCAATATAGACAGAAAGGCAAGCATGGAAGTATAGGTTGTCAAGGATAGAGGGAAAAGGTTTATCCCAACCAAGGTCTTAGTATGATGCCGGCTAGGGCCTTGCAGAAAGAATATCAACTGTGGGCTTTTTGTTTGTTTGTTTATTTATTTATTTATTTATTCTTTCTTTCTTTTTTTTTTTAAATTTTTTATTTTTTATAAACATACATTTTTATCCCCAGGGGTACAGGTCTGTGAATCACCAGGTTTACACACTTCACAGCACTCACCAAAGCACATACCCTCCCCAATGTCCACAATCCCACCCCCTTCTCCCAAACCCCCTCCCCCCAGGAACCCTCAGTTTGTTTTGTGAGATTAAGAGTCACTTATGGTTTGTCTCCCTCCCAATCCCATCTTGTTTCATTGATTCTTCTCCTACCCATCAACTGTGGGCTTTGACACAATCTAATTCTCTGTGGCAACCAGGTGTTACTGGTTTAGGTAGTGATTAGTGCTTAGGGGTGGGGTAAAAGAAATACAGCCTTGGCTAAAGCTGATGAATACCTAAGTACAGAATGTCCCTAACTAGGTCCCATAGGGCAACTGCTCTCACAGCCCTGTGAATTCTTCCCAAGGAAGCAGAGCCAAACAAAAGGACTGAGGATCTCAAGAGAGGGAGTTCTCGGGGCACCTGCGTAGCTCAGTCAGTTAAGTGTCTGACTCCTCAGCTCAGGTCTTGATCTCAGGGTCATGAGTTCAAGCCCCACACTGGGTTCCACACCAGGCATGGAGCCTACTTAAAAAAAAAAAAAAAAAAAAAAGTTCTCATTTGGGTTTCTTGAGCAGAGTCGCTGTGCCTTAAAGAGCTTATCTACACCACTTGGGAATCAAGGAGAACAACGTGACCCTCTCTCTACCTGAGAATGGAAGTGAGAACAAATCTTTGCGCTGCCCACAGGCCCAAGGAGTTGCAAGAGAATGCGTAGGCCTGGCGCATTCCAGCTCCAGCTGAGACACCCGTGCGCTGCTGTGTTGCGGCTTGTTAAGGGAGTGTAGACTTGTCTTTCTTGTCTTGAGTCATTTTTCAAGGAGGCTGGAAGAACTGAGAACTAATGGGTGAATTTCCTCTCTGTCCCAGCCAAAGCTGCCAGGAGGCAGGCTCCAGGCTCTGTTGTTATATACAATGTATTGTTATTTCCTATTAAGTGGCAAGCACTGACACTTGGGTTTGAATTCCATTTAATATTTTATTACAGACCCTCTTGTACTGGTCTGGGATTATTTCATCTAAGTCCCCAGTTTCCCCACCAGCTTCTTGGAGAAACTATGCTCTATGCTACTTTACCACCTATGGTTCCTCCCACATCTTGTACCGTACACAGTAAACATGAGATACACAAGAAATATACAGGACTGTGTAAATAAACTATTCTATGTCCGTCCTGAGACGAATCTCCATATTCCGACATGGAGAGATTTCTAATTCACATGAATGTGTCAAAAAAAGAAGCTATTAGGTACAGTATGAAACCCTTTATGCAGAAGGGACTAGTAAGGAAACAAGGGCTTGGTCCACTTATCTGTTTATTTCCTTCCTTGTATATTCCTCTGGTCACAAACATTGTTATAATTAGTGGAGCAGAATTCGGTAATCTCCTTTTCAAAAAGAACTCGTGTTAATGTTGAGTAATAAGGCAGTTAACATGGGACTGCTGCAGGTGCTTGGGTGGCTCAGTTGGTTAAGTGTCTGCCTTCAGTTCAGGTCATGATTCCAGAGTTCTATGATCAAGCCCCACGTTGGGCTCTCTGCTCAGCAGGGAGTCCACTTCTCCCTCTCCCTCTCTCTCAAATAAACAAATAAAATCTTTAAAAAACCCAAACAGGGATGCCTGGGTGGCTCAGTTGGTTAAGCAGCTGCCTTCAGCCTGGGTCATGATCCCAGCGTCCTGGGATCGAGTCCCACATCGGGCTCCTTGCTTGGCAGGGAGCCTGCTTCTCCCTCTGCCTCTACCTGCCACTCTGTCTGCCTGTGCTCACTCTCGCTCCTCTCTCTCTCTGATAAATAAATAAATAATCTTAAAAAAATAAAAAATAAATAAAAAATAAAAAGCTTTTAAAACCCAAACAAAACATGGGACTTGCTGCAATAATGTCACATTTATGTAGCATTGGCATGGAGCAGACATTGTTCTTTGTGTTCTATGTGAATTAATAGTCCTGTAAGAACCTGAGGGACAGAGAGTTTAAGGAATTTGCCTTAGGTTAGACAGCACCCCAAAGAAGTAGAAGACCCAGGATTCAAACCCAAGCAGTCCAGCTCCAGAGCCTTTATTCTTAACCCCTATGCTAAAGGTATCCAGTTAATGGCCCCTTTCCCCACCCCTCTCCTACCTTCTCTGTGTTTCTACATCTTTGGTATGCCTCAACGACGACATACAGATCACTGTGTGAGAATTAACTGGAAAGAAAAAAAATCCCGTTCCCCACCTTAACCTATGGCCTCATCTATGGATTTGAAATTTCAAGGTACCTATAAGGAGCTACTGATGCCTTCTGGAAACTATGTATGGACTGTTACTGAGAGATCATGACCATTTGCCATGTCTGTATTTAGTCATGCGATATACATAGATTTCCTCAGCAAATGCCTCCTAAGGACGGTGGTAGTCCAAACTGTGGAACACAACACGTGGGACCCCAGCCTCATAGGCAAGGCTGATGTTGGTCCAGGTGTAATGAATCTTACCTGATGGAAGGTGGGGCGTGGACCGGGTAACTTTTTTGAGGATCATGGGTAGGCAAGTTTTACCTTCTCAAAGTCCTGAGGCATTCTGACGGATGTTACCTAAAAGCAAATTAGGAGGCTTTGCTCCAGGCCCAGGTCCCCAATTGTGTGTTGAAGCTTAGTGCTGTTTCAGATTAAATCAGCATGCTTCAAATTTGCCAGCTATTATTACAGCAATATGTATCCCCAGTTCACACATGGAATGTTTGCTCTCTGGCAGCCAAATGCACTTGGAACTGGCAGTGATGATCTCATAGAGCCGGAAAGCTGAGCAGTTAGTCAGATGATTAACATGTTATTGAGATGGAGGAGTTGAGCATCATTTAATGAAAATATCTGGGTGTTGCAGAATCAGAAGTTTCCAGAGTTGGGGGCAGCTTAAGAACCCTCACAGCCAAAGTCCTTATTTTCCAAATGTGGAAACTGAAGCTTTATGAAAGGATGGATAGCAGGGCTTCTGACCTGAGAAAAGTTAAAGTGGGTTTCTTCTAGCACAATACACCCTAGAGAAACAGCCCTGCTGGCTGCTCAGACTTCCCTTTTCATGGCTCCAGAACCTTCTGTGCTCAACTACAGTCAGTAACTCATCCTCCCTTTTTAATGGTATTCCTTATTTTTAAATGACCTGTTTTTATTGTGTTTATTCACATTAAAAAAAAAAATCATACCCCCGCGCCCCCTTGGCTCCACTGCTACACATTCTTTCCACTTTCAGTAGCAGAGGAATGGAGGGCTGTAGTTTTGGAAATGGGGGAGAGAAGTGATCTTCATAAATTATTTGCATGTTCTGAGTCTAGGGATCTTCAGAGATAGGTCCTCCAGATGGGTTTCAGGCTTCTCTCTTAAGGAATTGTGTTTACCAGGTAAAATTATTCGACAATTGGCTTGTACTATCTTAAAATACTAAATAACAGTCCTTGACTTATTGATCTCTCATCAAAACAAAAATCCTTGTCTTCCATGTGTAAATGTTCTCTGGCTTTCAAAGCTGCTTCTCAAACAGTCCTACCCTCTCTCTGCCAGGGAGTAGTTCTGAGGACATGAGATGGGTCTGCTCTGGGGGGCACAAGAAGGATAGGACCTGGGAGATTGATGTCCTTCTCAAGCACTGTGAGCACTGAAGGTGATTGTACAGAGTTGCTCCTAGTGCCTCACTTTCACCTTTCAAGACTGGTTCTGTTTATGCTGAGTTTACAGGTCAGTTCCAGTTGGAGATGCTTTGGACAAAAGCAATGGCTTGTTCTTTCTCGGCAGAATGAAGGGGAGAGGAAGAGGCATGTGCAAGGGAGGAGGAATGTGCCCTAAGCCAGGATGCCTCTCACGGAAGTCAGGAAAGAATTCCAGATCACTAGCTTAGATTAGATCTCGATGTTAAAGAAGTAGGCTCTTGGGGAATCTTTTCTAATATTGCCCCAGAGCTAGGTTATTTCCTAGTCTGGCCCCCAAAAGTGTTCTGGAAGACAATGTGGCCTTAGGGTAGAATTCAGCTGCCCACCATTAGTCTTTTCACGCTCCTGGCAAGGCCTCGCCCGGGGAGCATGACGGGGTGGGGGGCGTTGGGGGGCGGTGACCAGCGATGGAGTTCCACAGCCTGGGAAGTGGATCCTCGCTGAACTACTTGATAGCTGTGACATTCAGCAGATTAACTCATCTGAACTTAAGTTTTTTCATCTGTAAATGGGGTTAATGATACCTACAAAGTTGCTCTGAAATATAAAAATGAATATGTAAAGTGCCTGCTTGATATAAAGTGCTCAGAAAATGGTAGCTATTATTAATAACATAAGGGAAGCCTAGGGGAAACTCAGCAAGAAACCCAGGACTCCAGGCGAAGAAGGAACCGAAATAGTCCAGACCCAGCTCCACCCACCGAGATCAGCAAGTGCCTCGAAGAGGGGGAGAAGCAGGAAGAGGGCCCTCGGCCTTCCCCGACCCGAAGCCGCCGGACTGTCAGGATCCGAGCCAGAGGCTGGGCCAGGCCGGGGTGGGCAGGGGCCTGTTTTGCTTCAGCAGAGGGTGAGGTCGGCCCTCGGCCTTCTGCGGGGGAAGGAAGAGGGACAGCCACGTAACAAAAGCTCAAGGCCAACCCCCACCCCAGCAGGCCCCCGGACCCGAGCGGGAAGCAAGCCTTTCAGCCGGCTTCCCCCTTCTCCGCGGGCGCGGTGAGAGTCAGCTGACCTGCGGTCGCGGTCGCGAGCCCGCCCCGCCCCTCGGCCCCGCCCTTTCGACCCTGCGGCCTTGCGATCTGCACGCCGGAGGCTGGGGGTTGTGAGGGGTCCGCGCGGCGCGAGCCTCCCCAGCGGCCAATCAGCGGACACCTGGCCGCGCGGCCTCTTCAGCTCCCTCCCCCCCACCTCCCGCCGCTGCCAGTCTGGGTTGGGGAACTGCGCTCTCCGGGGTCCCTTCACGGACGCGGTGTCTCCTTATGAAAGGAATAGTCACATTGCCTGGGCAGCCTCTGCCAGTGGGCGCACCTCTTACGGGCAGGCCGGCTGCCCGAGGCTCGCGGTGACCACACTGTGCGGGCTCTGTTCTGGAGCTTTCTGAGCTTCCACCGAGGGCTGCCCCCAAACACTGCGCCTTTTCTTCCCTCCCAAACCTGCCCACCTGCGACCCTAACTGACCCCGTTTCCTCCAGCTGCTGGGACACTGAACAGAGACCACACGCCCGCCTGCAGCGGACCTCAGTCTCCGGCCCCAGCTGGAGGAGCAGAGGGAAGGGTGGTATTTGCAAGTACTAGGAGGTGTTTACGGTTTCAGAAGCTCGAGCCTGAGTAAAGCCGCTGGGCCACCACTCAGATCGCCGGGAAGGGACACTTGATCCCGCCCCTACTGTGTGCCTGCAACTTGACTTTTGTTCTCTCTCCTAATCCTCACAATCTTTCCCCCGCTGTGTAGGGGGGGTACCATTATCCTAGTTCTGGAACGGGGAAAACCAAGTTTCTGAGAGAGAAAGAATTGTACAACTACTGAAGGTCAAGTTTGCAAGTGGAAGCTGTAGTTAGTTTTTTCTAAGTGATTGGGCTTCATACCAGGGCGCCAAGTAGTGTCTAGACTCAAACCCCCATGGGTTTCCCTGTTTGCTTGGGGGAGCAAACAGCAAGGGCTGCAGATATTCCCTCAAGTTATGGGCCTTTCCAGGCCCTTTTTACATTGTAGGAGCAGCCAATCCACTGAAGAGAGCACCAGCCAACTCCCCTTTCAGGTCTTAAGAGTGGAGAGCACCTTCCTTGCCCCGCCCCCCAACAAGCCTAGGTCAGCTGCCCCTGACAGCACCCCTCTATGCCTTTTTTTGGTAGTCCTTATGACACAGCCTGTTGCAATTTCCTTAGCTATCTCCCTCTGTAGATGGAGGGAAGCCACCTGAGTGTAAGAAAGAGATCTTGACTAAAACCTCAGCATTTGGCTGAAATGCCAGGCATGGTCCAGCTCCCAGGACACAAGGCTGGAGCAGGGGCTCCATTTGAAGAGCACTGAACTAGAGTTTGGAGGTTAGAAGTAGGGTCGAAAGGGAAACTGGAGACAACTATAAAAAACTGACCTTTAAGAAGCTCAACAATAACAATAATAACAATGGCTAGCATGTATTGTTTATTACGAAGCTGGCATTGTTCTAAGTGCTGTAGTCCCTTGCTACCCAAACTTAAATATGCATTCCAGTTACCTGGGGATCTTGTTACCTGGAGGATTCTGATTAGTACATGGTGTGTGTGGGGGGGAGTGATGGTGCTGAGATTCTGTGATTGGTAACCAGCTCCCCTGTGATTGCATGAATCATACTTTGTAGAGCAAGGCTTTGTGTGTTAATTGATTTTATCCTCTTAAAGTCATTATGAAGTAGGCATCACTATTACTGTTTTATACACAAGGCAACTGAGAGTTTAAACCCGTATGAACTAAGGTCAAGTAAATAAACTGCAAGGCAATGAGGAAAGGGGGAATGGTATGAGCAGGTACAGTTGTGGAAGTAGAAAGACAATCCTAAGCCAAGGAAATAGTATTTACAGAAGTCTGGCATGCGGGGAAAGGGGCCAGGGGCTGCAGCAAAGGACTGCTTCACCTCTTAGGCACCATGTGTATAGTATTCATGAGCTTTCCAAACACCCCAAATATCTGAGATCTGAAAAAAAAGTCTTGGCACCTGTATGTGAAAACTGAACATTTAAGTGAGTCATTTCAACATTCAAATCATTAAAAATCCTTTCAAAATCTTTATATTAAAAAATTCATATTTAGTGAACAACAGGGGTGTATTTTTAATACGTCTGATAAAAAATGGAGCAGGGCCTCCCAAGCCTAGGGCCTACTAAGGACAAGATAGGCCCTGGCCACACTGAGTTTGGATGTAATCCTGAGGGCAGCTGGGAACCACTGATAGAAGCAGGAAAATGTTCCCTGTGGCTTCAGTGAAGAGAATGGATTGGAGGGAGGCCAGACTGGAGGGCCAGTGGCAGGAGACAGATAGACGTTTATAGACTTTCAGGCTGCAAAACAATCTCTCCTCGGTGCCAAGATTAGCGGAAAATGATAGCTTTATACAACCCAATTATTGTTTGATTCCTCCAGCCCCTATCTGACTCAGCATTCCAGATTTGCTTAAGATCTGGGGACAAGAGTTTTGTCAAATCCTTTCTCATTAAGGCTGGGCACTACAGTCTAGGGGAGGTGTGTTTAAGAGTCCACCCTTGAATTAGACAGCCACAAGTGTGAACTTCCGCTCTGCTCCTTGCTAGCTGTGTGACTTTGTGTAAGTGATTTAACTTCTCTGAGCCTCAGACCCCTTATTGGGCATAATACATACCTCCTGGAATCCAAGCAGCTGTTACCACATACGTGCCATTATTCTGAGACCTGGTTAAGTTTTCTTTAGGCGGGAACTGAGGCTAGGGTCACTAATTTCATCTTTTCATCCATTTTCTGCAGTAGAAATTATTATTCCCACTTTGCAGATAAGGAAACAGGCTCGGAGATTAGATAGCTCAATGAACTTGGGGCAGAAAGTTGGAGACCTGCAAAAGCTGGAATTTTGTTTTATGTTTACTTCTGCATGTGTACTCTCTCCAGCCGTCAGCATCTGCAGTCTTATCCCAGTCTTTGACTGGTCCAGAACCTGTTTCCCTTAGTCACGGCGTGAATTCGTCGTGATGGCCAATGCCACACCACTGCGTGCTCTCCTCAGTTCCGCCATTGCCCTTCCTCCCCAACCTTCCCTAACCTCCCCACTACCTTGCCCCCACCCCCGATTTTACAGCTTCTGGATTTCCCTTATTAAAGAGACAGCTTGTCTCTTTGAGAAGCAGACAGAACCGCCCTAGACTGGTATGCTTTCCAGAGTACCTCCCTTTAAAGGGAGTAGATAAGTAGGTCACATCAGATGGTAGGGGAGGAGGCCGACTTCTAATGGGAAGGAGGAAAAGTACTGCACATCACGTGGAGAATGGAAGACAAAATAACAGGCCTCCTCTCTGTATTTCTGTCTCTCTGCTTCTCTCTGTCTCTCCATCTCACAGTCTCAGTGGCAGTTCCCTGCTGGCCACTACTATGGGGATCCCATAGGGCATACTGAACTCTTGGGGTCCGGGATGCCACTGGAAACCACAGTGAGCAGGAACTGGAAACTGCATCTCCTTGCTAGCTGTGTGACTTTGTGTAAATGATTTAACTTCTCTGAGCCTCAGACCCCTTATTGGGCATAATACATTCCTCCCGGAATCCAAGCAGCTGTTACCACATGCATGCCATTATTCTGAGACCTGGTTGGGTTTTCTTTAGGCAGGAACCGAGGCTGGGGTCTTCCTTCGTTCCCTTCCGTCCCACCCTGCCTCCTCTTCAGGTCCTCCCACAACCACCAGTCTCTGTTTTCCATTTATATGGAGAGGAGAGATCTCCGCTTGGAGAGAGGATTTGGAGCTCCTGTCCAATTCCTGCTCCCTGAGGCGTTGAAAGCACGGAGACTTGCAGCTTAGAGGTTCCATGGGGCTGGGAGGGCACTGGCTTTGCAGCGATTGCTGGGAGCAGCCCAGGGTCTGGTTTCCAGAGATTCTGCTGTGGCAACCAGAACAAGTCCCGGGCCTCGCAGAAGAGCAGCTTCCCCACTCCCAACCCAAACCCCATCGAAGGCAGCTTGCCACGAGGCACGCGATGAGTGCTAAATGACAGAGACAGCAGTGAAAACCGGGAGACAGAGACAGGGCAGGGTGAGGCACTAATGGTCCCGCACTGCCAGCCCTGCCCTGCCCTGCCCTGCTCTCCCTTGGGGCGAGCCCTGTTTGAATCCTAATGCCTGGCGGTCACTTTCTAGGGGCGGTCACATTTCTAGGAAACTGCCTCCGAAGCCTGGTGGGAGAGGAGGCCGTGGTCAGCTAGTGACACCAGCCCAGCTGTCTACAGATGAGTGCTGAAAATGGGTACCCAGGCAGAAGATGGGTCGCTGGCCTTGGTGCATGGGAGACTGGGTTGGCTCACACACGCAAAGACCAAGGCCAGATTCTTGCACCTGGGACTAAACAGTCCCAGTTCCCTGAATAGGGCTTTGGAAACAGAGTTCACCTCTGCAGAGGCCCAGCGTTTTCCCATGCCTCGGCTCAGAGCCTGGTGGACTGCCAACTCTTGAGACTCACCGCTTTAGGAATCGGATGAGCCTTTTTGCCCAGACACTCTGGATTGCAGGATGCAACTTGCTCCCACCTGGCTGCTGCCCCCTTGCCCTGCTTCCTCCGATCCCCAAGGCCCTGTATTCCTGAGCTCTCTTTGCTCCACCCCTGTGCCTTGGGGGAAGTTCCATCCTTGCCCACAGCTGCTCTTCTTCCTCCATGTGAGGCAGGGCTGGGTGAGGACTTCATCTTCACCTGGGCCCTTCCTTATGCTTCCTTTCCCGAGGCTGGTCTAACATACTCTTCCCCAGGCTGGATCCCGCCCACACCACCTCTCATCAGAGGGCGTAGAAATCCCCACAGGTATGTGGCAGGCAAGTCGTAGCCATGACAGGGTGGCGGTGGCCCCATATTACAAGAAACTTAGATCCTTTGTGCTCTCAGATGGTGACAGGTAGCTCCTCTCACCTGGCATCCCATCCAGCCTGAGCCTCTTGCTTTGCCAGCAACCCTGCCTGATCCTGGTCCCTGCCTTGCTGTAGGTCCTGCGCAAACGCCCCCCGTCCCCAGGGTTTCTGATCTAGTAGGTCTGGAGGAGGAACTGAGAATTTGCATTTCTAACCAGTTCCCAAGTGATGGTATACTGCTGCTCCAGCAACATTTGAAAACCAGGGAGGGTGATGGGTGTTAAGGATGGCATGGGATGAGCACTGGGCATTTTACGCAACTTATGAATTACTGAACACTACATCTGAAACTAATGATATACTATATGTCGTCTAATTGAATTTAAAAAAAAATAAAGATTCAAAAATTAAAAAAGAAAAGAAAAGAAAACCACTTAGCTAGAGTATAGAGTATAGCTAGAGTATAGCAAATGGAAAAACCAGGTTTGATCTCTTGCCCTGCCACTTTCTTGCTCTGAGATCTTGTACTTGACCTTTCTGAGCTTCATTTCTTCTTCCAGTAAAGGTGGAGTAATGACCACTGGATGACTAGATTAGAGGATTAGATTTCATCATGTATTTGGTAGAGCCTCTCATTGTGCATGGCAAATTGAATTATGAATTAGTCAACAAATATAGTATATATTGAGCATTTTGTTGTCCATTGGATACTCTTCCCAGTGTCATGGCTGACTTTGGGCAGATAATATGTGAGGATTCTAAGACCTAGTTAAACATCACAACTCTGGACTATTTTCTCTCCAATAAAATAAGACCTTCGGTCTACCAGACTAATGGCCCCTCTGAGTCCCATATAGAAAGAAGGTCAATTCTGGGAGGGACCTTAGGTCTTGGGAGGCATAGCCTCATTCCTTTTCCTTGCCCACCCCTTTCTAGGACCTCCACCTGGGAGCTCGTGCTTCTGCAGAGCAAAGAACATCAGTGACCGGTCAGCTCATCCTCGAGGAGAGTAACGTGGCCTTCACTGTCCATCATGATCTGGTTCCAACCTACCTTCATAATCATAATGCCACTGTTTTCCCTCCATCCACCTTAGAGCCTAGACAAATGGGACTACTCATCCTTCCCCCAATACACCCTGTGATGCTCTGCTTGCAGGCCTCGTTGTCACTGTTCTCACCACTGAAATATCTTCTACTGGTCAAAGTCCTACTCATCCTTCCCAGTCTAAGCAATGACTGCCTCTTCCAAAAAGTCATCCCAAATCCTTCTGTCATCTGTCTAGCTAGCTAGCTATCATCTTTGTATCTGTCTCTCTACTTAAGACAAATGATTTTGTATTTTTCTTTAAATGATGGAAGGACAAGTTACTGCAGTTGTTAAGTATAAGATCTAATTAAATCAGGATACAACCACTTCACCCCCTCCTCTTTGTGTCCCTCTGAAGGGACTGCGTAGAAACTCAGTGGTCTGCAGGTTTGTCCTGGGATTTCAGATTCCTAAAGTCTGTTCTTGAAGCATACTGAGACATAAAACACAAGAGTGGAGATACTATATGAAACTTTTAAAATGAGGGCTGGCCACTTACATACAAGGAGATGCCTACTTACATAGAAGACTAGTCAGCTGTTTATTTTCTATGGTAATCAGAGTTGGGAATAAATATATATGTGTGTATATATATGCTCATATTCACGGATTTGCATATAGGCACATCTGCTTCTCTAATTTTCTTTTTTAAACTACAGGGTTTTTTTTTCCTATTCTAAATATATGCATTGGTGAAAATGTGCAAAGGAAATAAAAAGTAAAAATAAAAGTAAAGTAAAGGTAGAAAGTAAGTCATTCATAACCCCTAAATAACCAGTATTAACATTTTGTTGTATTTCTTGTGAATAGTTTTTGTGCACATATTTACTCTATATGATTTTTAAAGGAATTGGGATAAAATGTTTATATACTTCTGTAACCTACTTTTTTGATTTACATATGATTAGCATTTTGGTACTCTTTTAAATATAATTCCCAAACACTGGAAAAAATTGTTTCATGATATCAACTTACAGATGTACCAAAATGTATTTAATCATCCCCTCATTGTTGGATACTCCTTTTTATTATAAGCAATATTTCAGTGAACATCCTTACATATCTGAACACATGTCTGACTATTCTAGAAGTGGAATTACTGGGTCATTTTTCTTTTTTAAAGATTTCATTTTTTAAAGTAATCTCTACACCCAACTTGGGGCTCGAACTCACAACCCCAAGATCAAGAGCCACATGCTCTACCAACTGAGCCAGCCAGGCACCCCATTCTGGGTCATCTTTAAGTGTCTTGATATACACCATCAAACTGTTTTCTGGAATTTCCATTTGGAAACACCTCCTCCAAAATACTTTAGCTTCATGTTAGCAATAAAAATTTTGAAATCATTAAGTTTGATGGATCCGTTCCCTTTTTTGTAACACCCACTATAACTATAAAGATGGCCATTCCAATAAAAAATTATCAGCCAGTGGTAGTTCCTTTACTACCCATTGGTGGTATTATACCCCATTTTTGGAAAATACTGTTTTATTTGAACAGTTTCTCTATATTATAGTTGTGTATATTTCTTCCACTTAATCATAAGCTTTCTAAGGTTAGGTACCATGGTTTATTTGGTGCTTCTTACAGTGCTGAAGCTCAATAAATATTTGTTCTCCCTTTGGTTTGGTTTGGTTTGGTAATGGGGTAGTGAGGAATAGGAATCAATCTATATACATAATATAAATGATGTCTTCAAGATCAGGATTATAAGGAATATTTATATGGTAAAGAGAGTTGCTCCAATTTAAATACTCTGCCATCATTATTTGAACTTGAGTTTTGAGGTGTTTAGAGTGGAAAACAGTAAATCATTCACATACTTTCTAGCTGTTTTTCTTGGGGGTAAATAATACATTTGCAAGTTTAAGAATTAGTCTTGGGGCTTTAAACCAGAGTAATACTATTTAGCTCATGTAGAATTCATCCCACCGTAATGGCTCATAAAATAAGAACACTTTTCCAGACCTAGCAAGCACAGAGGGAAATAGAGGGTCATTGATTAGTAAATACCGGTCAGTAGATGAAATGGCTTAGCTACAGTCCATGTATCTTTACCATCCCTGGAAAACCTCAGAAACAGAGGAACTAATATTTACTATGTATATAATATTCTAGGGACTTTATATATGTCTTTCCTCTGGATTTCCTATGGTAGCTGCCATGTGAGGAGAGGGTAAAATCATACTACTAGGGAACAGGTGTTTCTGCCTCTCCTTAATCCAAACTTGCCTTCTTCCCAGAACAGCAATGACTGTTCCTGAGAAGGGTCCAAGACCTAATCAGTTCCAGAGAGCTGGTCAGGAAAATGCAGAAACTCATGGATGATCTTCTGACCAACAAAAAAAAGAAATGACCAAAGGCAGGTGTGAACAAGATATTAGAATAAAAGAGTATAATTGGAGAAGAGAGAATAACTCTAATAAAGAAGAGAAGGGCACCCTAACACTTCAGTTACCGGGTAGAAATGAAGACATTTATCAAGGCCTGGCCAGTAATGTTCTCCTCCTTAGTTCTACCTACCTCTTTCTTTCTGAACCATTCTTTCAAATGTAGAGTCCTTAGCCCATAACTCAGGATTGTTTAATTCATCAGTGCATAAAAAAACTTGTTCTTCAGAGACTGAAAATGAACAATACTGCTTCTTTAGCTACTAAGGATCCAACGGAGACAAGAACTAGAGGAAGTAAAAAGAAAATACATCGAGGGGGGCACCTGGGTGGTTCAGTTGGTTAAGTGTCTGTCTTTGGCTCAGGTCATGATCTTGGGATTGTAAAGTGAGCCTGGCATCAGGCTCCCCACTCAGTGGGGAGCCTGCTTCTCCCTCTCCCTCAACCTCCCTCACCCTGCTTTCTCTTTTGGTCTCAAATAAATAAATAAATAAAATCTTAAAAACAAAATATACCCTAGCATCAGAAGACCTGGGTTGAGGCCTGACTCTGTCAGGGTCTGAGTCACCTTCTGCCTATTATTCATCCCCTCTAACTTATGGTTTCCTTAAGTTAACCACATACACGTATTTTCTGAGCAACTACGGTGTACCAGGCATTGCCCTGGGCACTAGGGCTACAGCAATGGGAAAAAACCAGAGGAGATCCTCTTCCAATGGCATTTCTGTTCTGAGATTGCTTAGATTGGATAAGTAATCAAACACTGTAACTTCAAATAGTGAGCAGTGCTATGGAAGAAATGGAACAAATGATAAAGACAAATTGGAAAGAGGGTTCCTCTGCAGAGAGTAAAGGGAAGGTCTCCCTGAGGCAGAAACATCTGAGCTGAGATCTGAATGTACTAGAAGGAGAAAGACAGAAGACAGCAGACCTGAAAGACCAGAAAGACAGAAAGACAGCAAACCCTGAGTCGGGACCACATTTGGGACTGTGTGACCATCAAGGAAAATGGACCTGTGTTGTGGTTGTACTGGACCAATAGCTTTGAAACAGGACTTCTGCTGATCCTAGGATTTCCCTGGCTGTGTACCAGGGGTGATGGGGCTGGGGGTGGAGGTTCGACTAATGCCAGGCCTGCAACACCCTGCCCAACACACACTCCTTTTCTATTTTCTTTCTTTTCATTTCTTCTTTTCTTTTTTTCCAAGATTTTGTTTATTTATTTGACACAGACAGAGAGAGAGAGTGAGAGAGGGAACACAAGCAGGGGAAGTGGGAGAGGAAGAAGCAGGCTTCCCACTGAGCCCAGATGTGGGGCTCGCTCCCAGGACCCTGAAATCATGACCCAAGCTGAAGGCAGACACCTAACCGACTGAACCACCCAGACGCCCCACGCACTCCTTTTTCATCTGAAACACACACCAGGGTGTTGTTGAAGCTTTTGCCTGAAGGACAGATGTCATGATCAAAAATCCTTGGTCTCAGAAGCCCTTCTCCACTCCGTAACCGTCCAACTCTATGAAACTTTGCCATACAATCTCTGTGATCCCTACAGAAGGTTGACTTCATCCACTAGACAGACAGGGAATGCTGGTTCCAGGGTCCTGGCTCTCCTCTCACCAGAACAATCCAACCCCTTCCCCTACAATGATAGATTGTAACCTCAGATGCCCTCCAAGCCTGTCCCAGGTAGACAAGGACATACATCTCTGCCTCCTCCTAACACATGACACTGACTTCCTCTTTTCCCCCCACCCCCGGCCAAATGAGACACTCTGCCCTACACAGGAGAGCTTTGTGGAGAGAGCCAAGGAGTGGTTCTGGCTTTTTCCAACCTGTAAAATGCAAAGTTGGCCAGCTGCCTCTCTTCTTAACTTTGAAACTCCTATCTCTTCATGTCTCTAGAGAACCACCCGACAGCTCTCAAATAAGTCTCTACTGTCCTGGGGTTTGGAGGAAAGAGCTATGCTGAACTTGAAATCATCTTCTGGTAACATGCATCTAATTAGCTCTTTGACTGACAAGAGGAAGCAGAGGCCAAGAGGGATTTAAACAATCCCTTTCTCGCGTATTTCTAAACAAGCAAAGAACCAGAGAGGGAAATGGAAAGAGAGTAAAGAGACAAAGCTTAGGGGACATTTGAAGAAGCGGGTGAGTAAGAAAGAGAGGGGGAGCTGAGGGGAAGAATATCAAATGACCAAGATATCAATCCTTCCTTCCCTCGATGTTCACTCTGCTCCCCATCTCCACCCTCTCATGCTCTCTCCCAGAGAGAACTTACTTGGAGGTCGATGATTTCTGTTTCTGATTCCATCTTGCTGCCTTCAAGCGCCGGCTTTCACACGCACTGCTGCTGCTAACCGACTGCGTGGGCTACTCCAGGCTCTGCTGTCTGAGTCTCTCCTGCTTTCTTTGGGTGGGAGAGAGCACACAGCTGGCAAGACAGACCTGCTATTCATCCATGTGCTGTGGGAAGCCTGTCCTGACCTCAGCCCCTGCAGGAAGTGTACACATGCATACCCTTGGCATGTGTGTGTGTGCGCACATGCGTGTGCACTCCAGGGGCTGGCGGGAGCACACTGATAGGTAGCCTTTTGAGTTGGTAGTGACAGCATCATTTTCTTGAGTGGCGCCAATACCCCCCCAGCCCCAGAGGGGCTGACGGAGCTCACTCAGTCTGCATTGAGTTAGTAGCTCTACTTGCTGGCATAGAAACCCTGTGGATTTATCAAGGAAATTGAAAAACAGCCTGAGGATGCTGTCTGACTTCGCATTGGTGGAACTGAGTAAGGTCCCCAGTCCACAGGGTTGGGTGGACTCCAGCATATTCTCAAGATTGAGGCTTAGTGACCTCTTCCTCTTGGTCCCCTTGTCCCTAGAAGTTAAAAAGAAAAGATTGTAGTTTACTTATTAGGCTCCGAAACATAAGCCTTGTGCTACAAAGTGAGTAAGCAATAAACTTTGATTGACAGGTTATCTGACATCCTCGTTTTCTCCCTTCATCGGGCAGGAAGAGAGCAGGAGAAAGTTAGACCTTCAAATTCTGTTTAGGCAAGTGGTTGCATTTTTCTCTATTTTTTAAAATAAAGTTACCAGGAGTGAGTCTTTTTTTGGGGAAGCTTTTCTTTCTCTTGTTTACCTTAGAGCCTAAAACTCTCTGGCTGGTCCCTGAACCTAGTTTTAGACACTAGCTTGTGGACATGTGGGTGTGGGTATGTCTGCGAGCACACAGGACAGGGACAATGTTAAATGGGAATCATCCAATTCAGAGTTTAAGGAAACGAGGAGAGTAACAGTCACAAATTTACTCTCACCACACTTAAACGTGCTGCCCAGGGTGTGTTTGGGGGGGGGGCATTTGTTTGTTTCTATTAAATGATGTAATGTCCCCACCACCCTAGACATGTGGTGAGTGGGAGGGTCGCTCAATGGGATGAGGATCACATTTCAGTCTAGTCTAATAAACACAGTTGGATTTAATTTAAACAGTAAACAGTCCAGTTTAGAGAGAATGCATCACCTTTCCAATTTCCAATCCTCTCCCCCAAAGATGGCATCTAGGGTGCACAGGGGAAGGGGTATGATTTATATATACTTGGAGGTGGAGGGGTGATGGCTCTTCGAGGTACCTTGGAGCCTCTGCTAATTTCTCCTCTGGAGCTGCTGGGTGGGCTCTGTGTTGCCCCCTGAGTTGGGGACTGCTGGGGAGAGACTGAGCCTGGTCCTGGGTCTGTTCCTGGGCCTCCTGCTGCTGTCTGTGGCCTGATAACTCATGGTCCATTCTCTCTCTGCTCTTCCGGACCCCGTGGGCTCCCTTGTTGACTTTGCCCCGTCTCAGCTCTCCGTGGTGATGTGATCATCCAAAGACCTGCTAAGGCTCACATGTGCTCCTGTCCCAGTGGTACCAGCTCAGTGGCCCAACCCCTCTAAGACGATCCATTCTAAACTCTCCCACCAGACACTTGGCTACATGGGAACTGAGAGATATGGACAGATACTGGGGAGAGACAAGCTCAGCCCCATTTCTGGTAGAGAATTTGTTTTGATGTGGCGGCTCCAACTAGTGCAAGGGCAGACTTTAAGGTGATCTCTTTCTGGACTCCAAAGCAGGAGTGACAGATGGAGCCAACTCTCTTCTCAGCATTCCTTCAAAGATATATGGGTAATAAGCATCTCTCCCATCCCCCAAAACAACACTAGGGGATAAGTGCTATTCTAAGCGCTTTAACACACACTCAACTTACTTAGTTCCCATAACAGTTCTGCAAGGTAGCTAATATTACTACACTTGTTTTACAGATAAGGAAACAGAAGCATGAAGAGGTGAAGTTGCCTGAGGTTGAACCGAGGTTCGAACCCAGGCAATTAGGATTCAGAGCCTATGCTCTTATCCATGATTTTGGCTCAGAGCAGACAGATGGAGACACATGTCTGAATACCTGCTTTCTCTTTCTCTACTTTAGTTCTTCCCACGATTCCTATAATCTAGAATCAGAAAAGGCGGATTTTGTGTTCCTTCTCTTCCTGTTTGGTTGGGACATGCCTTGTATGGAGCTCTATTAAAATAATTCTAAGAGGAGATAAAGAAATTTAGAAAATCCCCATTCTCAGCAAAACCTGACGAAATTCTCATTCTTGACAAAACACAACCAAAATATCATCTTGCTGGGAAAATCTCATTTTGGGTGTCAGAAGCAAAATATCAACATTCCCGTTGCAACGATCCCAATCATTCTTTAGATAATATGGGTGCATCTGGCTAAATAGAGAGGAAATCAGAACAAGAAAATGCCAAACAGAAAATCATCTGAACATATTCTTTCCTACCCCCAATTTCCTATTGATTTCAAAAGGAAATAGCTTGGTTTTGGTTTGGTGAGACCTTTCCAGATTTGTACCTTTCCTAACCTCGTAAGCATCATTTGGAAGTAAATTTGGGTTTGGAAAGTGGTTTATCTACTGTGACTCTGGACCAAGGGTCAGCAAACTTAACTGTATAAGGGCCAGAGAGCAAATATTTTTTAGCCTTGGAGGCCAAATGGTTTCTGTTGCAACTACTCAGCTCTGCTATTGTAGCACGAAAGCAGCCATAGACAGTATATAAACAAATGAGTATGGCTGTGTTCCAATAAAACTTTATCTACAAAAACAGATAGTGGGCCAGATTTGGCCCCACAGGTCATAGTCTGCTGACTTCTGTTCTAGAATATAAATGGAAGGAGAATCTGGAGGTCTAATTACCACAGCCATGTCCAGTCTTCCAGACCGTGTCTTTTAAACCTGATTCCCACTTGAGAGGTCACAGCTGAGCCACTACTGTGAGGGTAATATGTTAAACACTAACCATGGGGATATAAAATGACAAAATATGTGCCCTTGTGAGACACAAGCGTGGAAAGTTAACCTTTGTGAAGTGTGTTCTGACATTTGGCTGTGATACTGGAACTCTCCCTACCTGTAGATTATCCAATCTAGATAGGAAAGGTTTTTGTTTTTCTTCACTGGGAGGGTGACTTTTTCAGTGTGAAGCCCAGGGGACATTTTTAGGGAAACTGCCTCTTGAGGAGGATATTTTTTAGAATATCCTTAAACTGATAGAGGTATAAACACTCACAGCAACTCAGAAAGTGGTCATGGAATGCACGGCCTACGATGGGACCCTAGTGGTGTCTTGCTAGGTAGGAGGAACAAAGAGTGGCCATGTACGGAAGATACTGGCAAGAAGAAGATCCCTCAATGGTAAATAATGAGGAAAACCCCAGGGTGAAAACCAGGTGATGTAGGTTCCTCTCTGCGTGGTGAGCTACTGTGTGTTCTTAAGGCAAGTCACATGACTTCTCTGGGTCCTATTTATGTTCTCCTTTGTGAAAAGTGAAGCTGTCAAAAAAGATGAGTCCTAAGATGCCTTCAGCTCTTAAAAGTCTGTTTCTAATGTGTGTCTCTATTAGTCACTTCCTGCCTGACAGTAAAACATCCCAGATCCAGGTCTGAATTTTGATATGTAAAAGTTAAGGATCACTAATGGAATATCTATGTAGTTAGAAAAATTTTAGGAAAAATGATCTCTATCTGTTACCTCTGCTAGTGAGAGCAGGCAGAGCAGATCTAGAACAAACAAGATATAGGAGTGAGAGTAAAGGCACACTTCACACACAAATTCCTTTATGCTCATTTACACATTAATTCACCCGCTTCCAGACTCACTGCTCCAGGAACCCTAGGACCAGGACGGATGGAAAGAGAAACTTTTGGGGCACCTTGGAGGGAGCTACCCATTCAGGGATTGATGAGGGGCCCAGGTTGGCCAAATGGTAATTCAGAATTACATTGGGTGACATTAGCCCTGTCTACTGGAACTTTCTGCAGTGACTGAAGTGTTAAAGAACATTTACATCTTCTCAGTTCAGCCAAGTAGCTGTCAACCATATGTAGGCAGGGAGCACATGAAATGTGGTAGCGTGGCTGAAGATCTGAATTTTAACTTCCATTTCATTTTAATGGATTTACATGTAAATAGCTAACACCTACCATATTGGACAATGGAGCTCTAGGCCAAAATTCAGTATATTTAAAACACTGCTTAGCTCTGGCCATCACGTATTTAACAATCCCATTCTGGCCACTCATCTCTTGAGAGAGGTTCATCAAGCAAAAGCCTGATTTGACATAAATAGGAACCCAGGGCACACAGCTCTCATGGGAATGCCCCCACAAGCCCCAGGGATGCTCTTGGTTGTGGTGAGTAAAATTTCCCTTCCTGCTTTTGCATTCAGGGTAGGGGGATTTTAACTGTGACTCACTCTTTGATGAATGATTAAGAACGGAGCCTCTTCATGTTGCTATGCAACACTTGCCACCTCTCACCTCCGTGATCAAGTTGAAAGGTGCCTGGCACTCTCTTGGTGGCGTAAGGAGGCTGCTGGCTGATCTCAGTAACAGGAGAGAGACGCTCCTGGTCTTCAATATTTTAAAGCAAGGGAACCCTTTTCTCATTTTTAAAAATGAAATCTTATGCAGAAGGTAATATAAAGCAGGTGAGGGGCTCCTGGGTGGCTCAGTTGGTTAAGCATCCAGCTCTTGATTTCGGCTCAGGTCATGATCTCAGGGTTGTGTGATCAAGCACGGAGTCTGCCTAAGATGCTCTCTCCCCATCTCCCTCTGCCCCTTCCCACCCCTAAACAAACAAACAAACAAACAAAAAACCAGGTTAAAGTGTAGCTGCTCAGATCCTGAAGTCATATTCACTTTTGTCCCACCCACTATTTTTCAAGTTATCCCTTAAGGGACCTCTGGGGCACCACTTTGGGTCAGCTGGGGCTAAGCAATCATAAGTCACATGAAATGCCACATTAAAAAAATAAAAGGAGGGGCGCCTGGGTGGCTCAGTGGGTTAAAGCCTCTGCCTTCAGCTCGGGTTATGATCTTAGGGTCCTGGGATCGAGCCCCGCATCGGGCTCTCTGCTCAGCGGGGAGCTTGCTTCCTCCTCTCTCTCTGCCTGCCTCTCTACCTACTTGTGATCTCTCTCTGTCAAATAAATAAATAAAATATTTTTAAAAAATAAAATAAAATAAATAAAAAAATAAAAGGAAAGGAAGATTTAAAAAGCACAGCCCAAATTATGGCCACTTATCCCAGCAGCAGATGGGATGCTGGCCCACACGGTCTTTTCAGCAGACAGCCGCGTTTCTGCAGTGAGATCTGAGAGTCACTGTTACGCCATTTCCCAAAGAGCACAAAGGACTTTGGCTTAGGGGCATGGGGAGGATGAAGGCTGGAAGGTGCTATGGGGGAAGGGCCCCCAGGACAGCACACACCGCTTTAAAGACTGGGGGAAGGGGCGGGGGCAGGCGGCTTGGGGGCACAACAGTGGGATTCTGAGTGGTGTGAAAATCAGAGCTCTGAGACCGAAACAGCCCTCCAAGATGGAGGTCTCAGGCCCAGTACTTCCTCTCACCGATGACAGAGGCAGCTTGGTGGTGAAGGTGAAATGAGAGATATAGAAACTGAATTTCCTGGCTACCCTTTGAATCACAAGGGTGTGTACAAGGGTGAGTATATGAGTGTTAAGTATGAGTGTATTTGAGTGTGTGCATGACAATCATGGGAGTCGTGGTTTAGGACTTCAAGGAACTCTGTACATATGTAATTTCATTTAACCCTCCCAATGATCCGGTTGCAATTTACAATTGAGGACCCTAAAATCAGAGGACTTGCCCAAGATCACTCAGCTACCATGTGATGGCGTGAAGACTCAAGTCAAGATTTCTTCTTTCTTTTTTCTCTACGTGGTACCACTTAACACACCGCTTCCAACCCCTGCCCCACACACAGATACGCCAGTGTGATGTGCAATAACTGTCATACACACACACACACACACACACACACACACACTATTGTTATTGCTGCCCTTGCTGTGGGGCTGAGTATGTCGTTGATGACAGAAACGTATCATCAATGCAAGGGGACAGACCTAGTTTTTACCCTAAGCCGTGCTATTTACTAGCTGGGTGTGTTTTAAAGTATAGAACCCATTTTATAGAGGAGTTTCAGGTTCACAGCAAAATCGAGGAGACAATACAGAAAGTTCCCAAATATCCTGCACCCTTACACACGCAATTTCCCCCACTATCAACATGGGAGCCCAGAATGGTACATTTGTTATAATTCAGGAACCTATAATTCATGATTCTCCAAGTCCAGAGTGTTCACTAAGATTCGTCCTATGGCTTTTGACGAGCTGTGCTTTTGAGCAAGTCACTTGGCCTCCCTTCCCCCGGTAAAAATGGGGACCTTAGTATCTATTTTATAAAGATCATTGTGAGGATTAAGATAAATCAGAACACAGATGTAAAGCAGATTTCCTTTCTGGCACAGAGTGAGAAGCACTCGTTAAATGGAGCTAATATTGGGGCACCTGGCTGGCTCGGTTGGTACAGCATGTGGCTCATGATCTTGGAATTGTGAGTTTGAGTCCCACGTTGGGTAGAGAGATTACTTAAAAATAAAAATCTTTTAAAAAATGGAGCTAATATTAAATTTCGTATGAATATCATCCTTATAAGCCTGGCTGGATGGCCCTTCTGAGTCTTTCTCTTGAACTCCTTTATTTCAGCCCAGAACCTCTAGTCTGGGCTTACGTAATTCTGCCAAAGGTGAGTTCTAGAGGTCGGTAAAAGGCATTCAGCTATGTAGATTTTCTGTGCTGCGAAAAGGAACTTAAATACGAAGTTTGGTTCTTGGAGGAGGAAGGGTTAGGCAAAGTAGGGATAAAATGCGTGGATGTTCACAGAAGCCTCAAGGTGGACCACAGAACAAAAAGGCTCTGATTGGGAGACACAGAAGGGGAAGAGAAAGTGCAGAAGGGAAAAATCAATTCAATGGGAGCTGTAGCTTGAGCTACTGTGAATGGGACATGAGAAGACCTTTTCAGTGGGAGTCTGTCAAAGAGATCTTTAATCCTGTGAACTTTGAAATGCACCAACTGAATTATCCTGTACATTTAGATCCTTTTTTCCTCACACCGTTCACCTTTGGAAACCCCTACAGAGAGTAGCTGGGGAAAATCAAAAGGAGCAAAACTCCAGCACACCTCAGGTTTGCTTTGTGAGCAAATAGCCCTACTGAAAAAAGGTTTTGTGCTAAATGCTCTCTGTTGCTCCGCTGAGACCAGTTCCTGCCCCTTCCCCCACCCCCAATGCCTCTTACATTTAGAATCTGCACAACAGTATCGATACCGCTATTTCCTATATAGCTAGTCTATAACCCCTTCTAGAACAGGGGTGGGGGCTTGTCCTTCTGAACCTCCATGGCAGTCAGCCCACGCCCATGAGCACAGAGAGGGTGACCCTGGGCTTCAGAGGGGGCCCTCTCTGCAAAGTGTGCTTGCTTCTGGGCTCCCCAAATGCAGTCAGATGCCCAAAGAGATTCTTGTTAGAAAAAATTGGGTAACTCAGACCCACGTCAGTGGGGCTCAGAACTGGAAGTGCAATTTCCTGAGCCCTTGTCATAACGTGACATCGACCACTCTGTGATCTTCAATGACTCACTTCCTACCTGTTACCTTGGTTTCACTCATCTGCAAAATGGGGAGAACGGTTTTCTAGAGGAACATGTATTTGCTTTTTTTCTGATTAAAGTAGTATGCGTTCATTATGAAAAATGTAGAGTATACAGAAGAATCAAGGAAGAAATAAAAAGAACGTGTAAGACCCCCAAAGGTTAACGCTCTTAACATTTTGCTTTATTGCTTTTCAATCTTGTGTGTGTATGTGTGTGTGTGTGTGTGCGTGTGCGCATGCCTGTGCATGTGCATGTGTGTGTGTTTTCCCAGAACCAGCCTCATAATTTGCAGGGCCCACTGTAAAATGAAAATGTTGCTCCCCTTGTTCAAAAGTTATGATGAATTTTAAGGAGGCAACAGCTGAGCATTCAGGCAAAGCACAGACCCCTTCCAAAGCCCAGGCACGCAATTTGCTTTACACTTTGTGTGACTACACAGTCATACAACTGTAGAGCTGGCTCGTTCGGCTTTCTCCTCAAAATAGTAGTCAAATCATTTATTGAGTGCTTTCCATGTGTCAGGTGTTTTAGTTGAATTAGTTCTAATTTAATTCAGCTTTCCTAAAATAAATGTAATTCTCCTCCCCCAAATCTGGCAGATAAGGCTCACTGAACTTACATAGCCAGCCAGTAGTGGAAATCATACTCACACTTTAGTCCTTCTGATTGTAACCCTTGCTTTCTCCAACTACAGTGTACTGCTTCTGGTACTAACATAAAGTAGTAAAAAAGTTTTTAATAAATTGAGATGATAATATATATAAAATCTTATATTGCATTATTTCCCATTTTATAACATGAGTGCCTTTTTCTCCTTCTGCATCTTATCTATTTGGGGTGCTGTAAGAAAACACCACGGACTGGGTAGCTTCTGAACAAAAGAAATTTATTGCTCATGGTTGTGGAGGCAGGAAGTCTGAGATCAGGATGCCAGCAGGGTTGGGTTAGGGCCTTTCTTCTGGGCCACAGAGTTCTCTTTGTATCCTCACATGGCAGAAGGGGCTAGGGAGCTTTGTGCTTTTTTTTTTTCCCCAAGATTTTATTTATTTACTTGACAGAGATCACAAGTAGGCAAAGAGGCAGGCAGAGAGAGGAGGAAGCCGGCTCCCCCTGAGCAGAGAGCCTGACGCAGGGCCCAATCCCAAGACCCTGAGACCATGACCCAAGCTGAAGGCAGAGACTCTAACCCACTGAGTCACCCAGGTGCCCCGAGCGTTGTGCTTTTATAAGAGCACTAATCGCATCCAGAAGGGCCCCATCCTCATGAACTCATCACCCCTCAAAGGCCCCATCTACTAATACCATCACCTTTGGGGGTTAGGATTTCAACCTATGAATTTGGCAGGGGACACAAACTTTCAGATCATAGACTTAACATTAAACAGAGAAGAAGAATAGTGGCTACTCATAAGAAATAGTGAAGTTCCAGATGGCAAAGCACTAAGAATAATTCCATTGCAGGATTATATTAAATATAAAGCACCAATGGGCCAAAGCAGAAACATGTGGCTATAGAGACTTAACCCATATTCCCCCATCAGATAAACGGAATATGAACACCTTACTTCCCTGCTCTGAATGTCCTCCACCTTAAAGATGATTTCTTTGCATATTTCAACCTCCCTCTTAGACACACACACACACACACACACACACTCTCAAATATCCCTATAGGGAGTATGTACTCACCCTCTCCCCACTCAACAATCACTGAACTACATGTCTGAGCTCAATATTAACAACCGTACTATATATCACTTTGTGGTCCAGAAAATTTATTTAATCTCAATATGTCTCAGTAGCCACATCTATAACTCAGGGATCAAGCGCTCCTTTGACAGTGTAGTGAAGAAAAGGCATACTAGGTAGGTCTTTCTCAGAGCCAGCGATTTCCAAACCAAGAGCTAAGCTTAGGTTCCACAAATTAGAATTTCTTAGGAGGTCCTGATTCCTCCATGAAAACTTCCATCATGTGTGTGGTCACTGGGGTCAGGAACTGGGGAAGGAGTAAGGCCAATCACTGTACACACTTCCCCTCACATATGAACCATGGTTAAAGGAAGACCATGTGCGGGCCCCTCTGAACTTGGCTGAGCCGCCATTTTCCTTCCTCACTCCATTCTGTTCCCCACTCCACCACCAGTATTTTGTCTCTACATTCCTTGGTCAAAGTATTTGGCCACTTCCTCTCCCTGATCCTAGATAAGCCTAGCACTTTCAAATTTACTCTGAAAAGCTTGCAGATAGGAAAGACCCTTAAACTTTTCTGCCTTTGATGTCTCCCCCAACTTGAGATGAACGCCTACGTGAGAAACTGAGAATCCTTGTAATCACAGTGGGTTACATTTTGGTTTTGGTTCTCATTATGATTTTTCAATTATTAATGTAGTATAATTCTATTATAGAATATTTAGGCACTAGGGAGGAGGAGGGAAATACCATAATTAACTTCATGATCTTAATACATTCCTGCACACAGGCTATTTTAATAATGATGATGTTTTAGAAAAAATTTGACTCTCCATTTACTCCTATAATTATTACACTATTTTTGCATTTAGAACATGTTTTAAACTAGTGTTCTCTTTTCAAGACACCACAGCCAATTCAGGAGCACAGGGCATTGTGCTCCTGAATTGACTGTTCTGTCTTGGTCTGTCAGAAAGTAACCACAAATCCAGTTTTGTTTAAAGGACTGGTCAGCTTATTTTAAACAGATCTGTTGCCCCCTAGGTAAAAGAAGTCCTCTTTGAGGATACCATTTGGACTGGCTGATTTGGGGGTAACAATAACTGTGTTTACCCAAACACAGCCTTGTCCAGATCTCACCACTGAAAAGTTCTTGGCCATTCAGGCTAACTCAGAATATGTCTTTTGTTCAGGGAAGAGGTTACTTAGGGGTAGAGGACTATATAAAATGCATCTATATATTGAGTAGAACTCTTCCTAACTTGGTTTAAAATTTCCCAGGTTTGGGTATATATTACATTTTTATCAAGGCATGACATAGATACACAAAATGATAGAGATAGAAGAGGTGGTGGTTGAGGGGGTTGGGGGGTGGGGAGATGTAGGTAGAAGATATACCAGGATTATCTGGATTACATAGGGCAACATATGTAACAGATAGATCATTAGACTCAAAATGTATAGAGAACTACTATAAATGAACAGGAAAAACACAAACAACCCAGAAAGTAAACAGACAAAGAATTTCAAGAGATAATAACAGAAAAAGAAAGGAAGTTGCTGGGGCACCTGGGTGGCTCAGGCAGTTAAGCCTCTGCCTTTGGCTCAGGTCATGATCCCAGGTCCTGGGATCAAGCCCCATGTTAGGCTCTCTGCTCCTGGGAGTCTGCTTCTCCCTCCCACTCTCCCTGTGTTTTTGTTCTCTCTCTAGCTCTCAAATAAACAAAATCTTAAAAAAAAAAGAAAGAAAGAAAGAAAGAAAGAAAGAAAGTCAGTTGCTACCTATGAAAAAACCAGTCCATTTCACTGATAATCAGGGACATGTGACTTAACGCAAAAATAAGATACTATTTCACACCCATGGATTGGCCAAAAGTAAAACATTTGACAATAACAAGTGCTGGTGAAGATGTAGGGAAAAGAGAACTCTCATACACATCTGATGGAAATTTCAAGGTATGTTTTGGAGAGTAATTTGGTAATACCTAGAGAAATTGAAAATGTCCATATTTTATTTATTTTTTAAAAATTTTAAAAAGATTTTATTCATTCATTTGACAGAGAGAGAGACAGCGAGAGAGGCAACACAAGCAGGGGAGTGGGAGAGGGAGAAGCAGGTTTCCTGCTGAGCAGGGAGCTTGATGTGGGGCCCAGGGTCCCAGGATCGTGACCTGAGGTGAAGGCAGACCCCCAATGATTGAGCCACCCAGGTGTCCCCAAAATGTCCATATTTTAAAACCTTGTGATCTACTTCTAGGTTATACTCCAAGCATCCTTTCTCAAATGAGAACCTTCATCTGAACTACAAAACACAGATAAGTATTTGAGTAACAATTTTACCAACTCTCCCAAGGACAGTACATTACTAGTATCATTCTAGATGCAGAAGAGAAAAGTTAATTTATACTGTGTACACATTATGACATTGGAATTTATCTCGTTAAATCCAATTGAGAAAGATTGACAAGGAATCTCTCAGACATATTTACAATACCACACTACCAATAACAATAAAAAATTGGATATAGTTTCTTTATGTGTATAGGAATGGATAAATAAACCACAGCATATTTACAGTACAGAGTTCTATGCAGCAGTTCAACTAAATGAACCAGGTATATGATTCATCTTAGATGAATCTTGGGGGGAAAAGTGGATTTAAAAAATTGTAGGACATTATAAAAGGATAATTTCTTTAAAAAATATTTCATAAAATGCACAAACTAATACTATATATTATTTTTAAGTGCTCATTTCATAGTAAAAATACAAAATAAGTTCCAAATATGCACCAAACTCATGAGAGTGGCCACCTCTGAGTAGAGAGGGAAATCTATCTGGGGAAAGAAGCATAGGGAACTACAATAGTCACTGCATCTGTTCATGAAAGTTCTGGCGTTCCTACCTTGCACATGGTAGGATGTACTTCCTCCCATTCTTTGAAATGGGCGTGACCAATAAAACGTGAGTAGAGTGTTACTTATATGTGGAAGATTTAAGAACCAAATGTAGAATTTGCTTTGTTCTTTTCCTTATGCTAAAGCGACCAGCAATTTTTCAGTTTTCATTGTTTCAGGCTACTTCCTTATCTGGGGTCCTGGAGTGAGAACAATGCAGAGCAGAGTTCCCAAATGACCCACAGCAAACCTGAGGCACAATTGAGAAATAAAGCTTTGTTGTTCTCAGTCACTAAAAGTGTGGGATTGTATGTTACTGCAATATAGCTTAGCCCATCCTAACTGGTACAGGGATTTCATCTTTACCTATAATGTTTTATTCCTTCTTTTTACTTTTAAGGTCTAAAGACCATATAACTAAGCGTTAACAGCTATTCACTTTGAGTCTGAGTATGTGCTGCTTGTGTGCTCACTTTCTCATATGGATGAATAAAATCTTTAAAACACTGTATTTATCTATTTGAGAGAGAGAGAGAGCAAAAGAACGAGAGAGCACAAGCGGGGGCATGGCAGAGAGAGGGGGAGATGCAGACTCCCCACCGAGCAGCAAGCCTGATGTGGGGCTGGATCCCAGGACTCTAGGACAATGACCTGAGCTGAAAGCAGATGCTTAACCAACTGAACCACCCTGGCCTCTATGAATAAAATCTTAAAAAGGAAGGAAGGAAGGACTCCAGACGAATTTGATACTGCTTCCCTACCTCTTCTCTGATGTATAAGGCTATTTCTTCCTTTTATAGGAAGGAAAACTGAGGCCTAGAAATAATAGGTATCTTGCTCTTCACAGAGTTATCAACAATAGCCAAATTATGGAAAGAGCCCAAATGTCCACTGAATGATGATAGATAAAGAAAATGTGGTGTGGGGCGCCTCGGTGTCTCAGTGGGTTAAGCCTCTGCCTTTGGCTTAGGTCATGATCTCAAGGTCCTGTGATTGAGTCCTTCGTTGGGCCCTCTGCTCACCGGGGAGCCTGTTTCCCCCTCTCTCTCTACCTACTTGTGACTTTTCTCTGTGTGTCAAATAAATAAATAAAATCTTAAAAAAAAAAAAATTCTCTCTCTCCCTCTGTGCCCCAACCCATCTCTGTGCTCTCTTTAAAAAAAAAAAAAAGAAAGAAAGAAAATGTGGGGTGTGTGTGTGTGTGTGTGTGTGTGTGTGTGTGTGTGTGTAATATTACTCAACCATTAAAAAGAATGAAATCTTGCTATTTACAAATGACATGGATGGAGCTAGAGAGTATTATCCTAAGTGAAATTAGTCAGTCAGAGAAAGACAAATACCATATGATTTCACTTATTTGTATAATTTAAGAAACAAAACAGATGAACATTGTGGGGCAGAAGAACTTAACTATGGAGAACATACTCAAGATGGGGGTGGGGTGGGTTGGGACATGGGTTAAATGGGTGAGGAGGGTTAAGGAGGGCATTTATTGTGATGAGCACTGGGTGTTTTGTGTAAGTGTTGAATCCCTAAATCCTATACCTGAAACTAAGATTACACTGTATGTTAACTGGAATTTAAATAAAAAACTTGAAATTAAAAAAAAAAAGACCAATCTAATGCCAAAGCCATTAGGTCTTGCTAAAAATAATCTTGACTCCAATCCAAACCTCAAATCTCTAATCCAACTCAAATCTTCATAGTCCCATGAAGGTTTTCTGCATTTATTATAAAGCTACTATCCACAACAACACCTATTAGATTGCATTATAGCCCCTAAAATAAGGTCCTAAATGAGAAAAAGAATTTTTTTTAAAAGATTTATTTATTTATTTGACAGAGCGATCACAAGTAGGGAGAGAGGCAGGCAGAGAGAGAGACAGAGAGAGAGGAGGAAGCAGGCTCCCTGGTGAGCAGAGAGCCCGATGCGGGGCTCGATGCAGGGCTCCATCCCAGGACCCTGTGATCATGACCTGAGCCGAAGGCAGAGGCTTTAACCCACTGAGCCACCCAGGCGCCCTGAGAAAAAGAATTTTTAAAAAATAGTTCCAGGAAAATCTTTTTCTATTGTGAATAATTGGTAGGCAACCACTGTTCTTTTTAACTTGTTTTTCCTTTTCACTATGGTTGCCAGGAAACTCAGAGACAACTGTGTCCTCAGTGTGCATGGTCACCTTCCTGGTGTTTTAAAGTAAGCCTTCCTCTTACTTCAAAACTATCCTGATACTAACTTTATTGTATGTATATCCTTTGTTTAAGCTATCTCAAACCTCTTCAGGAAAAAAAAAAAAAAGTGATTAAAGCATGAATCTTCGGGGTGCCTGTGTGACTCAGTTGGTTGAGCTTCTGCCTACGGCTCTGGTCATGATCCCTGGGTCCTGGGATCGAGCCCCATATTGGGCTCCCTGCTCAGTTGGAAGACTGCTTCTCCCTCTCCCTCTGCTGGTCCCCCTGCTTATACTCTCTTTCTCTCTGTCTGTCAAATACATAAATAAAATCTTTGTTTTTTATCAAAATTTTGTAAAGATTTATTTATTTGAGAGACAGAATCTGAACGAGTTGGGGAGAGGAAAAGGGACAGAATCTTCAAGCTGGCTAACCACTAAGCAGGAAGCCAGACGAGGGGCCAGATCCCATGACCCATGAGATCACGACGTAAGCTAAAACCAAGAGTCAGCTTAACCAACTTAACCAACTGAGCCACCCAGGCACCCTAAATAAAATCTTTTAAAAAGATTTTATTAAAAACATTTTTTAAAAAAAGATTTTTTTCCTAAAAAAAAAAAAAAAAGGCAACAATCTTCTCTTTGTCAGATTGCCTCCTTTATAGGCTCTTTCTTTTGACTGTGCTTTATTTCTTCTACAGCAAGGGAACCCCAACTGCAGGAGAAGTCTGTTCACCAATTCTTAGCACGACCACTCTGCTAAGTAAAAGCCCAATATAACCAAGATGAGTCTATCACCTCAGATTAGTTCTGGTCTCTCACTTGGGTATAATAAGGGGGTTCTCTCTGTGGATAGATATTTTTGGGTCTACTTCATATTTCTTAAGCAGATGTTTTTACTACTATCTCTTCCTTTCCTTCCCAACAGTATTTTTTTTCTAAGATTTTATTTATTTATTTGACAGATCACAAGTAGGCAGAGAGGCAGGCAGAGAGAGAGGAAGGGAAGCAGGCTCCCTGTTGAGCAGAGAGCCCCACAAGGGGCTTGATCCCAGGACCCTGAGATCATGACCTGAGCTGAAGGCAGAGGCTTTAACCCACTGAGCAACCCAGGCGCCCCCTCACACAGTATTTTATACCAAACATCCAAATGGGAAACACAGAATCAAGATAATTCAAAGGGCTCAGTAAGACACCTAACCCGTCAATGTAAGCAATCAGCAGTCACTACATTAGTAGTGACAAATAGCCTAGTGCCAGGAGACAGGGTACCTCACTTCTATTTCTAGGACTGTGATTCTCTCATTGTGTGACTTGGCTGCAGTAGGATTTGGCTTCATTCCTATATAATTCTAATTCTAACTTTCTCTCAGGATTTTATCTTAAAAAATTAGGAATAATTGCTTTCTTATATTACTTGAAGTTCTCAAAAAAAATTTTTTTTAAAGATTTTATTTATTTATTTGACAGACAGAGATCACCAGTAGGCAGGGGCAGGGGGAAGCAGGCTCCCTGCTGAGCAGAGAGTCTGATGCGGGGCTCGATTCCAGAAACCTGGGATCATGACCTGAGCCTAAGGCAGAGGCTTTACCCCACTGAGCCACCCAGGTGCACCTAAGTTCTCAAAATCTAAAAAATGATTCACATTTCAGAAAGAACCAAGGAAACAAAGAGTTAAAATATGACACATGAGCAAGCACATGATCAAAGACAGGCTGTGGAGGAAATCAGTTCCTCAGGGCATGTAATGGCTTGTGATACAGGAATGAAATCTCAGTCTCCAGGGTGGGACAAGGGTGATGTGGGGGCAGAATAATTTCAGAAATGGTTATTTTTCAGCATTCCAAGAGCAGCTTGATTTTATAACTGAGAGGAATTAGTGGAGTAGAATTCATGCTGGTAGTATCAACGAAGGCCTGTTTCTAAGCTAGTCCTCTGAAGAAAACGATCTTAAGAATTGCTAAGTAGGTATACCTAAAGGTCGATCTAGAAAAGTAAGTATTCTCTGCATCTCTGCTGGAGAGTTGTAATGCACATAGGGCGTTAAAGGTTGACAAGTCCTACAGAAAAGCTGTTTTATTTGTTCAACACTAGATTCATTGTACAGATCTTACTTAAGCACAGAACGCTCTGGCACTTACCCTTTCCATGTCAGGTGGGGAATGCTGTGTGAAGGCAATATCTTGGCCGCTTGCTGTGTGGCCTGTCAGTGTTGCTGAGTAACAGGGCCAGGACTGTTGAGGTCTTGATTCCTCCACTTGAAGACTGAGGAAGACAACACTTGTCCACATTTAACAGGGAGAAGTTAGATAATGTCTGTGAGGGCTTTGAACACCCTGGAAACTAGGTTCTATAAAAACAATACCATTATCTCAGCCACATCAGCTCAAAAGAATAATAAGTCAGACCATTAGATACAACAAATCTGGAGTCAGCCCATGCTCCACACTTAGCTTTCCTTCTTGGTCTCTGAAGGGATTTATAGAAATTCCATACACTTCAACAAGCAAACTTATTTCATGCTGGTGCCTGTTTCAAATACTTATGGAGAAGAGAAAAAGGGGCGAATAAAGAGGGGCAGACAAAGTCGAGAAGTAGAGGGTATGGCAACGGCGAGAAGACTAACATCTGTTGAGTACTTCCCCCGTGCTGGGTATTGTGCTATGCAGTTGAAACCAACTATATTTAAACTCATCCCATTCAAGCCACAGCAAAATCCTAATGAAGACAAATTCATTATGACAAAACTGAAGTTTAGAAAGATTAAGTGACTCGTACAAGGTCATACAGGTATTACGCAGCAGAGCTAAGTAAGACCTGAAAAAGACTTTTCTGGTTCCGGAGCCCATGCTCCAGTGATGTCCCCTAAAGCGGTGCACGTAGGATGATCATGGGCACTGAGAAATATTTTGTTTTGCAATGGTTTTGCATTTTAATGTATATTAGAAAAATATAATATCGTAGCAAACCCATGGTATCCTTAATGAATATTATAGGTAAGGAAGAGCCAAAAAGTTTAAGTTACATTTTTAAAAAATATTAAGGAAATTATAGGTGGTATTTGGAAACGTCAGAAATCATAAAGGTAGTGTTCTAGTGACTGAAGTTGGGCAATCTCTGCATTATCCCCTTCTACCTCCCCCGGAGACATTAAAGGCAAAAAGCCAAAGACCAGTTGGATTCACTGTAACAGGGCTTCAAGCTTGTTTCTGTCTCCATCCAAACATAAGTGTCCTGGAAGTTCTTCAGAAGGAAGTGCATGAGAGGAAATGAAGTTCTGTGAATGCGGAAGGATGGCAACAGTTGCTGTGTTTACCTGGATGGGGATGGGGGTGGGGTCAAGGAAAATATCTATGATTGTGAGATCTGAATCACAGAAAATCGCACACTGACAAGTACTGCCTCCTACAGAGAAGGAAACAACGCCTGCGAATCCTTGGCAACCCTCTCCCTGACCTCCCAACAACGTGCAGGTGCCTGGCGTATCTCCCAACTACATGCAGTTGAGTCTATGAAGAAGTTCAGACTTCTTGGTTGCAAAAGAAACATACTCAACTGGTTCAAGCCAAGGGGAAAAAGAGGAAGAAATACAAGCAAAGGGGGTTTGGTGGATTTACTGGGTTTTTTAGAGACCACAAAAAAGTTGAACCAGGAGTATGGAGCAGGACCCAGGATTGCTGTCTGTTTCTTTGAGGGTCTCATCCCTGCTTCTTTGAGATTTTCCTTCATTCCCCCTCTCTCAGAGCATCATCAGACCATCTGGGCTCTAGCCTTATATCCTTAGCGATTCTGGCTCCTAAAGGACAAACACCAGTGATTCTAAGTCTTAATTACAAATTGCCGCAAAGGGACACCTGGATGGCTCTGTTGATTGGTTAAGCATCTGCCTTTAGCTCAGATCATGATCTTAGGATCCTGGGATTGAGCTCTGCTTTGGGTTCTCAGCTCAGCAGCGAGTCTGCTTCTCCCTCTCCCTCTGTGATCTCTTTTGATTTCTCTCTCTCTCTCTCTCTCAAATAAATTTTAAAAATCTTTAAAAAATTGTTATATGAGAACAAGATCGGCTTAGCCTGAGTCAGGAATTCATTGCTGTCCAGTGTGTCCAGTGTATTCATGGCTGCCAAGGTCTAAGGGGCTCTTCTGAAATCCAGCATCTCCACAGTAATTGCTATTGGGTTCTGTGAATTCTAATAGACAGGATCTGGGTCAACTTCCATGAAATTATATTTCCTGTAGTCCCCATATTTGCTGATTTTTCAGTTCAGCTAGTTCTATTTTGATACTTGGTGTTTCCAATGAGAGGATTTCCTGTATCAGTAGCAATGTTTCTTTCATTGTACCAACTCTGGCTTTCTTGAGGCTTGAGGGTGACGGTCACTCACAGGGTGATAAAGCTATAATCATCTGGGATATAAAGAAAAAGAGTTAAGGAGCTGGGGAATCAGTGATGGGTATAGAGTACCCACTGGCACTGTGCAAAGAGTTCTGAACGTGTTGAGTGATGATGATTATGATTATGGTAATAGTAAGGGTGACAAAAGAAATTAGAAGCATGAACCTCATGGAAAGACGTAAGAATATGGATAGAGGAGAAGAAGCACAAATAGATATTATCATGTAGTAAAGAAGACTTCTGAACTAAGGACTCAGAGACTTGGCTCTGTTCTTTAACTAGGTGAGCAATCTCAGACTAATGACTTAGCTAGTTTGGATTCTCATCTATAAAAATTGGGATGGCCCTCTAAGTCAGAAATTTCTATGGCCCTATTTCTATAGACCTATTTCTATGGTCTATAATTCTATACTGGAGGAGAAAAAAAAAATCTCAGAGTAAATGGGGTGATTAGAGCCAGATGAAGACCAGAAAGGTCTAGTTGGTTACAAAAGATAAATTTTTAGAAAGAGTTGAAAAGTTTGAACACGGGTTTTGGTAGAAAGGAAAAAGCAAGTTTTGGGGTAATAAGGAAGGCCTAAGATAATGACTTAGGAGTAGGAATGGGAAGTATTATGCCAGAGAAAGAGCCCTGGACCAAATATGATCTGGATAAATCATTTCTCTTTTCTGGGTCCTAGCTTCTTCCAGCTCCATTTTTCAAAGAAGAAAATTGCACGGGAATGGAAATGGCAATGAGGTTTGTCTAGGTGAAACAGAGTCTGAGTTGAGGATTAAAAAAGTTAAGGTAGGTTGGAGTGAGGAAAGCTGAAGGGGGGTGTCTTGAAACCCACATTAAGGAATTTCCCTGACGTAAGACAGAGTAGTTGGTTTTTACCATTAAATTCTCCTTGGTTTTTCCCATTAAAATTCCAGGATTGATGCCCTTTCTTCCTCATCATAAATGTTGATGAACCCATTGAACATTATCAGTTGCTTAGGGGAAAGGAATCAAGATTGGGACAAACTCTTTTAGGCATTGGCCACAACTGCAGGTCTACGAGATGACTCCAATAGACCTTAACTACACGAAGATAATGTCACTGGCAGCCAAAGAAGATGAACTACAATTCTAGGGAGGAAGTGAAACAGGCAATTTCAAAGAAAAAAATTCTTCAATATGCAGAATTACAATGCCCTAACACAACAATTTGCTGGGCTCTGTTTTGATTTTAATGACTGCATGACTCAAGATGAAGGTCTGGCAGGTTGAACCACAAGTGGTTCCTCAGCTGTATCTGGGGGGAGTTGGAGGGCTGGTTGGCGGCAGAAAGTCTTTAAGTGATCGTACCAAACCAACTGAGAGGAAACCTTCATGTCTTAGGCTAAAGGGGGAGCAGAACAGAAAGTCTCCGGGTGGAAGTAGAAGATAGAGGTGAAATAGAAGGATGGAATGGTTCCAAAGGACTTACTTTTTAAGTAAGTATATCAAAGTACAGGAACTCAGTGAAATAGTCCGGGTTCTCTTTGAGGAACTTTTTGTGTGATTTCCCCACTGTGGCTACACTGGGACCAGAGCACCAGCTTTCCTTCAGTAAGAAGGAGACAGAAGAGAGGCGGGAGGGAAGGCAGAGAGATGAAGGACAGAGCATGGTGAAAATGATCATTGTTTTCTCAGATAAAAACCCCAAGCTCTATTCTGTTCTGTTCTAAAGAAAGAAAACTGTCTCTCTGGGATTTTCTTTTTCTTCACCCTTCTTGTCTTATTCGGCAATGAATAATAAAGGGAGCAAAAGAAAAGAATGCTGACCTCTATTGAGGGCCTTTTGTGTGCTAAGCACTTTCTCATCTACTACTGTTTCTTTTAATCTCCACAGTTTTACAGATGAGGAAACTGGGCAGGGGGAGGAGGGGTACAGAGTATTTAAGTAACTTCATATTTCCCCACAACAAAAGGCAGAAGTGGTATTTGACCCCAGTTCTTCTGACTTCAAACCCTGTCTCTTTCTACACCAATGACAATGGGCCATTAGCTCCCAGAAGGTGGGGGGTGGCAGTAGGGGGCTAGGGAGGTAGACCAGATAATCTGCAAAACTTAGAGCAGTGCCCTCAAACTTGAGGGTGCAGCTGAGTCTCCTGGAGGGTCTTTTAAAACAACAATTTGCTGGTTGCTAGACCTCTTCCAGAGATTCCAATTCCGCAGATTTGGAATGGGGCCCAAGAATTTTCATTTCTAACCAATTCCCAGGAGATGATGCTGCCACCAGTCCATCCAGAGCAGTGCTTGAGAATCATTGGCTTAGAGTTAATACATGTCCAAGAGTAGAAAAGCATCTCCCCTAAGGAACGTGCCAGTGTCATTCTCCTATAGGAGGGCTGACACATCCCAAAGTGGACGTAAAATACAATTTTCCACGTTCTGAAAACATGTAGCACCATGTGTTCTTGATATCTGATTCCATGGCAAGATTTCGCCAACAAAATGCTCTCATTCACTAATGTGTACAGTTACAGGATGAGTCCTTATGAATTTGTGTATCTGCCAAAATTGATTTGTAACCTCCAAATCAATTCTACCAATGCTTTTTTTTTAAAGTAGTCTCCACACCCAACATGGGGCTTGAACTCATGACCTTGAGATCAAGAGTTGCATGCTCTACTGACTGAGCCAGCCAGGTACCCCCTTTCTCCATGTTTTTGAGTTCACATGTACATATATGTAGAGCTGTGAAAAATTTGAGCTGCCCAAGGCAGCTACATGTTCCCAGCTGGGGTCAAATGACGTAATGTTCCTCCTCGTTTCAGCTCTCATTCTGTAAGTAAATGTCCTATTCAAGTTCCATGTAGTGCCATGTTTTTCAGGGTTCTGTACTCTTTGTTGGTGATTTTGCTGTGGTTGTTTTTTTGTTTTTTTTAAGATTTCATTTATTCATTTGACAGATCACAAGTAGGCGGAGAGGCAGGCGGTGGCGGGGGTGAAGCAGGCTCCCTGCTGAGCAGAGCGCATGATGGGGGCTTGATGCCAGGACCCTGGGATCATGACCTGAGCTGAAGGCAGAGGCTTTAACCCACTGAGCCACCCAGGCACCCTGACTTTGCTGTTTTAAAAGGCTTCTAAGTATAGTGCTAACGTGCTGTCTAGTGTATCTGAGTGCAAGGAGAATATGACTTGCCTTACAGAGAAAAAATGTGTTATTCACACATGAGTTATAGTGGCTATTGTCAATAAGCTCAATGTTAATGAATCAATAATATATACTAGATAAGATGTCTTGAAACACACATGAATGATCTGTTAGTGCAAATGTTGTGACTAGAAACTTGCAGGAACCGAACCCTGTATTTTCCCTAGGAGCGACATTTCAGTATTCACTAATTCAGCATTCAAAATGACTTCATAGAGCGTATCTACCATGAAAAATGAGAACTGAGTATATAGTGTAAGGAATCTGAGGTGGTAAGGTGCAGGAAGGAACCATAAAAATCAAGACAAGGAAAAAAAGGAGAAAAAACTTGAAAATTGGCTCAAAGACTATGTAAAGCTTGGCAAATGCAAATACAGGTATATGAACTACAGGCAAAATGATGTTGTTTCTCTGGTTATTTCATATGCAGCATATAGGAAAATATTAGTGATGATGGTTATTGTAATATCTCAGCCTTCTCCTCCTCTCTCCTTGCAGATAATATATGGTGTTTAAAGAGTGAATTTATGCCCACATCTTCATCAACTCTGTCTTTTGAGAATTGTCAGAACCGTTTGTACTAATCCGAGGCTCCGCGCACCCGGGCCTGGGGGAGGAAAGGCAGGGGCCTCACAGCTGCTATTTATCTCACTCCTGTTGTAACCAGAGAACAATGGGTCCTGCTGAGTGAGGGATGAGAATAATACTCCCATTGTTGGCAAAGATGGAGCTCTGAACTTGGGGATCAGGTCCTGCTTCTGCCTTTTGGGTCTGAGTTTTCTCAGGAGCTTAGCCACTTTTCAAAGTTGTGCTGTTATTCGGAGAGAAATTTAGTATTCAATATAACACGGAATCATAGATACATGAAAAATGCAAATAATTGGCCTAAAACTCAGACCGTACTTAACAAAGAGAACTCTCTTCTCAGAGGTTTGGGTGGAGTTAGCTCTATGTAATCCCACGGTCCTCTGCATAAGCACAGCAGGACTGAGATATCTGGGGAGGAGTGGGCCAGCCACGTGGATGAGACGGTGACGGGACGGTCACTGAGTCAGAACAATTAAAGATCATTGTCAGTTAAGTATACAAGGTACTTCTTTTTTATGTTCTAGCTTGAAAAATGTGTGATTTTTTGTATACCTCATCAGATGTATATAAACACAGATGTATATACACACAGATTCTGTGGGCTCTTGGCCATTCTATTATGTTCCTACTAGGTACAGCTTTTCCTCTGGGTTACTCGATGGCTCAGTGTGAAAGGGACTGGAGTGCCTATTTACTCAACATTATGCTCATTGGTTTATTTTTATTTTTATTTTATTTTAATATTTTATTTTTAAGTAATTTCTACACCCAGCCTGGGGCTCAAACTCACAACCCTGAGATCATGATTTGCATGCTCCACTGCCTGACCCAGCCAGGTGCCCGTATGCTCATGGGTTCAAATTCCATTTTCTCTTACATTTGTTTTGCCCTTAAACACCACTTGATGGAAAGATGCGCTTATACTCCTCTCTCATGTGTTGATCTTGTCTCATTTTTTGCTTGACCTGCTTCATGGCAACATTCACATTCTATTAATAGAGTGTACTATGTTTGCAATTGAAATATTCCTACAAGGACAGTTCCTCATAATTGGTCAGGAGGGGGTTGGGACTTGAAAAGTGAGCAGGAGGAAGGTGAAGTATATAGTGGGATGATTGCGAAGAGGGAGTGGGAATTAGAAGCAATTTTGCTGAAAGTAGCATCCTTTAAATATTCAGAGTATTCAGAGAACCAACTTCCCAATCATGTTCTGAAATCGTTTAATTTGTTGCCCTTTTAGTATTCAATTAGACAGCTTTCCCTCATTTTTATTATTTTATTGTTTTTATTATATTTTTATTATATTTTTGATTTATTTTTATTTTTATTATTTTATTATTTTCTCTGTGTATCCCATTTTGCATCCTCTGGTTCTTCCTGTTATTTTTTTTTTACCAGCTCTCTGAATCTCTCAACTTCCTTTCCCACTGTTTCGGTTGGTTCTAAAACCCTTGTCTTCACGCAAAGTTTTTATAAAGTTTTGTGTATCTTTAATAATAGTTACCCAGAGAGTACTTATTCTGGACATGACATTATCCCAAGTGCGTGATACACAATAATTCATTTAATTCTTATAGTACCTATATGAGATAGATTCTAGTAGGACCCCGAGTCCCAGGAGGAAACTGAAGCACGGGGAGGTTAAGTAATCTTACTAAGCTCACCTCATGAAAGTATAGGACCAAGGATTCAAACCAGGTATTCTGGGTCTAGAGTCCATGCTCTTAACTACCACACATAGACCCTCTTACAGTAAATGATATACCTTCCATTAGCACCCCACTGCCACATTCTCACTGGTGCCTGTGGCCCATGATTTTCTGTGTTTCTGAAACTTCCCTCAGCAAGCTTTCACAAAAACTACTGTGATGGATATGGTGGTATGCCTCCCAGATCCCCCTTTAAGGACGGACTTATGGCCCCAACTGTGGAAAGTGTGGCAGGCAGCTACAGGTTTCAGAGCTTATCTCAACTGCAGAGAGCCTAACTCCTTTGAGCCTGGCTCAAGGTCATGTCCTTCCCAAGGCAGCCCATATCCAAAGATGAAGAAGAGTATAAAGACTGCTGTGTTGGCCAAACATGGAATTACTTGATGAGCCATCTTAGTTCTACACTTCCCCCCCCTGGGTTGGGATGAGGCTGTCGTCAGACCTGCGTGGCAGTTCAGCTTCTCCTTCTATTCAATTTTACTTCCTTCCCGTTTCTTCCTCAGTTGCTGATCCCAGAGACGCTCTCTAATAAACTAAGATTGTTGCCATAGGCCTCAGGCACATAAAAAAGAGTAAAATCTTCACTCTGTGGACTAAAATGAAAGGAAAGAGGCAGACTTATGGAAACTCTAAGAACAAAGAAAACATTGATGATAAATTTTAAAGATTCCAGACTTATCATCTTGCATCACATCTTTTTTTTTTTTTTTTTTTTTGAGAGAGAGAGCACATGTGCACACAAGTGGTGGGGGGAGGGGTGGAGGGAGAAGGAAAATCCTTAGCAGGCTCCACATCTAGAGTGGAGCCCAACATGGGGCTTGAGCCCACAACCCTGAGATCATGACCTGAGTGGAAATCAAGAGTTGGACACTTAGCTAAGGGAGCCCCCCAGGCACTGCTTATCTTGCATCACTTTAGCCCAGTTGCCATTCATCGTTTCTGAGTGATTTTGCTATCCTCTAAGACTTTTATGTAACAATATGGCAATTCCTCAAAAAATTAAAAATGGAATTACCATGTGATCCAGCAATCCTGCTTCTGGATATATATCCAAAAGAAGTGAAAACAGGGTCTCAAAGAGGCATTTATACACCCATGTTCATAGCAGTATTAGTCATGATAGCCCAAACTGATGGATGAATAGATAAACAAAAAAAAGTATATGCATACAATGGAATATTATTCAGCCTTAGAAAGGAAGGACATTCTGACACATGCTAGGAAAAGGATGAACCTTGAAAACATTATGTCAGCAAAAGAGGCCAATGACAAAAAGACAAATATTGTGTGATTCCACTTAACATGAGGTACCTAGGGTAGTCAAATTCATAGAGACTAAAAGTAGACCGGTGGCTGTCTGGGACTGGAGGTGGGGAGGACACAGGGCAGTTGCTGTTTAAAGGGTAGAGCTGCAGTTTTACAAAATGAAATGAGTTCTGGAGATTACATAACAATGTGAATGTACTGAACACTACTGAACTGTACCCTAAAAAATGGTTAAGATAGTAGTTTTTGGAAAAGATTTATTTATTTTAGAGAGAGGAGGGGGGAGGGGCAGAGGGAGAGGAAGTATCTTCCTTTTTTTTTTTTTTTTTAAAGATTTTATTTATTTGTTTGAGAGAGAGAGAGAGAGCGAGAGATCACAAGCAGGGGGAGAGGATAAAGGGAGAAGCAGGATTCCCCACTGAGCAGGGAGCCTGATGCAGGACTCATCCCAGGACTCTGGGATCATGACCTGAGCCAAAGGCAGACACTTAACCAGTTGAGCCACCCAGGCACCCCGGGAGAGAGAATCTTAAGCAGATTCTGTGTTGAGTGTGGAGTGGCCTTGGGGCTCGATCTCACGAACCTGAGATCATGACTTGAGCTGAAACCCAGAGTCCGAGGCTTAACTGACTGCACCACTCTGGTACCCTTAAGATGGTAATTTTTATGATAAATTTTATATCAGTTAAAGAAAACTTTCATGTGGTAAGATGTCAAAATTAAATTTTGGCAAGGGAAAATTGAAGAGAACATTGCTCAGACTTTTCTTGTGTACACAGTTCTCTGAAAATGGTCATAGGTCTGAGATCCTGCAGCGGGAACCTTTGAAGCAGAGAGGTAAATCTTTCCCCACAGGATACAAGCAGAGAAAGACAAAGTCTTGAAGAATCATGGAAAAGAACAAGCAGGAAGTTCTCAGGGGAAATGGTGCCAACTGCAGGGGGGCCCGCCACAAGCTTTGACACGCAATGGCTGCCAGGACAGGCACTTCTTGGGTCCCACAAAGAAGATCTGAACGCAGAATAAGGAGGAGAGTGGAGAGAGCACGGGGTTCACAGCTCCAAACCAGCTGGATCTGGTTGTACACCACAGCGAAAGGAAACTGCTGGAAAAACCTTTTGTTGTGAATCTCAGAGGACAATCAGAATAGCAGGTACTAAACAGGAAGAACCAGAAAAACAGTTCTTGAGCCCCATTGGGCAGCTCTGGAGAAAAATGCCTGCAAGGAGTCGAAGACTGACTTTTTTTTTTTTTTTTTTAAGATTATTTATTTATTTATTTATTTATTTATTAGAGAGATTGAGCACAGGCAGACAGAGCGGCAGGCAGAGGCAGAGGGAGAAGCAGGCTCCTTTCTGAGCAAGGAGCCCGATGTGGGACTGGATCCCAGGATGCTGGTATATGACCTGAGCTGAAGGCAGCTGCTTAACCAACTGAGCCAAGCCAGGCCTCCTGAAGACTGACATTCTGAAAACAAAGGTGGCAGCGCAGGACAGACTGGGTATCAGACAGAGGGTTCTGGCAGCTTCTGGCAGGGGCTGAAGAGACGCTGTGACAGTGCATCAAAGTCTCCCTGGTGCCAAGTGGTTATCTGGCCTTGGTCTTGGCCTTGGCTCATGACAGGGAAAGAGGAGCCAAACAAACAGGTGGAAAGGAAAGCTAAACCTTGTAGGGGTTCGATTTCAGAGTAACACTAGCCCTACCCTGTCTGGCCTGAAACTACTTTTCTCAAAACATTGTCACTACCAGCCCCTGTAGCCATGGGTGTTCTATTTGACACACAGGTGAGAATTACCTGCACAAAATGCAAGAACTCATTTGTGAGAATTCTGCACAAAAATGCCCCTTCTTGCCTTTCCCAGAGACCTCTGAAAATTGTTTTTATTGACTTAAGATGGTACAGATTTGCCCTGGAGGTTACCGAAGTGGTCCCTTTGAAGAACTCTTTGCATTATTTCCTCCTTCCCTTTTTCCCTCCTTCCTCCCTTCCTTCCTGTACTTTTTTTTTTTTTTTATTATTATGGCAAAGGACATGTAATAGAAAATTCATTATTTTAAGCATTTTAAAGTGTGCAATGCAGTGACACTGATTGCAGTCACAGTGTTGTATAACTATTACCTGTATCTATTCCCAAGACGTGTCTGTGACCCCACACATAGTCTCTGTATCCTTAAACAACTCCACATACCTCCCTCCGCAGACCTGGTAACCTCTGATCTATTTTCTGTCTCCATGAATTTGCCTGCTATAGGTACATCACAAAAGCAGATTCATACAATATCTGTCCTTTTGTGTCTGGCTTGGCTCACGTAGTACTTCTTTAAGGTTCATTCTTTTTGTACTGACTTCCTTTCTTTACAAGGCTGAATAACATTTTATCATATTTTGTTTGTCCATTCATCTTCGAACACATGGTTCTTTCTATCTTTTAGCTATTGTGAATAATTCTTCTATAACACGGATGTAAAATATCTATTTGAGTTCTTGCTTTCAATTCTTTGGGTGTCTACAGAGAAGGGGAATTGCTAGATCATACGGTAATTCTATGTTTAGCTTTTGAGGAACCGCCAAACTGTGTTTTATTTCAAACTGTTTTTCATGGTGGCTGCACTATTTTACATACACATCAGCAAAGTACAATGGTTCCAATTTCTCTACATCCTTACCACCTTTTGTTATTTTCAGCTGTTTGGATTTTTATAAATAGTAGCTTTCCTAATGGCTGTGAAGTGGTATCTTAATATGGTTTGTATTTTTCTTTTCTTTCTTTCTTCTTTTGTTTTTTTTGTTTGTATTTTTCTAATGACTAGTGATATTGATCATTTTTTCATGCACTTTCTGGCCATCTATATATCCACTTTAGAGTAATATCTGTTCAAGTCTTTTGACCATTTTTGTATTGGGTAGTGTCTTTTTGTTGTTACTGAATTGTAAGAATTCTTTGCAGATGTTAGGTACTAATTCCCTTCAGATAAATGATTTGCAGACATTTTCTTCCATTCTATGGGGTGTCCTTTCACTCTCTTGATTGTGTTCTTTGATGCATAGAGGCTTTAATTTTGTTGAAGTCCAATTTATTTATTTATTTTTTTTTTCTTTTGCTGCATGTGCTTTTGGTGTCAAATACAAGAAATCATTGCTAAATCCAATGTCATGAAAATTTCTTTTAAGTTTTTTTCAGGCACTTTATATTTTTAGCACTTATATGTAGGTCTTTGATTTTTTTTTTTTTTTTTTTTAGTTTTTATATATGGTGTAAAGTAAAGGTCCAACTTCATTCTTTTGTTTGTGTGCATTTAGTTTTTCCAATTCTAATTGTTGAAAAGTCTGTCCTTCCCCCATCTTATTTATTTATCCTTTCTGCATGGTAGGGAGAGTGAGAACTATTTAAATTGTAAGCAATATATAAGTAAAATATACTTTACTTAAGTAAATATGTTAACAAAGCCAGATAACTATGATAAAGGGCTATATTAATGTTACAAATCCAAGTTTCACCTCTGTTATAATCTCCATGTCGGCAGCCTGAAATGATTCTTTTACTGATCTCTTAGTCTTCATTGTCTGTAATATTTTTTATATTTTGCATGAATTTTTAAATCAAAATATATTTAACATTAACATTGGTTAAATTTAAGGTGTTACAATATTTTTAAAATTATTAATTGAGGGGCACCTGGGTGGTTCAGTGGGTTAAGTCTCTGCCTTCAGCTCAGGTCATGATCTCAGGGTCCTGGGATAGAGCCCCGTATCAGGCTCCCAGCAGGGACCCCGCTTCCTCCTCTCTCTCTGCCTACTTGTGATCTCTCTCTCTCTCTGTCAAATAAATAAAATAAAATCTTTAAAAAATATATTAATTGACTCACCTTTTACTCTAGGCCCCCACCCCCCTTTTTTTTAGCTTATAAATAACAGAAACTTAGTTTTCACAGTTTTGGAGCGTGGTAAGTTCAAGATCATGTGCCTGCATTTCCAGGGTCTACTTCCTAGACTGCACCTTATCCATTGCTAACAGATCGATGCTGGCTTTTTGTAGGAAACATCAGCTGTTCCCCATACGGTCTTCTCCACCCCATAGGGCTGCTTAAATGTCCTCACAATATAGTAGCCAGCTATCCCGATGGGGAGTAAACTAAGAGACCAAAAAAGAGGTTCCTATGATCTCTCAGTTGCTGGACAGCTTATTGTTATTAAGTTCAAATTAAGGATGCATGTTAAGCATGATGTCACATACATTTGATGTTTTCTAGTACAGTTCCATCAAAGGGCATATATGATTATAGAGGCTGAGGGGTCTCATTATCTACTGTCTTCAGGATGAGGGCCCAGGAAAGTTGGTGGTATAGGTCCAGGTCAACATTAAAGGCCTAAAAACCAGGAGAACCGGTGATGTAAGTCCCATGGATAAGCAACCAGCTTCTCTCTAGCACAATTGTTATGTTCTGCCCCAGAACTCAGACTGAAATGAAGGAATTCCTACAAAATCCAGCCAGCACTCAGGCACACACAGCCTAGAGATGCAGGGGAATCTGTGCCCCACAAAGCAAACCTTGACCAATGTGACCAGGAACCAATCCTTCCCAATCTAAGGTGGAAAAGCCTGAGGTCATTTCATGTGGCTCCTCAAAAAGCCCAAAGAGACATAGATGCAGTTTCCTATAACAACCATTTTGAGATTATACCTCTATATTTGTCTTTTCTCCTTCCCTATTTCACTCTCCCTAACTCTGTGGGATCACTGTCCCTTACCCCCAAATACTTTTATTTGAGGCTTGGTCTCAATCCTTGCTTTCCAGGTAGAGCACAGCCTAATACGACAACCTCAGTCTTTTGATATCTCTTATTTCTATGTTTAGCTAAAAATAACAAATTATTTCTTAAACCAGTTAAAAAAGACGAAGAGGAAAGTAGATGTTGGGAGTCAGCAAAGACTTGGCTATGTGATTAAGATAGAAACACTTGGTTTCTGTATTAGGCTAAGCTAAGGCAACAGTCTGAAAATAGCCATTATGGAATCAGCTATTTTGAAGTCACTGTCAGTTGACTGGAAGCTATAATTTGTCCTGTGTGTCATTATAGTGCTTCCTTCACAATGCATTGCTCTATGCAGGCAGAGCTGGTGTGATAACTTCTCACATATATCCGTGTCATACTCCTTCCCTTAGTTCTTTCAAACCATTTATTTATTTGTTTATTTTTGAAGTGTACAATTCAGTGGTCTTCAGTATATCCATCAAGTGATGCCATCATCACCACTATCTAATTCCAAAACATCTTTATCACTCCAAGCAGAAGCCCATATTCAGTAACAGCCACTTCCAGTTCTCCCCTTCCTTCAAGTCCCTGCCAGCCATGAACCTACTTTCTGTCTCTAAAATCAGTCTGTTCTTGACATTTAATATTAATCACAGACTATGTGGCCTTTTCTGTCTGGATTCTTTTGCTTACCATAATGTTTTCAAGGTTCATCCATGTATCAGTGCTTCTGAGGTTTTTCTTCTTCTTCTTCTTTTTATTTTTATTTTTTTAAAGATTTTATTTATTTGACAGAGAGAGAGATCACAAGCAGGCAGAGAGGCAGGCAGAGAGAGGGAGAAGCAGGCTCCCCACGGAGCAGAGAGCTCGATTTGGGGCTCGATCCCAGGACCCTGAGATCACGACCTGAGCTAAAGGCAGAGGCTTAACCACTGAGCCACCCAGGCACCCCTGAAGTTCTTTCTTCTTGACATGGACCAATTCCTTGCTACCAACTGGGTGTCCTACAATTCAGCTCAATTCTGATTCTTACTCCTGGAGTTAGCATCAGACCTTACAAAGTTTAGGGGTCAGTCTTGTGGGACTAAACCCCACTTCATGCACTAGCTGCTAATATGGGCCCAGGCTCTCCATATTTCTTCCCAGCCAACTACAAATTCAGGGGTTTCCATGAACACAGGTCTTAGGTTTAATAATTCACTAGAATAACTCCAACTCTCAAAAGCACTTTACTTACTGTTACCAGTTTATTATAAAAGATATAACTCAGGAGCAGCCAAATGGAAGAGATGCATGGGGAAAGTATGATGAGTGAAGGTACAGAATTTCCACACCCTCTCTAGACATGCCACCCTCCCAGAACTTTGATGTGTTCTCTAAGTTGGAAGCCCTCTGAACCCTGCTGTTTAAGGTTTTTTTATGGGCCGTTCATTACTAATTGATTAAGTGATTAGCACCTGGTGATTAAACACAAGATTTTATTTCTCTCCTAAATGTTGGGAGTGGGACTGTAACTTTCAACTCTAATCATGGCTGATCTTGCTTGCAACCAGCTCCCTTTGTGAAGCTATCTAGGGGCCCACCAAGAGTCACCCCATCAGTGTGAACTCAGGTATGGTTGAAAGGGGTTTGTTGTGAATAACAAAAGACTCTCCTACCACCCCATCACATAAAAAATTCCAAGGGTATTAGGAGCTCTGTGCCAGGAACCAGGAACAAAGATCAAATCTACATTTCTTTTTGTACGGCAATATTTTATCCCTTTTTATGACTGAATAATATTCCAGTTTACGGATATACGGCATTTGTTTATCTATTCATCTGTTGATGGACATTTAGGTTTTTTCCACCCTGGGCTATTATGAATAGTACTGCGGTGAACATTCATGTACAATTTTTATGTGGACATATGTTTTCTTTCCCCCTGGGCAAATACCTAGAAATTGAATTGCTGAATCAAATGGTAACTCCATATTTAACTTTTTGAGGAACTGCCAAACTGCCAAACTCTTTTCCAAAACTCATATTCTTTTTAACTTTCTATGTACACTATATAGATTTCATCTCCCAATTAACTTTATAAACGACTTGAAGGAAGGACAGTTACTTGAAGATGAGGAAACCAAGGCACAAATAAGTCAAGTACTTACAGCATGTGAATTATGTCTCAATTTTTAGAAAAAGTCACGTAGCAACCTTTGGCCAGAACCAGTTATGTAATATGCAGGGCCTAATACAAAAGGAGAATGTGGGGGCGCCTGGGTGGCTCAGTGGGTTAAGCCGCTGCCTTTGGCTCAGGTCGTGATCTCAGAGTTCTGGGATCGAGTCCCACATCGGGCTCTCTGCTCAGCAGAGAGCCTGCTTCCCTCTCTCTCTCTCTCTGGCTGCCTCTCCGTCTACTTGTGATTTCTCTCTGTCAAATTAATAAATAAAATCTTTAAAAAAAAAAAAAAAAGGAGAATGTGGGACTCCTTGTTCAAATATTATGAGGAATTTCAAGATGGTGACAGTAGACCCAAGCACAGGGTCCTTCCAAGCTTGTGACCCAATGTGACTATATGGGTCACATACCCATGAAGCCAGACACAGATCTCAGATTTCAATTTCTCAATGGGGTATGTGAATGTCTCAAGCAGATCAGTGATTCTCAAAACTGGGAACACAAGTTCCTGGAGTTCCTCTGATAAATTTTTTGGTGTCTTGAGACTTTGTTTCATTGTTTTACTTTATAGTCATCACTCAAGTTTGGGAAACACTGGCCCATCTCTCCTTCTAACAAAAGTTACTCCTTCCTCTTCAGAGCAAAACCAGGTTTGGGAAGGGGGAGCTGAAGGCCTCTTTTAAGAGAAAGAATACAAAATTACAAATACAAACTAGGTCTTGAAAGAGGCTCATGCAAGTAAGGAGCCCTGAGGCTTCAGCTTCATTAGCTCTGGGGTAAATCCTTCTCTCCTTTCACTGCTGTCCCAGCTCTCAACTCCTCTCAACTCTCAAGGACTTTGTTCCTCTGGTTATGGCTTTCCTGTCCTACTTCATTAAACTCATTCCATCTATTATCATTCCAACACTCCTGTCTCCCCTTTGATTCTTCATCTCTCTCAGGGTGACTTCCTTGTCTCTGCTCTCTTCAGAGCCAAACTTTTTTAAAGAGTGAAGTCTTCACACACTGCTATTTCATCTTCCATTTACTACCTTGCTTCCTGGCCCATCTGCCATGGACAAATGGCTTTTGTCATGCATATTCCTAGTATATGGCTTCCTTGTGCCTTGAACCTGTGAGTACTGCTCAGTGCTTATCTCTCTGGCCTCTCAACAGCACTTGCCATAGCTGGGAACTCTTTCTTCAAGCTCCTCTCTTGCTTCAATGACACCATTACTTCCTTGTGTTGATCTCAGGTCTCTGTTCCTTTTGCTCTCCTTTGCAGGCTCCTTGTCTCCTACTTACACCCCAACAGTCGCTATGGCATATGAGCTAACTAACCCAGACAGGGCTCAGTCCTTGGGCCCCCTTCTCTTCTCTGTTGACAATATTTTCCTAATTTTTCTCTTTAGTCCTGTCCAGTCCTCTCCTTTGAGCTCCAGTCCCAGATCAGTATCTGCCCCCTTGGCATCTCCACTGGAACAGCTCATGGGTAAGCTCAAACTTAGTGTGTCCAAAACTGGGCTTGACATGCCTGTACCACCCTCAAAGCCAGTCCTTCCATCAAAGCCAGTACTATACATCTCAGTGTATAGTACTCTCATGTAACCTATTGCTCAATTCAGAAATGTGGAAATCATCCTCGATTCATAGTAAACTTTATAGAAATCCCCACCAAATACCATATCACGGATGTATCTGCTTCTCCCCATTCTCCACATTAAGACCCTAACCCAACCCATCAGTTCTAAATTCCAATGATAGTCCCAGTCCTGGTCTTCTCGTTTCCTCTGTTGCTCTCCCTGCGACTCGTTTTTCGTAAATAGCCAGAGTAGTGCTGTCTTATAGAAATATAATGTGACCACATATGTAATTTAAAATTTTCTAGTAGCCACATTAAACTAAAGAGAAACAGGCAAAATTAATTTTGATGAAATATATGAATATGCAATCAGTATAAAAACATGAGTGAAACATTTTACATTTAATGTAATTTTGAATTTTGAAAATTTTTAAATACAGAAAATAATGTATATTCTACACTTACAGTCTATCTTAATTCAGATTCACCATAATTCAAGTGCACAATAGCCACATGTGGTTAGTGGCTATCATACTTCAAGGAACCAGACTGATTTTTTTAAAGATTGTATTTATTTATTTGACAGAGAAAGAGAGAGAACAAGCAGGGGGAGCAGCAGGGGATGAGGGAGAAGCAGGCTCCCCACTGAGCAGGGAGCCCAGTATGGGGCTTGATACCAAGACACTGAGATCATGACCTGAGCAGAAGGCAGACACTTAACCAACTGAGCCACCCTTAGCGTCTTTTTAAAGTAAGTTGGGTTGGGTCATCCCATCACCTGCTTGATAACTACAAAATGGCTTCACAATGCACTTGGAACAGGGCGCCTGGGTGGCTCAGTGGGTTAAGCCTCTGCCTTCGGCTCGGGTCATGATCTCAGGGTCCTGGGATAGAGCCCTGCATCTGGCTCTCTGCTCAGCAGGGAGCCTGCTTCCCCACCCCCACTGCCCCGCCCTTTCTGCCAGCCTCTCTGCCTACTTGTGATCTCTCTATCTGTGAAATAAATAAATGAAATCTTTAAAAAAAAAAAACAAAACAACAAATGCACTTGGAACTAAACCTAAGCTCCTTAGGGACGCCTGGGTGGCTCAGTCAGTTAAATGTTTGCCTTAGGCCCTGCTCCATGGGGAACCTGCTTCTCCCTCTCCCTCTGCCTGCCATTCACCCTGCTTGAGTGCTGTCATTCGCTCTCTCTCTCACTCTGACAAACTAATAAATAAAATCTAAAAAAAAGAAAAAAAAAAATCGAAGCTCCTCAGCCTGATCTCACCATGCCTTTTCAACATCTTCTACGTCCTTGGGTCCTTTTTCTTTTTGTTCATTTTACTTCAGCCACCTTGGCCTCCTTTCAGCTCTGAGAACACACCAACTCTCTGTGTCCATGTATGTCTTGGCCGGCTCCTGGTCCTCAAATTGCCGTTCAAATAGTATCTCCTCACACAAGCCTTCCTTACCTGTACCTGAGAAGGTCCATGTAGTTACCTTTTAACACAGTACTCTGCTTGTTACCTTCAGTGTGCTTTCTTCAGTTTCTGATTATATATTTATTAATCAGTTTATTGTCTATCTCCCCTATTAGACTGTAAATTTTAAGAAAGAAAGAATTATGCCCAGCACCGCATACGGATTCTGGCTCTAATTGAGACTCAATAAATACTGGTTGAATATATGATTATCTGGGCACCCTCCCCCACACCCTCATTAAGGGAACTAAGAAGTAAATTGTTTTCAGTAGTGCTGTGTATCAAATGACAATAAATGCATGATAAATAAATACATCATGGCTAGAAGAGATTTGTTTCCCATTAACCAAAGAAAGGTTCGAACGTAGGCAAAGTTAGAGTCTGTATATTAGCTTTCTTTTTTAAGAGGTCTTGATTATTTACTCTGCAAATAAAGCAATTTCCCCTGAAAACAGTTCTAAGGGCAGTGGTGCCTCTGGGAATCCCCACCTCTTAATATAATGGCTTCATGAAAGTTAAACTCTTGTTCTATGAGACGGAACCAGAAACTCCAAAACCTCTGTGGCTTTGGGGAAAGGCAGCTGGAAGACAGAGAAATGCCCTTATCCCAACACAGAGTGATTATGAATGTGTTCACTCATTCAGCAAGTGTTTCTGAATGCCTTTATAGCCTGCCTTGTTCTAGGTTCTGGGGATGCAACAAAACTATGAGGCAAAAATTCATGTCCTCTTGGAGCTTAGATTCTCATAAGGCGAGATAGATAGTAAGTAAGAAGCTCATCTTAGACTATGTTAGATAGTGGTAAGCTCTAGGAAGGAAAATGAAGGCGGGAGAGGGCGGGCTGGTAGTACAGGGCTTAGCATTTTAGCTAGGGTGACCAGACAATGCCTCACTCATAGAGGTGAGAAGGCGAGGGAGTGACCCAGGTAGCCAGCTGAGGTAAGAGAGTTCCAGCAATAAGGGGCCAGCAAGGAGGCCAGTGTGGCTGGAGTAGAGTGAATGATAGGGAGAAAAGGTGGAGATGAGGTCACAGATGTTGGCAAACAGTGGATAGACAAGGACTTTGGTTTTTACTCCGGGTGAAGTCCGTGGAGGGCTATGAGCAGAGGGGAGTGACACGGTTCTGACTTACATTTAAGAATGATTATTCTCACCTGTGTGCTGAAATGAGTGAATGAATGAAAGGAAATGGGGCCAGAAAGAAAATGGGAGAACTAGGAGGCCTTCACTTACCTGGAAACCAAGAACCAACACCAGAAATGATCGCTTCAAAAGAAGTGTAACACCTGACCACATTCTCACTGCGTTAAAAAGGCATAACAACCCACTTCAGGTGCCTGACCGCTCACCACAGGTCTCTCCTTGGGGAGCCTTCAGGAGAGGCGGGGAAGACACTTGAGTTCACCAGAGAAAAGCAGCTGTTTGCTGGTGAGGCCGGAGCAGGACCTGAAGCTGCCCTTTTGTCACTAGAAACCTGACCCTTTTCAGTTTAGTCAGACAATGACGGCCTTGGCGGGGGAATGTTAGGGAAGCCTGCCAAGTTTACAGTCTGCCTCTCTCAGCCTAGACAACCTTTGAGAGAGTAGCATATGTTTTGAATTTGAAGAAATGAGACAGAGCAGAAGGGAGAACTAACATTTCTCATTAGTACAACAAGCCGACGATGTCAAAATGTGTTGCTGAATCTCTTCTACTCCAACCGTGAGAAAGCAAGACATCCATAAACAGAAAGGAGGACATAATTGTGGGGTTTAGGATTTAAGGAGCTCCCAAATGGCTTCTTCAGATAAATTTATCTCTGCTAATTATTGTTTACCCTGTTGTATTCTTTTAAATTTTTTTTTTTTAGAATGGAAATGAACTTTCTTCTGGTTATAAAAAATAATACGTATACATGGTTAAAAATATAAGCGGTACAAGAAAGTATACAATGCTAAGAAATAATATAGACAAGTAAAGTCTCAATAATATGAACATATAAGGTCTTTCCTAAATTCATCTACATATTTGTCCCTGTCACAATAAAATGTTGTCAGATTTTTTTTACAAGTCAAAGAAATGATAAGGTAAATGCTGAAAGCAAATATGCAAAAACAGTGATGAAAATTCCGAAAGACAAAAATGACAGGGTAAAATTTGCCCTAGAAAATTTTAAAATGTTATAATATTACTGTAATTAAAAGTTTGGTAGTGGCACAGGGATAGACAGATTGGTGGTATAAAATAGTATCAAGAAATAGACCCTAGTATACATGCAAACTGACCTTAAGATACAAAAAAAATAATAATTTCAAGACTTGGGAGAAAAAGATGATTAATAAATAGAGTTGGGACATTTAGTTTAGTATCGAGAAAATAAAATAAATTCATATCCTCTTTTGGGGGGGTAGGGTCTAAAAAGGTAATTAAGTTAAAATTAGGTCATTGCAGTGGACCCTAATCCAATCTGACTGGTGTAATAGAAAAAAAGGAGGTTAGGACTCAGAGACAAGGAAGACCATGTGAAGACACAGGGAGGAGGCCACCAGCTACAAGCCAAGGAGAGAGGCCTCAGAGGAAACCAACGCTGCCGACCCTCCAATCTTAGATTTCTGGCCTCCAGACCTGAGAGGAAATAAACTTAATTTGTTTAAGCCACACAGTGGGTGTAGTACTTTGTTATGATTCCTTAGCAAATTAATACAGGGGACTAAAATTTTTCTCATCAAGATATGAAATTCAGAAACCATAAAAGAAATGATTGGTAAGTTTGACTACATAACCATTTAAATTTTCTGCACAGAAATAAAAATATACAACAATAATTAAAAAGCTGCCCAAGGAGTGCCTGTGTAGCTCAGTCGGTTGAGTATCTGCCTTTGGCTCAGGTCATGATCCCAGGGTCTTGGGATTGAACCCATGTTGGGCTCTCTGGTCAATGGGGAGCCTGCCTCCCCCTCTCCCTCTGCCTACCTCTCTGCCTGCTTGTGCATTCTCTCTGTCAAATAAATAAATAAAAATCTTTTTTAATTAAAAAAAAAAATACCCGAATTTAAAAGACAGCAATCTGGGAAAAAAATATGATACCCAGAAGGGCTAATCTTCTTAGTTGAAAAAAAGGAAAAAGCCCAAGATTGCCAGACCTATTTTTATTTATTTACTTCTCTTTCCTTCAGCAAAAGCTGGAAAGCTTACATTTTATGTGATATCTCCTGGTGGTTTCACACTGACTACTAATTGAAATTTTAAACACTATACAGGCCAACACTGTATGAGGCTCCTAGTTTAGGACCTAGGTTACCTAGGCCTAGATTACCGCCACAGGGGGCCGTCCCTCAGCAGATGAGTCCAAAGTGGGCTGCGAGACTCACTTTTAAGATACTGCCATTGAGAGACGCAGAATGAGGACCTCTTCCTAGTCATCCAGAATCTCTCTCTCTCTTTCTTTCTCATACACATAGATGTATGCATACCCGAGTAATGCTAACTCCCAAATATAGTCTGGGAGCTACTTTATGGAAGAAAACCGTTTCCCCATATGTGACATAGTATTGACTGACCTTCTCTATCCAAACGGGAATAACTTTATGTTGTTGGTGTCACTTCCTTTCCCCCTCACTTTAAATGGTAATGTAAGCCCTAAGAGGTCTACCTGACCAAGAAACAGGAGACTTTGCAGGGCTGTCAGTTGATTGATGGATACACTGGAAACCTGAAGTAGCTTAAAAAAAAACCTCTCTCTGTACTTTAAGCCAAATCACATTCCCAGGCAGACATCTCTAGAAGGCAAAGAGGAAATGGGAGAATTTATGACCCACTTGCACAAGAACCTCCTCCTATAACTAAGTGTGAGGGGATAGTAGAGGTGATATGTCTGTTTGCGGAGGGTTGGTGAGGGGCATGTGTATGTAACGATTTATCATTTGGAATTTTAACGTGGTTAATTTGGGTAGTGAGATTTGGGATGATTTTTATTTTCTTCTGTTTTTTTTTTTTTTTCCGAAGATTTTTATTTATCTGACAGAGAGAGTGCACAAGTAAGCAGAGCAAGAGGCAGAGGAAGAGAGAAAGAAGCAGGCTCCCTGCTGAGCAGGGAGGCCCCCCCCCCCCCACCGGACTGTGACCTGAGCCGAAGGCAGATGCTTAACTGACTGAGCCACCCAGGCTCCCTATTTTCTTCTTTTTAATTTCTTGTATTTTGTATAGTGAACTTATATTGCTTTTATAACAGGAGAAAGAACAATAAATGTCATAGAAAGTATATTGTATGTTAATCTTATCTTCCTAACTATATAAATTCTCTGAGAGAGGCACACATTTTTTTTTCTAATCCTTTCCCACACCTATATTTTAGGGCTCAATATAGGCACTTAACCTGTGGCTGGTAGTCATTAATTTGAAGTCTTTTCCAGAACTAGTCCTGATTAAAGTCACATAGGTAGAATAAGTCTTGCATTATTCATCAAGAATCAGAATGAGGGGCACCTGGGTGGCTCAGTGGGTTAAAGGCACTGCCTTCGGCTCAGGTCATGATCACAGGGTCCTGGGATTGAGCCCCACATCGGGCTCTCTGCTCTGCGGGGAGCCTGCTCCCCCCTCCCCCACCTACCTCTCTGCCTACTTGTGATCTCTGTCTGTCAAATAAATAAATAAAATCTAAAAAAAAAAAAAAAAGAATGAGAATGATTCTTGAGAATCTGTCTGAAAAGCAGAATCTGTGGGATAGATATATATTAACCTATACTGATCTCCTAGGCACATTATCATGCTCAATGGGCACCCAGCCTCATAATGCTATCTTCTAGGACTTTGTACCAGGACTCTGCTATTTGGTATTATTTTAAACTTCAGATAGTACTTATTAGTTTACAAGATCCATCTCTTTATCTATATCTATCTATCTATCTATCTATCTTCTAGCATTACTGTGAGGTTTAATGAGATAATGTGAAGTACCTAATCCAGTGCTTAGTACACAGTAAGATCTCCATGCATATAAGCACTACCTTCCTCTCTACTCTTGTTTCCCACTTCTCAGCTAAGCTAAAAGAAGGCACAAAGCCAAAGGAGAGATGAATGGATGACAGCTGGCAATAGAGAGATGTTAGTCAAATTCCACAGGATTAAATGGCTGTGAATCAGAGGTGTCAAGGTCCACTCCCAAGATTCCAAAGAGTAAATTTAAGTCTTGAAAGAAAAGTTGGTGAGAAGAGGGATAAGTGAGAGGCCTGCTGGAAGAAAGAGGAAGTGATTATTCCTAGCAGAGGGTGCAATTGGTTCTTGGGATTCCTTCACTATCATGAGTGACTATTTTGTTGGCCAGGATGGACTGGCCTAAGGTTATTTAGAGATCTATGTATCTCATTGGGTCATCTGCATTTTACTGAGGAATAGGAAGATTAATTGCAAGCACCTGCCAGTCTGGTCATCCCACTTAATGCAACCAAGCCTGGAAAGTCCTCTCACATTCCAGAAACTGCTCAGTCTCCCTGTTTCAACAAAGTTTGCCCCATCTGTCTGGAAAAAGGCATTTCAGGCCACATTTTTCCCAAGCAATAGAAAAGCCCATCTCGACAAAGCTAGAAGTTTGTCCTAAAAATCTGGAAGATTACTTAAGAGATATTTCAGCAACCTACATTTTCAGTAAGACTCTCCAGAAACAGACTGAAAGAGGAGAAATTACAACTGATACTAAAGAAATACAAGGGATCGCAAGAGACTAGTAAGAACAATTGTATGCCAATAAACTGACAACCTAGAAGAAGTAGATAAATTCCTGGAAACAAACCATCTTCCAAGACTGAATCATAATGATGTAAAAATCTGAATAGATCAATTACTGGTGAGGAGATTGAATCAGTAGTCAAAAACCTTCCAACAAACAAACGTCCAGGACCAGAAAGCTTCCCTGGTGAATTCTACAAAACATTCAAAGAAGATTTAATACTTAACCTTTTTTAAAAACTCTTGCAAAGTACTGAAGAAAGGGAACACTTCCAAACTCATTTTATGAGGGCAACATTACCCTGATACTAAAACCAGACAAGGATGCCACAGAGAAAAGAAAGAAAGAAAGAAAGAAGAGGGAAGGAAGGAGAGAGAGAGAGAAAGAAAGAAAGATAGAGTATGGTGCTTGAACCTTTGAATTTATTGTAGAAGACACAAATAAATGGAAAAGTATCTTATGCTCATGGATTAGAAGAATTAATTTTGTAAAAATGTCCATATTACCCAAAGTAGCCTACAATTCAATGCAATCCCTATCAAAATTCCAACAGCATTTTTCACAGAAATAAAGCAAATAATTCTCAAATTTGTATGGAACCATACAAATCTCAAATAGCCAAAATAATCTTGAGAAAGAAGAACAAAGGCATCATCCTCCCTGATTTCAAACTGTATTTTAAAGCTATAGTAATCAAAACAGTATAGTATTGGCATAAAAACAGCTACATAGGCCAACAGAACAGAATAGAGAACCCAGAAATAAACCCAGCATATATGGTCAATTAATTTATGACACAGGAAACAAGAATATACAACTCAGGTCATGATCTCAGGGTCTTACTAGCCATACTTCAAGAGCTCAGTAGCCACATTTGTGGCTAATGGCTACCATTTTGAGCAGCAAAGATAGGTAACATTTCATCATTACAGAAAGTTCGATTGAACTCCACTTTTGCCAAACAAAAGAGAAGGAAAGTTTTGTGTATTTCATAGATTATAAAAAAAATTCTATTTGGGGCTGGAAAACTGCCAGCACACCCCAGCTGGCCCCTTCTAACACAGCCAGGAAGCTACAGTCTTCATGTTCCAGCTATTATTATCACTAAATATGCAAGTTATTGGATTAAAAGGTAGAAGGATCTCTGTTTTAGCTGAATGAGTCTATATAAGAGAAGCAGTTTTTGCAATCTACATTTGTAGGTATAGTGGTTCTTGCCTTTCTCCTGGGACTACCAGGGAATAAACTAGCTAGCAGATAAGAGCAAACCAAAACTTAAAAGATCCTAGAAGAAAAGTGAATGTGTTGCTACCTGACTTATTAATATCATTCTTTAGAGATTTTTCTAAATTAATAATCAGAGAACATCATCAACCAGAACATCAGTTTATAACCCAAGTCTGTGATGAATTTCATGAACACAGCAGATGTACTCCTTCCTTAATTAGCCTTTTGGGAGAAACCATGTTTTGAATTGCTGCCTGCAGCCCTGGGAGTCTTATACAAAGCAGGCTAAGATTAAGCTCTAGAAGAAATCCGTACCAAAAGCTGATTTTTACATATGATTTGGTGAATCTTGAACAGACACTGGCTAACATGCAAGATGTAACCAGGTAAAAAATGAGAAGACTATGTCATTATCAAAGGGAGAAAGCATAAAGGATCTAATGTAAACATATTAAAAAACTGTACATCAAAAACTGTCAAAATAAAATTAAAGACAGATGACTTAAATTTTAAAATATTGCTACCTATGTGACAGAATTGATATCATTATTACATAAGAAGTTCTTACAGATCAGTAAGAAAAAGACAAATCCCTCAGTAGAAAAATGATCAAAGGATAAGCAAGTCACAACACAAAAAATACAAAAGGCTAATAAACATTTAGTGTCTAGAATAGTACTTGTCACATGTTGTCGGTCAGTAAATAACCACTGCATGAATGCATGTCTGTTAAAAAATGTTTGATTTCAGGACTGAACAAGAACTGCCAATTAAAAGAACAGTGAAATGCCATTTTCACCTGTCAGCTTTGCAACAATGAAAACTAATACCCAGTGTTGATGGGAGGGTAGAGTGGTATAAACTTTTTGCTGGGAAAGTTGACAAAATGAAAAAGCTTTGTCTGAACCTTTGACACAGCAATTTCTTTTTTCAAAGATTTTATTTCTTTATTATTTGAGAGTGAGAGAAAGAGAGAGAGAGAGCGTGCAAGCAAGAGGGAAAAGGAGAGAGAATCTGAAGCAGACTCCCTGGTGAGTGCAGAGCCCTACATGGGATTGGCTGGATCCCACCACCACAAGATCATGACCTGAATCCAAACCAAGAATTGGAGGCTTATCCAGCTGAGCCACCCAGGTGCCCCACACCCCTTTTGAAAAGATTTTATTTATTTATTTGACACAGCAATTTCTAGGAAGTTGTTCTAAGAGAATTCTTTGAACTGCCCATACCTATGTATACAATGGTAAGGTAGATGAAATGTATTTTTTGTTTGTTGTTTGTTGGGTCATTCTTTATAATATACCCTCCGGGGCTTAGTGGTTGGTACAGAGACACGGGATACACACAAGTCAGGCTTCTCCTTTCACACAATTATCCAAGTTGGAAATCGAAAACGAGTTCCTCTTGGTCTGTGGCATGTTGGCTTCTGGGTCAGCTGGAGAGTATACAGTGACCATGTTTCCACTAGAATGCAGTCAATGTATAGAAGTAGAAATGAAAGATGGAGGGAGAAAGAAAGTGAAAGTATTCTGGTGTAATTTGAGTCAAAAGATCCAGTCAACCTTAAGGCTGGTATAGATTCTTCATTTCTGTGGTTATATTATGTGAGCCAATTAATTCTATATTTTTGATAAATTTGTATGAGACTTCCAATTCCTGTGAAGATGGAATTGTAGATGCCAAATTTATCCTTTCACCCAAAACAACTAAAAACATAGACAAAACATCTTTTAAATAACTATTTTCAAGACATTGGACATCAGGCCATGAAGAACAATGATCCCTGAGAGATGGGAAATAAATGAGGTAAGCCGCTATGATTGCCCAGCTTACTGCTTTGAGAGAATTTCCAGATGGTGGCACAGAAAAATGGAATCTATGTAGAGCCTGGCAGATTCCCTGGGGTGAGGAGATGAAGCAGAGAGTCTATGGAGATCAAGACAGCTAGAGTTTGTAAGGTAGAATACCAGCTAGGAGACAGCTATGCACAAAGAGAAAAATGACTAACAACAGCAACAAAAATCTAGAGATCTTCACAAGGTCCCCATCAAGTATTCAACAGAATACTCACCAGCACATGAATGTGAGGAACTTGTTTAAGGCCAGGTAAAGAACTGCCTGAAAGTATTGTGGGAACAGTAACTAGAACTCATCAGGAACAGAAGAGTTCCTGTTACCACCAGCCAGATTGGAAATCTCATAATTCATGGGGCATTAAGTAAAGTACTCAGAAGGCCCTTACCTCAATCGTAGAGTGAAATTGGCCCTAGCCTAAAGGCTGCTCTTCTCCTGCATAACAAATTTTAAAAGCAAGACTTGAAAGAATCAAACTGTTTCCAAATAACTGTGCTCCAAAACAAACTCAAGAATATTTATGGAACTGGGGCGCCTGGGTGGCTCAGTGGGTTAAGCCGCTGCTTTCGGCTCAGGTCATGATCTCGGAGTCCTGGGATCGAGTCCCACATCGGGCTCTCTGCTCAGCAGGGAGCCTGCTTCCTCCTCTCTGCCTGCCTCTCTGCCTGCTTGTGATCTCTCTCTGTCAAATAAATAAATAAAATCTTTAAAAAAAAAAAAAAAAGAATATTTATGGAACTGCAAAAATATCCAGCACTCAAGGTAAGGTAAAGTCACAAAGAATAGCATTAGTGAATAATTATTGGACATACAAAGAAGCAGAAAATATGAACCATAATGAGGAAAGTAATTAATCAAACTGACCCAGAAGTGATGCAAATGGGATACCTGGGTGTTCAGTCAGTTGAGTGTCTGACTCTTGGTTTTAGCTCAGGTCATGATCTCAGGGTCATGGGATTGGGCTTGGCATTGGACTTGGCTTCAGCACTGGGTCTGCTAGAGATTCTGTCCTTCTCCCCATGCCCCTATCCCCACTGGTGCACACTCTCTCTCTAAAATAAAAATAAATAAATAAAATCTTAAAGAAAAAAAAAGGAATTAGCAGGCAAGAGCATCACAATAGTTATTATAACTGTACTCTGTAGATTCAAGAGACTAGAGGAAAAATCAGGTATATCAAGTAGAGACATGAAAGATATTTTTAAAGGACCAAACTGAATTTTAAGAAATGAGAACTATAATGTATGAGATGATTACTATACTGGTTGGAATTAATGGTATATTATCCATAGTGTTTTCAAATTTCATCCATATTGTACATGTATTAGTGCTTCATTCTTTTTTTTTAATGCCCAAATAAGATTTCACTGTACAGATAGGCCACTTTTAATTTATCTATTCATTAGTTGATGGGCATTTGGATTGTTTCTACTTGTTGGCTACTGTGAACAATGCTGCTATGAACATTCGTGTACAAGTTTTTATGTGGACATGGGTTTTATTTCTCTTGGCTATGTACCTTTAAGTGAAATTTTTGTAAACTTCTTTATCCTTCTGATCTCCATTTATCAAATATATAAGTAGCCTAATTCCACCCCGATTGTGGGGATTGCATCATAACTCTGTGTGTAACTTTCTGAGGAAGTGACAGCTTTCCAAAGCAGCTCCCCTACTTTGTGTTCCTACCAGCAATGAAGTCCTATACACTCATTTTTGTTGTTGTTGCTTGGGCATCCTATGTAAGAAATCTTTGCCTAACTAAAGGTCACAAAGATTCACTCCTATGTTTTCTTCTAGTAAGGGTTCTATAGATTTAACTCTTGCATTTGGGTGTATGGTCCATTTTGGTTTAATTTGTGTGTGTGGTGTGAAGCAGATATTCAGTTTCATTCTTTTGTTCATGGCTATCCAGTTGTTCCAGATCATTTGTTGAAAAGACTATTCTTCCCATTGAATGGTCTTGACATTCTTTTTTTTTTTTTTGAGAAAGAGAGAAAGCATGCATATGGGGGCAAAGGGGAAGAGGTAGAGAGAGAATCTTAAGCAAGCTCTACGCCTTGCATTGAGCCTAATATGGGGCTTGATCTCAGGATACTGAGATCTTGAACTGAGCAGAAATCAAGTGCTTAACTGACTGAGCCAACCAGGCACTCTGATCTTGGGATTCTTGTTGAAAATCAACTAATCAGAGGTGCCTGGGTGGCTCAGCCAGTTAAGCATCTGCCTTCATCGCAGATCATGATCATGGATCCTAGTGTCAAGTCCCACATTGGGCTCCTTGCTCAACAGGGAGTCTGCTTCTCCCTCTCCCTCTGCCTGTGGCTCCCCCTGCTTGGGCTCTCTCTCTTTCTCTGTCAAATAAATAAATAAAACCTTTAAAAAAATCAACTAATTATAAATGTAAGGGATTATTTTTTGGACTCTCAATTCTAGTCCATTGATTTACATTATCTGTTAAGCCAATTCCACCCTATGATGATTCCTGTAGCTGTGTACTATGTTTTTGAAATCAGGAAATGCAAGTGCTTTAGCTTTATTCTTCAAGATCATTTGCTATTCCCTTGAGATTTCATGAAAATTTTAGGATCAGCTTGTCAATTTTTGCGAAGAAGCCAGCTTAGGTTTTAATAAGGATGATGGTGAACCTGTAGTTTAATTGGAGAGTATTTCATCTTAATAATATTAACTCTTCCAATTAATGAACATGAGATGTCTTTCTGTTAATTAGGTTTTCCTTGATTTCTTTTCACAGTGCTTTATAATTTTTTTTAAGATTTTATTTATTTATTTGACAGAGAGAGATCACAAGTAGGCAGAGAGGCAGGCAGAGAGAGAGGAGGAAGCAGGCTCCCTGCTGAGCAGAGAGCCCAATGTGGGACTCGATCCCAGGACCCCGAGATCATGACCTGAGCCGAAGGCAGCGGCTTAACCCACTGAGCCACCCAGGCGCCCCTGTTTTATAATTTTTAATGTATAAGTTTTGTACTTCTTTTGCTAAATTTATTCCTAATTATTTTATTCTTTTTGATGCTGTTGTAAATTAAATTGTTTTCTCAACTTGTTCATTGTTATTGTACAGAAATACAATTGATTTTTTAAAAAATATTTTATTTATTTATTTGACAGAGAAAGAGATTACAAGTAGGCAGAGAGGCAGGCAGAGAGAGACGGGGGAAGCAGGCTCCCCGCCGAGCAGAGAGCCAGATGCGGGGCTCCATCCCAGGACCCTGAGATCATGACCTGAGCCAAAGGAAGAGACTTTAACCCACTGAGCCACCCAGGCGCACCACAGTTGATTTTTCTATATTGATTTTTTTTTAAGTTATTTTAAAAAGAGAGAGGCAGGGATGCCTGAGTGACTCAGTCACTTAAGTGGCCAACTCTTGATTTTGGCTGAAGTCATGATCTCATGATGCATCATGGGATGAAGCCCTGTGTTGGGCTCTGTGCTCAGCAGGGAGTCTGCTTGAAGATTCTGTCAACTCTGCTTACATGCACGGACATTCTCTCTCTCTCTCTCCCTCTCTCTCTCTCTCAAAATAAATAAATAATTCATTCTTTCTTTTCTTTTATTTTTTTTTTACTTTTTTTTATTAACATATTATTTGTTACAGGGGTACAGGTCTGTGAATTATCAGTCTTACACAATTCATAGCACTCACCATAGCTCACACCCTCCCCAATGTCCATCACCCAGCCACCCCATCCCTCCTATCCTCTCCACTCTAGTAATTCTCAGTTTGTTTCCTGAGATTAAGAGTCTCTAAAGGTTTATCTCCTCCCTGGTTTCACCTTGTTTCATTTTTCCCATTCTTTCCCTATGATATTCTGTCTTGTTTACCAAATTCCTCTTATCATTTCCCTTAACATAATACCCTCTCATTCCATCCACTTCACTGCAAATGGTAAGATTTCATTTTCTTGATGACTGCGTAATATTTCACTGTGTATGCATATATATATATATATATATATATATATATATATATATATAATCACATCTTCTTTATCCATTCATTTATTGACAGACATCTAGGCTATTTCCATAATTTGGTTATTGTGCATATTGCTCTTATAAATATTGGGGTACAGTTGCCCTTTTGGATCACTACATTTGTATCTTTGGGGTAAATAGCCAGTAGTGCAATTGCTGGGTCATAGGGTAGCTCTATTTTTAACTTTTTGAGGAACCTCCGTACTGTTTTCCAGAGTGGCTGCACCAGCTTGCATTCCCACCAACACTGTAGGAAGGTTCCTCTTTCTCCACATCCTCACCAATATCTGTCATTTCCTGACTTGTTAATTTTAGTCATTCTGACTAGTGTGAGGTGGTATCTCATTGAGGTTTTGATTTAAATTTCCCTGATGCCAAGTGATGTGGAGCACTTTTTCATGTGTCTGTTGGCCATCTGGGTGTCTTCTTTGCAGATATATCTGTTCATATCTTCTTCCCATTTCTTGATTGGGTTATTTGTTCTTTGGATATTGAGTTTGATAATTTCTTTATAGATTTTGGATACTAGCCCTTTATCTGATATGTCATTTGCAAGTATCCTCTCCCATTCTTTCTGTTGCATTTTGGTTTTGTCAACTGTTTCCTTTGCTGTACAAAAGCTTTTTATCTTGATGAAATCCCAGTAGTTCATTTTTGCCCTTGCTTCCTTTGTGTTTGGCGATGTTTCTAGGAAGAAGTTGTGGCTGAGGTCATAGAGTTTGCTGCCTGTGTTCTCCTCAAGGATTTTGATGGATTCCTGTCTCTCACATTGAGATCTTTCATCCATTTTGAGTCTATTTTTGTGTGTGGTGTAAGGAAATAGTGCAGTTTCATTCTTCTGCATGTGACCGTCCAATTTCCCTAACACTATTTGTTGAAGAGACTATCTTTTTTTATTGGACATTTTTTCCTGTTTTGTCAAAGATTAGTTGACCATAGAGTTGAAGGTCTGTTTATGGGCTCTTTTTTCTGTTCTGTTGATCTATGTGTCTGTTTTTGTGCCAATACCATATTGTCTTTGTGATTACTGCTTTGTAATAGAGCTTCAAGTCCAGAATTGTGATGCCACCGGCTTTGGTTTCTTTTTCAACATTCCTCTGGCTATTTGGGGGCTTTTCTGGATCCATACAAATTTTAGGATTATTTGCTCCATATCTTTGACAAAAGATGGAGCATTTTTCCATTTCTTTGTATCTTCCTCAATTTCTTTCATAAGTATTCTATAGTTTTCCGAGTACACACTTTGCCTCTTTGCTTAGATTTATTCCTAGGTAGCTTATGGTTTTGGGTGCAACTGTAAATGGGATTGACTCCTTAATTTCTCTTTCTTGTGTCTTGTTGTTGGTATATAGAAATGCAATAGATTTCTGAGCACTGATTTTTATGTCCTGACATTTTACTGACTTCCTGTATGAGTTCTAGCAGTTTGGGGGTAGAGTCTTGGGTTTTCCACATAAAATATCACATCATCTACAAAGACTGAGAGTTTGACTTCTTTTTTGCCAGCTCAGATGCCTTTTATTTCTTTTTGTTGTCTGATTGCTGAGGCTAGTACTTCTATGTACTACGTTGAATAGCAGTGGTCGTAACAGAGATCCCTACCATGTCCCTGACCTTAGATGAAAAGCTCTGTTTTTCCACATTGAGAATGATATTAGCTGTGGGTTTTTTAATACATTACTTTTATGATATTGTGGTATGTACCCTATATCCCTACACTGTGAAGAGTTTTGATCAAGAAAGGATGCTGTACTTTGTCAAATGCTTTTTCTGCATCTATTGAGAGTACCAAATGGTTCTTGTTCTTTCTTTTATTAATGTATTGTATCACATTGATTGATTTGCAGATGTTGAGCCAAACTTGCAGCAAAGGAATAAATCCCACTTCGTTGTGGTAAATAATCATTTTAATGTACTGTTGAATCCTATTGGCTGGTATTTTGGTGAGAATTTTTGCTTCCATGTTCATCAGAGATATTGGTCTGTAACTCTCTTTTTTGATGGGGTTGTCTGGTTTTGAGATTGAGGTAATGCTGGTCTCATAAAATGAGTTTGGAAGTTTTCCTTCCATTTCTATTTTTTGGAACAGTTTCAGGAGAATAGATATTAATTCTTCTTTAAATGTTTCATTGAATTCCCCTGGGAAACCATCTGGCCCTGAGCTCTTGTTTGTTGGGAGATTTTTGGTGACTGCTTCAATTTCCTTACTGGTTATGGGTCTGTTCAGGTTTTCTATTTCTTCCTGGTTCAGTTTTGGTAGTTTATACATCTCTAGGAATACATCCATTTCTTTCAGATTGTCTAATTTGCTACCATATATTTGCTCATAATATGTTCTTATGATTGTTTGTATTTCTCTGGTGTTGGTTGTGATCTCTCCTCTTTCATTCATGATTCTATTCATTTGGGTCTTTTCTCTTTTGTTTTTGATAAGTCTGACCAAGAGTTTATTGATTTTAATTCTTACAAAGAACCAGATCCTACTTTTGTTGATCTGTCCTACTGTTCTTCTGGTTTCTATTTCATTGATTTCTGCTCTGATCTTTATTATTTCTCTTTTATGCAGGTTTTAGGCTTCATTTTCTGTTCTTTCTTCAGCCCCTTTATGTGTAGGGTTAGGATGTATACTTGAGACCTTTCTTGTTTCTTGAGAAAGGCTTGTATTGCTATATCCTTTCCTCTTAGGACCAACTTTGCTACATCCCCAAGATTTTGAATAGTTGTGTTTTCATTTTCATTTGTTTCCATGAATTAAATTATTCTTTAATTTCCTCATTAACCCATTCATTCTTAAGGAGGATGCCTCCATGTAATTGAGTTCTTTCCAACTTTCCTCTTGTGATTGAGTTCTAGTTTCAAAGCATTGTGGTCTGAAAATATGCAGGGAATGATCCCAATCTTTTGGTACTGGTTGAGTCCTGATTTGATCCAGGATATGATCTATTCTGGAGAATGTTCCATGTGTGCTGGAGAAGAATGGGTGTTCTGTTGCTTTGGGATGGAATGTTCTGAATATATCTGTGAAGTCTATCTGGTCCAATGTGTCATTTAAAGCCTTTATTTCCTTGATCTTTTGCCTAGATGATCTGTCCATTTCCGTGATAGAGGGTGTTAAAGTCTCCTACTGCTGCTGTATTATTGTCAAGGTGTTTGTTTGATTTTGCTATATAATTGGCTATTCCTGTGTTAGGGACATAGATATTTAAAATCGTTAGATCTTCTTGTTGAATAGACCATTTAAGTATGCTATAGTGTCCTTCCTCATCTCTTATTATGGTCTTTAGTTTAAAATCTAATTTGTCCGACATTAAGGATTGCTACCCCAGCTTTCCTTTGATGTCCATTAACATGGTAAATGGTTTTCCATCACCACCCCCATTTTAAATCTGGAGGTGTCTTTGGGTCTAAAATGAGTCTTTTGCAGATAGCATATCAATGGGTCTTGTTTTTTTATCCATTCTGATACCCTGTGTCTTTTGATTGGAGCATTTAACCCATTTACATTCAGGGTAACTATTGAAAGATATGAATTTAGTGCCATTTTATTGCCTGTAAGGTGACTGTTACTGCATATTGTCTCTGTTCCTTTCTGGCATATGTTACTTTTAGGCTCTATCTTTGCTTAGAGGACCACTTTTAATATTTCTTGTAGGGCTGGTTCGGTGTTCACAAATTCTTTTAGTTGGTTTTGTGTGTGTGTGTGTGTGTGTGTGTGTGTGTGCTGGAAAATTTTATCTCTCCTTCTATTTTCAATGACAGCCTAGCTGGATATAGTATTCTTGGCTGCATATTTTTCTTGTTTAGTGCTCTGAATATATCATGCCAGCCCTTTCCTGCCAGGTATCTGTGGATAGCTCTGCTGCCAATCTAATGTTTCTACTGTTGTAGGTTATAGTCCTCTTGTCCTGAGCTGCTTTCAGGGTTTTCTCTTTGTCTCTGAGACTTGTAAGTTTTACTATCAGATGATGGAGTGTTGACCTATTTTTATTGATTTTGAGTGGGGTTCTCTCTGCCTCCTGGATTTTGATACCTATTTCCTTCCCTAAATCAGGGAAGTTCTCTGCTTTAATTTGCTCCAATATACCTTCTGCCCCCCCCCCCGTGTTTCTTCTTTTACTGGGAGCCGAATTATTCTAATATTGTTTCATCTTATAGTATCACTTATCTCTCAAAATCTCCCCTCATGATCTAGTAGTTATTTATCTCTCTTTTTCTCACCTTCTTTATTCTCCATCATCTGGTCTTCTATATCACTAATTCTCTCTTCTGCCTCATTTATCCTAGCAGTTAGAGCCTCCATTTCTTATTGCACCTCATTACTAATCTTTTTTGTTTTTTAAAGATTTTATTTATTTATTTGACAGACAGAGATCACAAGTAGGCAGACAGGCAGGCAGAGAGAGGGAGAGGAGGAAGCAGGCTCCCGGCAGAGCAGAGAGCCTGATGCGGGACTCTATCCCAGGACCCTGAGATCATGACCTGAGCTGAACGCAGCGGCTTAACCCACTGAGCCACCCAGACGCCCTAGTCTTTTTTGTTTTGACTTGGTTATATTTCAGGGTTTTTTTATTTCTCCAAAAAGGGGTTCTCCAGTCTCTTCTATGCTTTTTTCAAGCCCAGCTAGTATCTTTACTATCGTTATTTTCAACTCTAGCTCTGACATCTTACTAATGTCCATATTGATTGTGTCCCTGGCAGTCAATAATGCTTCTCGTCCCTTTTTTGTTGTTTTTTTTGTTTTGTTTTGTTTTTTTGAGGTGAGTTTTCCTGTTTTGTCATTTTGTCCAGAGAAGAAAAGATGCATGAGAGAACAAAACACTAAAAGGGTAACAATGACCCCAGAAAAGTATACCCTACACAAATCAGAAGAGATCCAAAACTAGGCAGGGGGTGAACAGGAGGGGGGAAAAAAAGAATATGATCAGGCTGGTAAATAGAACAGAGCCACACCCTAGATTTCGGGTGTATTTTGGTGTGTTAGAAGAAATTACCTCCCAAATACTTAAAGAAAAAAAAACCTTATATATATACAAAAATAAGGGCAAATATTAGGACAGGATGGAATATGTAAAGATGAAAATTTAAAAAGAATTGCAGAAAGAAAAAATTAAAAATTTAAAAAAAAAAAAAAGGAGAGACTGTAATCAGGCAGGAGACTAGAACAAAGCCATACACTAGATTTAGGGTATATTTTGGTCTGTTAGAAGAAACTGTATCCCAAAATTTTATTTTTATTTTTATTTTTTTTAAAGATTTTATTTATTTATTTGACAGAGAGAGATCACAGTAGACAGAGAGGCAGGCAGAGAGAGAGAGAGGGAAGCAGGCTCCCCGCTGAGCAGAGAGCCCGAGGTGGGACTCGATCCCAGGACCCTGAGATCATGACCCGAGCCGAAGGCAGTGGCTTAACCCACTGAGCCACCCAGGTGCCCAGTATCCCAAAATTTTAAAGACAGAAAAACTTATATATATATATATATAAGTTTGTATATATATATATATATACACAAAAAATAAATACAAAAAATTTATATATACAAAAAATATATATATACAAAAATAAGTACAAAAAAGTATATATATACACAAAAATAGGTTAAATATAATAATAGAATATGACTGTAAAAATGAAAATTAAAAAAGATTTTTTTTTTTAAGATTTTATTTATTTATTTGACAGAGAGAAATCACAAGTAGACGGAGAGGCAGGTAGAGAGAGAGGAAGGGAAGCAGGCTCCCTGCTGAGCAGAGAGCCCGATGCGGGACTCGATCCCAGGACCCTGAGATCATGACCTGAGCTGGAGGCAGTGGCTTAACCCACTGAGCCACCCAGGCGCTCTAAAAAAGATTTTTAAAAAGGAATTGATAAGATGTTGGTTGAAAAAGGAAAGAAGAAAAATTCAAGAAAAATAGAAAAAGAAAAAAATTTTAAAAATTTATATAATTAAATTTGAGAGACTAAAGAATCCTGGGGGAAACAGCATGAATTCTATGTGCTGTATTCCCCTAGCCCTGGAATTTTGCAGTTTTTCCTTGATAGGTAAACTTGGGCTTGGCTGGATGTTCTTGCTGATCTTCTAGGGGAGAGGCTTGTTGCAGTGATTCTCAAGTGTCTTTGCCCAAGGCGAAATTGTACCACCCTTGCCAGGGGTCAGGCTAGGTAATCTGCTTGGGTTTGCTCTGGGGAGCTTTTGTTTCCTGAATGCTTTCCGTGCAGCTTTGGAGAACAGGAATGAAAATGGTGGCCACCCAATCTCTGGTCCCAGAGTGGCCAAGAGCTCAGGACCACACTCTTCAGTGCAGCCTAAGAGAAAAGTGGTTAATCACTCCTGTCTCCCTGGTCTCCGGTCACACTCTGAGCTCACCCAGTCTGTGACCAAGCATTTCTATCTCTGGTGCATGACCCCATTTGGAGTCTCCAAAGCCAGCAGATTCCTACAGTGAGCTCCCCACTGTTCCTCCTGGAGAAGGAAGGAAGGTGGTCTTCCCAGATCTGCCAGTTGTATGGTCCCTGCTTGAAGAGTAGTGGCCCAACTTTGCCTTGGATCACAGTTTAAAGTTACCCTGAGCTGAGAGCCCCCTCCTCTGCTCCATCTCTGTAGCCGGCTTCCCTGCTCCAACACCTGGAGCTCTGCCATGCTCGGACACCACTGTCTTTCTGTGACCCCGTGGGTCCTAAGACCACACTGTGCCTGTGAGGGCTCCACTCCTCTGCTTAGCCTCTGGAGCAATGTCCCTCAGTGGATGAATGGATAAAGTGGAGCAGACTTCTTAAAGTTCTGATTTTGTGCTCTGCTACTTTCTCACTTGCCAGTAGCTGGCTGATGGAGACTGCCTCCCCACCATGGTCTATCTTCCCAAATATAACCTCTGTTTCACTTCTCTGCACATCCTACCTTCCAGAAAGTGGTAGCTTCTCTGTTTATAGAATTGCTGCTATTCTTTTCTTTGATTTCCTGTTGAATTTGTTGGTGTTCAGAATCATTCAATAACTATTTAGCTGAATTCCTGGGATCAAATGAAATTTAGGTCTCCTATTCCTTTGCCATCTTGCTCCTCGCTATTTCTTTCTTTTTCTTTTTCTTTTTTTTTTTTTAAGATTTCATTTATTTACTTGAGAGAGCACAAGCAGGAGGAACAACAGAGGGGAGGGAAAAGCCCAGGCTCCCCACTGAGCAGGGAGCCTATTGTGGGGCTCGATCCCAGGATCCTGGGATCGTGACCTGAGCCAAAGGTAGACACTTAACCAGCTGAGCCACCCAGGCACCCCATAAATAATTTTTTAAAAAGAGGAAGGCAAACCATAAGACAGACTCTTAACTATAGAGAACAAACTGAGGGTTGCTGGAGGGGAGATGGGTAAGGGGATGGGTTAAATGGGTGATGGGTATAAGAAGGGCACTTGTTGTAATGAGAACTGGGTGTTGGATGTAAGTGATGAATCACTAAATTCTACTCCTAAAACTAATATTACACTATATGTTAACTAACTGGAATTTAAATAAAAACTTGAAGTGGAAAAAAAAAGCCATTTAAAAATTTTAATTAGTACCATTTACCAATGGAGAAATGCTCTTTATTTACACCAGCAGCCATAGGAGCAAGGGAAATACCCAGTTAGTTAGCAATCTGTATATGATGGATACTTAGACAAAAATAAATTCTCCATAACAAAGGACAGTGGTGAACCTCACTACACTTCCCCAGTGGTCCCAGCATGTGATAATGCCAGGCAATGGCCCCTGGACATGAAGTGGTAGAAACTATTGTATGGAAGAAAAGGCCATAAACCACAAAAATTTGTAAAGAACCCCTTCACCCTAAACACACGCACTCAGATACATAGTAGAATTACAGGGAGATCAACATACTTAATTGAGGAAGGAAGGAAGGAAGGAAAGAAAGGAATTCTGCTGTTAGAGGGGAGATAGGTAGGGAAAGAGAGAATTCCTAACCATGTCAACTATATGGTAAGGATTGCTCACACCCCAGAAAAGAAAGGAGTTAGTTATTCCCTCAGGCACCTGTTGGACTTAGCCCCCTTCATACCTTATCCAGGACAGGTCAAGGGCTACTGCCCTAATAATGGCAGGGCAAAAAACAAAAACCAGTAAGTAAGAGGGAGGTAATATGAACCAACATTATTCAGAATTACTTTCCACTTCTTCCTCCTCTAACCTAGAGAAAGACCAGAAAGGAAACAGAAATGTCACAATCAGATCTCCCTCTCTGAAGGAAGGGTGGACCATGGCTTTACCACCAGCCTGTTTCCCAGATATTATTTGGAAGCAGCCAAGAGTTTCACTTGGACCCTCCTTCCCTCTGCACCCCCACAGAAGAAGATGTCTATAAGTCAAGGGCAGACATCTAATCATTTTAGCTCTTGCCAAGGCTTAACCTTCTAAAAAATTATCACAGTTCTTGGATTGCAGACCAATCCATAGGTCGACCTGAACCCTGATTAGCACAATCTTAGGGGGAGAATGCAAAAATAGATAGTCTCTTTTTTTTCCACATTGATCTTATATCCTGTAAACTTGCTAAACTCAGTATTAGTTCGAATAGTTTTTTTAGTAGATTCCTTGGGATTTTTTATATATAAGGCACACCATCTACAAATAGACATAGTTTTCCTTTCCAATCCATTTTTGTTTAATTGCCCTGGCTTGAACCTCCAGGATAATGTTGAACAGAACTGGCAAGAGCAGACATTTTCGTTTTGTTCTAGATCTTGGAGGAAAGCATTTAGTCTCTCATCATTAAGTATGATGTTAGCTATTGGTCTGCATTATGTTTATTTTTTTCTAACTAAGCATCTTGCTAAATTCATCCTGGTCATACACCAATATTTTACATATAGTTGTGAAATTTACTTATATCTCAATCACCTATTGAATATTTAGAAGGAACAGAGCTAGTTTTATCCCCAGTATGTGTTGTACAAACACTCGAACCCAGCTACCAGTTTATTTCCATTTTGTGCTGGCAGTAACAACAACAGCAGAAGATATTTTGACCAAAACATACATTAACCTTCTTCAAGGCTCCATTAAGCTTTTTTTTTTTTTAAGATTTTATTCATTCATTTGGCAGAGAGAGAGTGATAGAGAAGAAACTCAAGCAGGAGGAATGGGAGACAGGGAAGCAGGCTTCCTGCAGAGCACAGAGCCTGATGTGGGACTTGATCCCAGGACCCCGGGATCACAACCCCAGCTGAAGGAAGATGACCAACAACTAAACCACCCCAGGCACCCCTCCATTAAGTTTAATGCAAATATGGGATAGGCACAGCATAGTTTTTATAAACCCTGAATGGCTATTTGGATGATCACAATGCCTTACGCATTGTAGGTTCTCAATAAATATGTGACATGTTGTTGCAGGTTAACTGATAATGGGAGAAGGAATAATATGGAAAACAAAATCCAGAGATAAGACAAAATTCAAGTTTTAGACAGTGTTTTTTTATCCCAGCATCCCTCCTCACATTTTTTTTTCCCAAAGCTTCTTTATCCTTTTGTCTCCTTTGTCATATATATAAGTAGCCTAAAAGATAGGTAAGCCAAGAGAGGAGAAAGGCTGAATAATCCACAAACATTCTAATTTTTATGTGAATTATGAAAAGGAGTTGGTATACAAAACTCCAGTTTTATAAGGAATTCTTTTTTTTCTTTTCTTTTTTTTTTTTTAAGATTTTTTATTTATTTGGGGGCACCTGGGTGGCTCAGTGGGTTAAGCCTCTGCCTTCAGCTCAGGTCATGATCCTAGGGTCCTGGGATCGAGCCCCACATGGGGCTCTCTGCTCAGCAGGGAGCCTGCTTCGCCCTCTCTCTCTGCCTGCCTCTCTGCCTACTTGTGATCTCTGTCTGTCAAATAAATAAAAAATCTAAAAAAGATTTAAATAAAAAATCAAAAAAAATCTAAAAATAAAAATCTAAAAAAGATTTTTTATTTATTTGACAGACAGACCACAAGTAGGCGGAGAGGCAGGCAGAGGTGGGGAGCAGGTCCCCGCTGAGCAGAGAGCCTGATGCAGGCCTTGATCCCAGAATGCTGAGATCATGACCCGAGTCGAAGGCAGATGCTTTAACCCACTGAGCCACCCAGGCGTCCCTTTATAAGAAATTCCTACCATCAGGAAAGTCAACTCCCTGTTGGGACTGGGGAGTCCTCTGTATTCAATAGGCATTTGCCAGCTTTAAAAAAAGTATTGTAGTTTTAATATGCCTGGCTGGTAAAAGAGTATCAGAATCTTGGGACAAGTAATTTAGTTTCCTTAGGTCATAGTTTATTTATCTGTTTTATTATTTTATTATTCTATTAAGTCCATTATCTATTAATAGATAGTCCATAATCTATTATTCTATTTAAATCCATATTTTTCCTCTGGGAAGACAATATTCTTTATGCTTCATTAAATAAAACCAAGAAACCACAATATAGATTAAAAACACTTTTCTTTTTTATTTGGGGATGGTGGGGAGAGGTACTAGGGAATTTGTCTGACATTGACAAGGATAAAATCAAAGAATCTCAGAGTTGAAAGAGTCCGTACTGGTCATCGAGGCTAACCTACTGTCCAATGTGGAAATTCCCTTCAATATCACTGACTGCAGATCAGTCATTCAGTTTCTGCTTGAACATTTCCTGTAACAAGGAGTTCACTGGCTCACAGGACAGTTGATTCTAATTTGGTGCAGCTTTAATCATTACCAAATTCTTGCTTATGTTAAGCTGAAATCCGTCTCCTAGTAACTTCTACCCTTCTGCCCTTTGGAGCCACACAGAATAAATCTAATCCATTTTACACACAGAAGTCCTTTCAGACATTTGAAGAATGTCATCATGTCCCCCCTAAAAGTCTCTTATCCATGCTATGTTTCCTAGGTTTCCACTGTTTTTATAAGACATGATTTCCAAGCCTTTTGCCATCCTGGCCTCTATTAACTGGGACTTGATTTATTGGTTTTTTTTAAAATAGTGTTCAGAACTGAACACTATATTATAGATTAGTGGTTCTTAAGCTGTTTTTCTCTGATGGCGGAGAAGTCGAAGACACACCTGTGGGACTCCACTGACAACTACACACACTCTCCTTTTAAAAAAAAGTAGACAAAAACTCATCATTTGCACAGGCTGTTCAGTGAATTTGAGAATTGTCTAAAGCCTTTATCTGCAGACCCCAGTTATTAAATTGTATTTATGGAATATAATAGGTCTATCACCTTCCTGAACTGAATATTTGATAAATTCTAAGGTTTCTATTGTCTCATGTTTGTTTATTTGAATATTCAACTTGTTGGGGCACCTGGGTGGCTCTGTCAGTTGGTCACCTGCCCTCAGCTCAGCAGAGGATCCTGGAGTCCCCTGCATTGGGCTCCCTGCTCAGCAGGGAGTCTGCATCTCCCTCTGCCCTTCACCCCACCCACGCTCTCCCCTCATAAATAAATACAACCCTTTTTAAAAAATGAACATTCAGCTTGTCAATTTTGGCAAGTAGTCTTTCCTACCTTCCTTCCTTCCAACCTTCCTTTCTTCCTTTTCTTTTTTGTTGTTGTTAATCGGCAGTCTCTTCAGGCCTCATGTCATCTGAAAATTTAGCTCCCGTTTCTTTTAGTGTTTGCAGAACACACTGATTAAATTGTTGAATTGTACAGGCAAAGGACGGAGTTGTGTGGCATATTCCTGAAGACCTCCTTTCAGCACGTCACCTATATTCTTTTGATACCTCTCTGTTCACATTTCTCCCTTTTGTCTGTAAAAATAACCTAAGGGATTTTGTAATAAGCTTTGATAAAAATAAAATGAGACTATGTCTTACGGCATTTTTTTTTTTTTTAATTTATCAAGGTAGTACTCCTGTCAGAAAAGGAAAAGAGATGGGGAGCCTGCTGGTTCAGTTGATGGAACGTGTGACCCTAGATCTCAGGGTTGTGAGTTTGAACCCCACATTGGGTGTAGAGCTTACTTAAAAATAAAATCTTAAAAAAAAAAAAAAGGAAAATGAAATGAAATGAGAATTATTACAAGGAGTTCGTTTCAAGGTTGATACATATCTACCATTTTATGCAGCAGTGGCCCTCCTAAGAAGATTTATGCAAATCATGTATCAATAACAACTAACAGCCTAGGACTCTTCTGAATTTTTTTTTTTTAATCTACTCACTTGTTTATTTGATCTAACAACCTCTGAGGTGGGTACTGTTGTCATTCCCATCTTACAGATAAGGAAGAAAGCCGAGGGAGCTCAGGAACTTGTACAAGTTAAATTCCTATTAAGTGGCAGTCAGGGTTTGAATCCAGATAGGTTTTTGTTTTGTTTTGCTTTTTTTGAGAATTTACATGTGAATTTCGTTTCCTCTCTCATGACTTCTACCCTGCTTCCACAGTACGAATGAGTCAGAGAGAATGAATAGAGCATCCTTAACACTTGCTCTTTGCCCAGGAAGTAGTCTTAAGACAGGCAAGTTTCTTTCTAACCAGTAAATATGAGGAGAAAGCATGCTAAGATTCGGTAAGTTCCAGTGACTTGGTCTACATGGAGGCTCTAGCTCTAATGCGAACACCAGAGAACATACTAGCTGGGTGGCCTACCTCTTCCCTTTCTGTGTTGTAGTTTTCCCATCTGCTTTGTCCCATTCTTCTTCCTCAGAGGGACTGTGGGAAAATGGAAATAGGAGTATGACTTTGAGAAGAGCTTTGAGTTCGAAAGATACCAGGAAAATACAAAATACTGTTAAAATTGATCTGTCCTGAACAATAACTCCTTAAAGACCAATTATCATAACCAGTATGAGTAGGCCATTGCGTCATCACCTTTTAAAAACACGGACAGGCACCTCCACTTAGAAAACTATTTAATCTTAGGGGCGCCTGGGTGGCTCAGTGGGTTAAGCCTCTGCCTTCGGCTCAGGTCATGATCCCAGGGTTCTGGGATCGAGCCCCGCATCAGGCTCTCTGCTCGGCAGGGAGCCTGCTTCCTCCTCTCTCTCTCTGCCTGCCTCTCTGCCTACTTGTGATCTCTCTCTGTCAAATAAATAAATAAATAAATCTTTAAAAAAAAAAAGAAAACTATTTAATCTTAAATTAAAGGTGAGGATTAGGACTCCTGACTTCATTTAAATTACAAGTTACATAAATTGCCAGCGGCTAGTTTAGGGATTATTGTTGATGAGGGATTTTAACTGTGGAACGGACTGTTGTCAGTATTAGGCAGATCAAACTTTATTTGGACACAATATGCACTGTCTCTGGTGCCTTTATTTTTACGTGAAAAACTATATGTAAAAACTGAGTGGGAAGGTCTTTTTAAAATCCCAGTGAATATTAAGTAAATACCAAAAGCTTATAGTGTGTTAGAAGCTGACAAGGTATCATAATATCTAAATGGATTTGTTGACCTTTAAAATGGAGCTTGGCTCTCGTGTCTATTTGTCACAATTTCCTACTTATTTCCTTCCACACCTTTTCCCCATTGTCAACTCTTGTTATTCTCAATGGTCATGGAAAAAATACATTAGTTTGAGTGCCTTAATGTAGCCAAAACAACACAGACTGGCAGGTCATCTCTCCTTCTTACTGAACTATTTTTCTTTTCTTTTTTTAAGATGTAACTGACATACAACATTAGTTTGAGATGTATAACACAATGATTTTATATTTGTATATATTGCAGAATGATCACCATAACAAGTCTAGTTAACATACGTTTACTGAAGTATTTCATTTGTGCTCATTACAGAGCTTCTACCAGTAAGAATAAAAACCTTTAACACAAAGCTTGCACCAACAAACAGAATCTCATCAAGATGTTCAATTTGGCCTTCCCCCTAAACTCCTCAAGAGAATGTTCTAGTAATAACATCCAGTCCGATTGTATATCTTCTACACGTGATTAAAATGAACAGGATTATCGGGTTGCATAGACTTTGAAGTGGTCTTCTTATGAAATAAACAGTCATTGTGTTAGTGTGAAGAGAGAAACCAAATACTGGGAAGGAGGAATGAGTAAAATGATGAACTAGTGTAAATCAGATGACTGGGTGAGTCCAATTGGAATGGAGAGGGAAAGCAAATGAAGCTCTAGATGTTATATTTAGTATTTAAATAATAATTTTAAAAAGTCTTTCTTAAAGAAGGTGTGTTGATGGGGCAGGCCTGGGGGAAAGGAAGAAGGCCTCTGGGGGATGCAGTCAGTTCACATTTTACCTGATTTTGATTTCCTACTCGATTTCCTTCTGTTCACAGTTTCCATTTTATAGACAAATCTTCCAAAAGTATACCATATATAATGCTGAAATATTAGTAACAATTTTAAAGTCCAGCAATGAAGTAGAATTTAAGTAAGTCTTGGTTTACACTATGCTATTATTTAAAATAACATTATAAATAAAAAATAATGATAATTTTGATGGTAATATGCAAATATTATATCTTAGGTAAAAAAATAAAGTACCATATAAAAAGCATAGATAATATTTTTGGAAAATATCAGATAATGTGGTTATCTCTCTGTTATAGAATTATGAGTGATTTTTACTTTTTTTGCTTATTTTTACTTTCTAAATTTTCAAAAAAGAACATGTATACTATTCGACTAATAAAATAATAACATTTTTTAAAGACTGCAATAAATAAAAATGTTTCTTGCCTTTAAAGAGATAAAATAATGTAATTATTTAAAATATGACTTTTGCTGTTACAGTGAACAGAATATTTATTTTTTTAAAAAACTTAGTTTGGGGACTCCTGGGTGGCTCAGTTGGTTAAGCAGCTGTCTTTGGCTCAGGTCATGATCCCAGCATTCTGGGATCAAGTCCCGCATCAGGCTCCTTGCTCAGCAGGGAGCCTGCTTCTCCCTCCGCCTCTGCCTGCCTGTGCTTGCTTTCTCGCTCTCCCTCTCTCTGACAAATAAATAAATAAAATCTTAAAAAAAAAAAAAACTTAGTTTGTTGTATGACTGTAAGTGTGGGAGTGGTTTGGATACACAGAGTTAAATTTAACATTTTGGATTAATCAATAGATAACATCTGCTATGACCAGGGCCCCCTCACAGATATTGTAGAGGACAGACTCATTATGAGGCACAGATCTTGTTTATAGGAAGGCTTACATCTGATTGTTGAAACAAGGTTTAAGCCAGCAGAAATATCAATAATAATCGTCATGACTAGCTGATGTGTTTTTCCACAAGTCATTACATGATGTTTTCATTCATGTAACTTGATGACCAAAAGATGCCTCTGGAGAGGACCTGTACAGTTGAAAACATCTTTAGCTAATCTTTTTCTTGTGGGGTGGGGGGGGAAATATTATCTATCTCTAGGTAATCACCATGTATCACAGGCATCTGAAGAGGCAGGACATTTTTTTTTCCATTAAAAAAATTGAATCAGAATTGATTTAGCCTAAGATAGGAGCTAAATCTTTACAGGATTTTTAAATTTGTCTTTGGGCCAGGGTTCAGCCTTTTGGGCCTCCTTCTAATTAGCACCCTTGACTTTATTTTTTCTAATCAAGACTTAGCATTTGTGTTCTGATTCTTTTGGGTAGCCAACCCAACACTTCAATCTGTCCTGGTTTGTTACAGACAGAGACAAGTGGTAAGATTCGCCAAACCTATTCTGTCATAGCTTAATGTGACAAAACTCAGTGATAAGAGCTGGCAAGATGCTCAGATAGAGAGCTAAAATTTCAATCTGGCAGTTGCAAATGTCTACTTTGAGAAGCTGCTCCCAGCATGTACTAAGCTTTACGGCAACATTATCTTGTCTTTCTCTAGGAAACCCCTACCTTCTAAATTTAGATTCCACATGCTTATCTAACCTGGCCCCCGATTATTGTCATGATTGTTATTATTGCTTAGCACACTTATCAAAGAATTAAAATCACACGCATACAAAATGTGATGTTCAACGTCCTTCCTCTCTAGAGGGCACATAATCTAGATACACACACAAAAGAAATTTAGAACTATCTTAGGAAGAGGGAGGAGGAAGGGAAAGCAGTAGAGTGGCAAAGAAATAATCATTTTAGAATTTTCCTAGAGAACGTATAAAGGAACTTCACAGGAAGTCCCAAAGGGAGTAGGTTGAGGTCACCTGCCACTCTTGACAATGGAATAGCAGCTTATTATTAATTCAGTTCAATGAAAGGCCCAGCTCTGCAAAAGGAAATTTGCTAAGGTCTCATCCATTACTAACCTGAATGGCCCAGGTTCCTTTTTCTTCATCTTTTTCCTCTATTGTTTCCTTATATTGTGTATAATTTTATGAACTTTGTGATTAAGTTGAAGAAAAATGAGACTACTATTTAAGGACTATTATTAGTGTTTTAGAATGTATACTTCTGCCTACTGTAGTGTATTACCCAATGTAGAAGTTGGCGCTTTTCCCCTAATTCTCAGATGTTCTAGGAAAGCACATTTACAATGATATCTTTTTTTTTTTTAAGATTTTTATTTATTTATTTATTTGACAGACAGAAATCACAAGCAGGCAGAGAGGCAGGCAGAGAGAGAGGAGGAAGCAGGCTCCCTGCTAAGCAGAGAGCCTGATGCGGGACTCGATCCCAGGACCCTGAGCCGAAGGCAGCGGCTTTAACCCACTGAGCCACCCAGGCGCCCTACAATGATATCTTTAATTGGCCTCAACAGATATATTTGGAAGACAATAACATTATTGTTGTCAGGAAGTTTACCGAATACTCTTTTTAGCTGCAGAATGAATCTGTGAAGGTTACTAACCAAAGTATATTCAGTAAAATCATCACCTTTAGATTCAGAAAATTATCACTGAATGTTCACTTTATAGATATTGACGTAGTACATAGGATTTCCTTTGATCATAGATTACTAAATAATGCAAGCAAACTCTTAAGAGAGATCATATGTAATTGTAAAGCTTATCTTCCAATTTATTGGTAAAAAGATACTCAGAAGATGAGCAGTGATTATGTTCATAATTCTTTTCAGTATTTTTCCTCATAGTTATCCCTGTCCCTCCAACCAATGGAAATGGATGAACAATACCATCGCCTAGGGGTTTATCTAGCTGAACTAGTAATCTCATTTTTTCATTTTTACCCATAAAGTTCATGTAGACTTTTAAGTATTCTGTTTAATTGTAAACAGAATAAAATGCTTTGCAGAGTATTTATGTTTCAGTAATCTTGGCAGAATTATGTGCCACTTTAAAAATCTACTTTATTGAGGTAAACTTCTGTACAATAAAAATTGCCCAGGGGCTCCTGGGTAGCTCAGTCAGTTAAGTCTTTGGCTTAGGTCACCATCCCAGGGTCCTGGAATCAAGCCCCGCATTGGGCTCCTCCTTAGACCCTGCTTCTCGCTCTGCCTCTACACTTTCCCCTGCTTGTGCTTATACTTTCTCCCTCAAATAAATAAATAAAATCTTCTAAAAAAATTATTCACTTAACCCAAAGTCACAGTGATTTTCTATGTTTTCTTCTGGAAGTTTTATAGTCTTAACTCTTATATTTAAGCATATGATCCATCTTGAGTTAATTTTGTGAATAGCACGAGGAAAAAATCAAGGTTTATTTTTTCCTATATGGCCATCAATTTTTTTTTTAGCATTATTTGTTGTAAAGTTATTTACTTTTTTTTTTTTTTAAAGATTTTTTTATTTATTTGTCAGAGAGAGAGAGAGAGAGAGCGTGAACACAGGCAGACAGAATGGCAGGCAGAGGCAGAGGGAGAAGCAGACTCCCTGCTGAGCAAGGAGCCTGATGTGGGACTCGATCCCAGGACGCTGGGATCATGACCTGAGCCGAAGGCAGCCGCTTAACCAACTGAGCCACCCAGGCATCCCTAAAGTTATTTACTTTTCCCATTGAATTACCTTAGCACATTTGTCTATGTGTCTTGGCACTCTCTATTCTGATCCAATGATCATTTGTTAATCTTTATGTCTGAACCACACAGATGACTCAATGATTGCAGCTTTATAGTTGAGTCTTGAAATCGGTTAGTCTTTCAACTTTGTTCTCTTTGCAAATTGTTTTGGCTATACCGGGTTCATTGTATTTCTATGTAAATTTAGAACAAGTTTGTCAGTTTCCATTTTTTAAAAAGACTGCTGGGATTTTGATTAAGATTGTGTTGAATCTTTTACGGAGGGCTAACATCTTAATATTGAGTGTTCTGATCCATAACAGGGCAATATCTCTGAATTTATTTAGGTCTTTAATTTCTCTCAGCAATATTTTGTGGATTTTAACTTAAAAATCTTGTGCATAGTTTGTTTAATTTTTCCTGAAGCATGTTTTTGGACACGATCTTAAATGATATTTAAAATTATTTATTTACATTAAAAAAAGTTGTATATATCTAGGGTATACAACATGATGATTCGATATACATATCCATAGTGAAATGATGAGTACTGTCAAGCTAATGGATGTATCTTCTCTACACATGATTACCATTCTTCATCTGTGATGAGTGCACCCGAAATCTACTCTCTACTTTCCAGTGTTTAATACAGTATTATTAAGTATAGTCATCATGCCTATGCATTAGCTTTCTAGACCAACTCATCCTACGAAACTGTAGCTTGGACCCTTTGACCAACATCTCCTCATTTCCCCATTGCCACCTGCCCCAGACTCTGGTAAACACCACTACTCTCTGGTTCTAAGAGTTTGACTTATTTTCTTTTTTCTTTCAGATTTCACATATAACTTAGATCATACAATATTTGTCTTTCTCTATCTGGCTTGTTTCACTTAGCATAATATTTTCAAGTTTCATCCATGTTGTCACAAATGGCAGGATTTCCTTTTATCTCATGGCTAAATAACATTTTGTTGTATATTTATACCACATCTTTTTTATCCATTCATTTTGTCAGTGGACACTTAGATTGTTTCCATACCTTGGCTTTTGTGAATAATACTGCAATAAACATGGGAGTGCAAATATCTCTTCAAGATCCTATTTTTATTTCCTTTGAATTCCATTACCTTTCCTGAATTGGGATTGTTAGATCATATGGTTCGATTTTTAATTTTTTTGAGAAACTCCCATACTATTTTCATACTGGCTGTACCAATTTATATTCTCATCGACAATGTACAAGGATTCTCTTTTCTCCACATCTCAACAACATGTTATCGTTTGTCTTTTTGGTAATAGCGATTCTAACATGAGCTATTGACTTGCATTTCCCTGATGATTAGTGATGTTGGGCACATTTTCATATACCTGTGTGTCATTTGGATGTCTTCTTTTGAAAAATATCTATTCAGATCCTTGGCCAATTTTTAAAATTAATATTAAAATATTTTCTTTTTCTTTTTTTTTTTCTTTGCTACTGAGTTGTGTGAGTTCCTTACATATTTGGGATAGTAACTCTTCATCAGCTATATGGTTTGCAGGTATTTTCTCCATTCTGTAAGTTGCCCTTTCATTTTGCTAATTATTTTCTTTGCTGTGCAGAAGCTTTTAAGTTTGATGTTAAGTCCCACTTATTTATTTTTGCTTTTGGTGCTTGTGCTTTTGGTGTTATATCCAGGAAATCACTAATTGTGTTGTTTATTTGTGGTTTGTTGTTGTTGTTGTTCCTTAAGATTTATTTATTTATTTGAAGGAGAGAGCACGCACACAAGTGTAGGGAGGGGCAGAGAGAGAGAATCTTCAAGCAGACTCCCTACTGAGCAGGGAGCCCCACGAAGGGCTTGATCTCATAACCCATGAGCCAAAATCAAGAGATGGGCTCTTAACCAAGGAGCCACCCATGTTTTCTTGTTCACTGAATTTCTTTCAGAGGATTATTCTCAATTCTTTGTCAGATAGTTCATAGATCTCCATTTCTTTGGGGTCGGTTATTAGAGCTTTACTAGTTTAGTTTTGTGGTACCCTGTTTCCTTATTTGTGATCCTTGTGACCCTATGTTGGTGTATGTGCCTTTTAAAAAGTGCAGGCTGGCTTCAGCAGGGAAAGCCCTTCATCAGTCAGCCCATCCAGAGATCATGGGTGGGTTGTCTGGTGGGGTCCGTGGGTGGGGCTTGCTGCTGGAATCCTTAGTCAGGCAAATCTGGTCCTGGGGTCAGCAGCTGGGCAGGCTTTGTGCTTAGGTCCAAAGGGACCAGACTGGTGCCTGAGTCATTGGGAGGAATGCTCCTGGAGCCTGATTCTATGGGGAGAGTTCTAGAGCTAGGCTTATGGGCCTGGCCCAGTGCCAAGGACTGATAGTGCAGTCCTGGCCCTGATTCTGCTGGAACCTGGGGCCTCGGGGGTCCCTCTGACACTACGGTGTGTCTGGGGGCTGGGCGAGGGGAACCATCAGGGAGTACGGGGCCACCTGTCATTGGGGTGGGCCCAGTCCTGGCATCTACACTGAAGATGAGTGTTTGCTTTACTCACTTTCTCCCATTGGGAAGGTATATCTCTCTGTATTGGACTGCTTGGTCTTGAGGAAAGAGTGACAGGAATAATGTGAAATGCATGTTTTCTTATTTCTTTGCTCCACCCAGGTGCCATAACTCCCACCTGGCATCCTTAGCTCTTGTGAAGTTATTTCGATGAGTCAATATTTGTTCAAACTCATATATCTGTGAGGGGTCAACCACTGGAAACCTGCTGATGTCTGAAAGCCAAATGGTATATTTTTAAATTTTAAATCATCCATTGCTTGTATATAGAAATGCAATTGATTTTTGTATTTTAACCTTGTATCCAATGTCATTGTTAAATCACTTACTGGTTTTAGTAGGGTTTGTTTTTTAGCTTCCTTGGGATATCTTTTATGTATGTCATCATGAGGTCTAGGAATAAAGGCAGTTTTACTTCTTTCTTTATAGTCTGCATGTCAGTCATCTTCTTCCTTCTCTTGTCGCATCAAGTCAGACAGCCATGTTATGAAAAATGGCAAGAGTGAATATTCTTTTTTTAAAAAGATTTATTTATTTATTTCAGTGAGAGAGGCAGAGAGAAAGAACATGCAGGAGGAAAGGGGCAAAGATGGAGAAAGAGACTCACACAGACTCCCTGCTGAGGACAGAACCTGATGGGGGGCTTGATCTCATGACCCTGGGATCAAACCTGAGCTGAAACTGAGAGTCGACCCAGGCACCCAAAGAGTGAATGTTCTTACTGTGTTTGCCATTTTAGAAAGCATTTGTTCTTTTACTTTTAAGTATGATGTTACTCTAGGTTTGGTTTTGGGGTTTTTTAAAAAGACTTTATTTATTTATTTGAGAGAGAGATTGTGAACATGAGCAGTGCGGAGGGGCTGTAGGAGCCAATGTTTTTGTAGATGCACTTAACCATGTTGAGAAAGTTCCCTTTTATCTACGGTTAGCTGAAGTTTTGAGGTTTTTTATGAATATCTGTTGAGTTTTGTTGCATGATTTTTCTGCATCTATTGAGATATAACTATAAAATGTCTTTTCTATTTCCCAACCCATTTATTTTTCCATTTCTCATTCCTTGTTTTATTATTATTTTGTTGTTGTTTTAAAGATTTTATTTATTTATTTGACAGACAGAAATCACAAGTAGGCAGAGAGGCAGGCAGAGAAAGAGGAAGGGAAACAGGCTCCCCGCTGAGCAGAGAATCCAATGTGGGGCTCGATCCCAGGACCCTGGGATTATGACCCAAGCCCAAGGCAGAGGCTTTAACCCACTGAGCCATCCAGGGGCCCTTTCATTCCTTGTTTAAGAGTGCCTTAAGGGTGTTAAGGGTGCCTCTGTCAGCATATGACTTCATCTCAGGTCATGAACCCAGGGTCCTGGGATAGAGCCTCACATCAGGCTCCCTGGTCAGTGGGGAGCCTACTTCTCTCTCTCTTTTTGCCCGCCGCCCCAACCCCGCCCCTCTTGTGTTCTCTAAATAAATAAATAAATAAATAAATAAATAAACTCTTTAAAAAAATTAAAAAACCCTAATTTACTAATTCAACTATTAGTATTTTCTTTTCCTGAAGACTTAGAAAAAAACAAAAACAAAACGGTTCTTATAGTGTAGGTCTACTTAAAATAGGTTCTCTCTCCAAATATTCACCTGAGTTGGGTAGGGTAGTGGTGGTAACACCAACACAATACAACTCCAAGAGGTGTATTTTGTAATAGCTTCCTAGGCGATTCTGATCAATCTCTTCCTGTGAGAGCTTGTTAAGGCCTAAACATAATAGGGATTCCTGTATTTGTAAGGAATTTTCCCTTATGTTCTTTCTAGATGATATAATAAACTTATACTTGGTAATGTCATATGATGGAATCCTAGGTGGCCATTTAAAATAATGTTTCTAAAGAATATTTAATGACATTGGAAATGCTTATAACATAATTATAGATTTTTTTTTACCATTCTGAAAAGAATGATACCTAAATATCAAAGGCTGGTATCTATTTTTTTTTAATTTTACTGTCCTTTATTAAATTATGAGCACTTTCCAATATATTTAAATGTTTTAATAGCTGCATAATATAATTTTATTATTAGCAATTTTTGAAAAATTTAATAATGGAATAATATAGTATATATTCTTTTATGCCTGGCTTTCTTCAATTTTTTTTATTGTTTCAAATTTTTATTTAAACTCTAGTTAGTTAACATATTAGTATAATATTGGTTTCAGGAGAAGAATTTAGTAATTCATTACTTATATATAATACCCAGTGCTCATCACAAGTGCCGTCCTTAATGCCCATCAGCCACTTAGCTCAACCCCCATCTATTGCCTCTACAGCAACCCTCATTTTGTTCTCTATAGTTAAAAGAGTCATTTATGGCTTGCCTTCCTCCCTCTTTCTTGATGTTCATCTGTTTAGTTTCTTAAATTCCATATATGAGTGAAATCATACTGTATTTTTCTTTCTCTGATTTATTTTGCTTAGCATAATACTCTCTAGTTCCATCCACATCTTTGAAAATGGCAAGATTTCTTTTTTTTTGATGGCTGAGTAATATTCCCACACACACATGCATGTGTGTCCATTCATTAGTTGATGGACATTTGGGCTCTCTCTCTCCATAGTTTGGCTATTGTTGATAATGCTGCCATAAACATCAGAGTTCATGTACCCCTTTGAATCTGTATTATTGTAGCTTTGGGGTAAATACCCAGTAGTGCAATTGCTGGGTCCTGGGTATTCTATTTTTAACTTTTTGAGGAACCTTCATACAGTTTTCCAGAGTGGCTGTACCAGTTTGCATTCCCAACAACAGTGTAAGAAGGTTCACTTTCTCTGCATCCTTGTCAACATCTGTTGTTTCCTGAGTTGTTAATTATAGCCATTATGAAAGGTGTAAGGCGATATCTCATCATGGTTTTGATTTATATTTCCCTGCTGATGAGTGAATTTGAGCATTTTTTCATTTGTCTGTTAGCCATCTGGATGTTTTCTCTGGGCAACTATGTATTCTTGTCTTCTGACCATTTCTTAACTGGATTATTTGTTTTTTGGGGTGTTGAGTTTGGTAAGTTTTTTATAGATTTTGAATACTAACCCTTTATCAGATATGTCATTTGCATATATCTTCTCCCATTCTGTAGGCTACCTTTTAGTTTTGTTGATCATTTCCTTCCCTGTGTAGAAGCTTTTTATCTTGATGAAGCCCAGTAGTTCATTTTTGTTTTTGTTTCCCCAAGTCTGGAGATGTGTCTAGTAAGAAGTTGTAATGGCCAAGTCAAAGAGGTTGCTGCCTGTGTTCTCCTCTAGGATTTTGATGGATTCCTATCTCACACTGAGGCCTTTAATCCATTTTGAGATTATTTTTGTGTATGGTGTAAGAAAGTGGTTCAGTTTTTTTCTTCTGCATGTTGCTGCCCAGTGTTCCCAACACTATTTGTTGAAGAGACTGTCTTCCTTCCATTGCATAGTTTGCCTCCTTTGTTGAAGATTAGTTGACCATTGAGTTGAGGATCCATTTCTGGGTTTTCTATTCTGTTCCACTGACCTATGATCTGTTTTTGTGCTGGTAGTATACTGTCTTGATGACTGTAGCTTTGAATACAGCCTGAAGTCCAGAATTGCGATGACTCCAGGTTTTCTTTCTTTTTTTTTTCAAGATTGTTTTGGCTATTTGGGGTCTTTTGTGGTTTAAGACTGTTACAGTTCTGTGAAAAATGCTGGTGGTATTTTGGTAAGGATTGTATTAAATGTGTAGATTGCTTTGGATAGCATAGATACTTTAACAATATTTATTCTTCCAAACCATGAGCATGGAACATTTTTCTGTTTCTTTGTGTGATCTTCAATTTCTTTCATAAGTTTTTACCTCTTTGGTTAGGTTTCTTCCTAGGTATCTTAAGGTTTTTGGTGCAGTTGTAAATGGGATTGATTCCTTAATTTCTCTTTCTGCTTCTTCATTATTAGTATATAGAAATGCAACGGATTTCTGTACATTGATTTTGTATCTTGTGTGACTTTCCTGAATTCATGGATCAGATCTAACAATTTTTTTGCTGGACTTTTTCAGGTTTTCTACATAAAGTACCATGTCATCTGTAGATAGTGAAAATTTTACTTCTTCCTTGTTTATATGGATGTCTTTTATTTCTGTTGCCTGATGACTGAGGCTACAATTTACAGTTCTGTGTTAAATAATAATGGTGAGAGTGACATCCCTGTCTTGTTCTTGCTCTCAATTTTTCCCTGTTGAGGATGGTGTTAGCTCTGGGCCTTTTGTACATGGCCTTTATGATGTTGAGGTAAATTCCCTCTCTCCCTACTCTGTTGATTTTTTTTAAATCAAAAATGGATTTTGTCCAATGTAATGCTGTATTGTATGCAATATAGTGCTGTCCAATATAATGTCCAATGCTATATTTTGTCAAATGCAAAAGCTGATATCTGAAAGGCTAAAAGAGTTGCTGGGGATTTGCCTTTCATATTCTATTGTATTTTTCAAATTGTCTGCAATGAGTGAGAATATATTGGGAAATTCATACAATATAGATAAGAGTATTCCCCAGAAGTAATCCTGCTTTTCATGTTGGTGTATACTGCCCATACTTTTATTGTGTGCATTGAAATACATATAGAAACAAAAATTTTAAAAAATACAACATATGATCTAGTACATATTATTCAGCAACTTGAGTTTTTCACTTACTATTTTTATGCCACCACATATATATCTACCTCCTTCTCTTTTCCTGTTGCATGATGTTCCCAAAATTAGATATACTATAGTTTAACTACATGCAGATTGTTTCAATTTCTTGTTATAGGCAAAGCTATAGTGGATCTTCTTATAGATATTTGTTAGTGCATATATGCAAAGTGTTTCTAGATGGCAGGGAAGGGAAGGGAAGGGCAGGACAGGGAAGTTTCCCAAGAAGTGAAGCTGCTAGCTCAAAGGCTGTGCACATTGTACATTTCAGTAAGTAGTAACAAATTACCCTCAAAAAAAGTTCTTCTAATTTATGCTATCTTTAATAGCATCTGAGTTCTCTACACCTTTACCTGTACTTGATATTTTAAATGCTTAAAAATTTTGCCAATTTTATAAGGGAAAAGTATATATCTTGTTTCAATTTGCATTTCCTTAGTTACTGAGTTTCACCATTTTCAAATTTAATTTAATTTTTTAAAAAAAGATTTTATTTATTTACTGACACAGAGAGAGAGAGAGATCTCTCTGTGTAGGCAGACTCCCTGCGGAGCAGAGAGCCAGATCTGGGGCTCTATCCCAGGACCCTGAGATCATGACCTGAGCTGAAGGCAAAGGCCCAACCCACTGAGCCACCCTGACGCTCCCACCATTTTTTTAAAGCTTATTTTTGTCATCTGGATTTCCTCCTGTGTCAATTGTCCCCTTTTTCTATAGGATTGTATTCTTTTGTGATTTAAGGTGTTATTTATATATATTTTGAATGTTAGTCTTTTGCTACACAGGTTTCCAAATTTTTTTGTCAGCTCATTGTTTGTGTTCTATTGAACAGAACTGTCAATTTTGAAATAGTCAAATATTTTTCTTTATGTTTTTTGGGTTGTTCTTTGATGTCCCTTCCTATCCTGTGTTTTCCTAGACTCTTAAAATTCTCAGAGCTTATTTTGAAAAGTGAGTCTTTAAACTATGTGAACACTAATTTTGTGAAGGGTGAGGGGTAGATATTGAACCTAACTTGTTTTTCAAATGAATAACTAGTTATCCAAACACTATTTAACCTTTCTCCTTTGACATGAGATGCCATCTTCCTCATATGCAAAATTCCCATCTATACATAAGACTCTGTATTATTTTTTCTGTTTCATTGTCTATGCTTATCTCAATGTCATATAGTTAGTCTATAGTTTTATAATGTGCTTTGATATAGGGCAAGTTCTACCTTCCCCAATATTTCATTATTAATAAAAAAGGTTTAAAAAAAGTCTCTTCTTCATTGTTTAACTGCCTGGCTCTTCCTTCTTCCTTGAGTTCCACAGGACAGCCAGGTAAAATTAAAAATATCCATGGGGGGGGGCACCTGGGTGGCTCAGTGGGTTAAGCCACTGCCTTCGGCTCAGGTCATGATCTCAGGGTCCTGGGATCGAGTCCTGTATAGGGCTCTCTGCTCAGCAGGGAGCCTGCTTCTCTCTCTCTCTCTCTCTCTGCCTGCCTCTCTGTCTACTTGTGATCTCTCTCTGTCAAATAAATAAATAAAATTTAAAAAAAATATTTCCATAGGCATGGGAAACGAAAGGAGACAAGAAAAGAAATGTTCTCAAGATGGTATTTTTCCCCCTATACTTCAAGAAGCTACCCTGTGGATTATGCCACATACAAAAATAAGGTAGATTTTGTATGTTCAGCCACTGTCTAAATCAACGCTGTTTCTGATTTCATTATTAGCCAGACACCAATGGCAGGGACCATGTTTACATAAATTGTGAGTTGATGGGAAATAGAACCATGACTCAGTTTGAGAAAATGAACAAGGACTAAAGTGAACAAAGAACATGGGTAGAGACAATAAAATACTGGGGGTCCACCTGTCAGGAGCTAAAATCTCTGAGCTTAGCACATCCATGATATCTTGAGTTTTTTCTGCTGCTTCTATTTATTTGATGTTTTATATAGATTACAGGGGGATCCATTCTTTATTTGATCATTGAAATGACAGAGAAAGGGAACGTACTATTAGGGATATTATAGTAATAAGTAACAGAAAATATCTTGTTAATTGGAAGATGGTAAACATTAAAAAAGGAACTTGGCAAATGATAAACAGTTCAAACTTTAAATCCAACCACTGTACACAATATGGCTATATTCAACATAAAGTTGTACCTGTTTTCATAGTAAAGCTAATGTTATACTGGTAGGAGAAGTTGTCAGGTGGGCAAGGGTGGCTTTACCTCAACAGCTAATTATTTACAATGAATTTAGTTGTTTGTTGTTGAAAAAAAATTTTTGATAAGGCATGACTGTCAAGGACCTTGATAGTATGTACTCTAGTTGCCCTTCCTGAATTCATATTTTAAGGTGTTCATATTCTGTCAGCTTCATGAAACCTAACAACCTTTCTTTTTAGAACCAACAAACTTTTTGTAAATCTGAAAGTGTAGCTTTTGAGGAAAAAAATTGAAACATAGTGTAACTATTTTACATATCAGATGAATCAATATAAATTATAAAGCAAATCTTCTCTAGGTGGAGTTTATCCCGATAAGTTGTGGGCATTTTCTAGCAAGCTGGTGCTAACGAATCTTCTGTCAGGTTGCTTCCAAACTACTCATACTCTTAGTGGGGCGCTGGGCTAGGAAGTGTGCTTCTGAGTTCGTTCGATAGCGGGCGCTGATCATAGGCGGGAGCCTATGGACGCTCTGCTGCGTTTGCGTTCGTTTAAGATCTTCCCGCTCTTACGGTGGGCTAAGAGCTTTACTTTTAACTGCCATCTGACTGGTCGGGCTTCCCACTCTGTCTGGTGCCCCCTGGTGCTCATCACCCGTACAATCTCGAGTAGTTGCGAGGAGCAAAGGGGTCCAGATAGCCTAAGGATGCTTTCAAGAAAAGCATTCCATTACTGTGAACCACCTGGATCTAGTTTTCTTCTATGTCCAAAGCCACGTATAAATTACATGTGTACATTCATGTACATCTAGAGAAACGGGATGTTGTTTTACTAAGCCCTCAAGCAAATGAAAGATGGAAATGAAGCTCAACCGACTACATAACAAAGTCAACTCTGCTCTTTCAAGTTTGTGGTAAAAGACGCAAAGATCTCTTTTATCGAATCCTCTTTCACCGCATCGTTAATTTTTTCTGGTAAAGCAAAGGATTCGCTATGATCCTGGCTTTCAGGAGGGCAGCCCGTCTTTGAGAGCCAGAATATCTATCCTGGGGCTGCAGCTGAGAGTGTGGCCTTAATTGTTATGGAAGGGAAGAGGAGAGGAGGTAATACTCCCTGTCTCCTCCCCCAACCCATTTAATCACTATTAATCCCATGCACAATCTTCACAAAATTTCTTTTACCCTTATGGAAGGAGTCTTCAGCCCCTCTGGCTCTCTGGGCTCAGGTTCTGGTTCTCTTTGCTTTGCTTTCCTCCTCCACCCCCACACCCTTACAGTCACTCAACACTACTGCGGCTCTCTCCATTAAAGATGAACAACAGATCATCTTTCATCGCATGGCAACCTCTTAGCGCTCTCTCGCCTCAGCAGAGCATGATGGGAGTGTCTCCTCTCGTTGTGCCTCCTTCTTTTTTTTTTTTTTTTTTTCCTTCCGGCCCTTTTCCCACAATTAAACCCTAAATAATGATTTTCCTAGCTAGCGTTTAAGGATGGGGTTTAGCGACCTACGGTGACGCTCCCATCAGCCTTCCAGAGGGGGCGGTTTCCAAAGAAAACTACAACTCCCATGAGGCATCAGGCTAAAGCAACCACAGAGCATCACGGAAGTCGTAGGCTCCCTCCTCCCCAATCTCTTCCATGCTTCAAAGGCGAAAACTACAAATCCCAGAGAACCTCGGTACTAGCACGGCTGCGCGAGAGCCCCGAGAGCCGGGTGGGGGTGGGGCGCCCCGGGCGGCGGGGGGCGGGGTCCGAGCGGGCTGTGTGGAGGCTTCAGACTCCCGGCGCCATTTAGCGCGGAGAGTTTCCCCGGCGGACGCGGCTCTCCACACTCGGCCACTCTGCACCCCCATCTTCGGTGATAGAAAGCGCCTGGTGGGGGTGACTACTTACTCTCCCTAACCCCCGTCACCCAATCCTCTCGGTCTCCTCTCCTCTCGGCCCAGAGAAGCAGCGGAGCTCGGGCCCCGCGGTGAGCGGCCCTCCCCTCCCCACCGTTCCCTCCCTCCGTCAGCCCCCGGCACCGGCCCGGGAGGAGACGGGGTTTGCCAGGCCCCGGGCGGGCGGGGAGGCCTCGGGGAAGGGGGGGCCCGCTCCTCAGGCACCGAGGCTTCGAAGCTTCGGCCCTTCCTGTCCGGGCGATGGGCGCCCTGTGAGGCTGGTCCCCTTAGCTGGGGGCGCGTGTGGGAGGAGGCGACCGACTGACTGACTGACCCGGAGCCCCCGGGCCGGCCCTCCCTCGCCTTTCTCGGCCCCTCCCACCCTCGTCGGCTCTGGGACTGCCACCGCTCGGGAGTCCGCGCTCGTCCGTTCCTCGCGTTGCCGCCGCCCCCGGGGCCTAGCCTGCCCAGCCCGGGGAGCTGGAGCCGCCGCTGCATCCGCCGCATCCGCTTCGACTCGGTGCCGGCTCCTTGCCCTGCCCCTCATGACTGCGGCGCCTCTGCTGTTCCAGGCTTCCCGGCCGCCGCTCGCCGCAGGATGGATGCGGACCGTGAGGCGCTAACCCCCGTGCCTCAGCTCCTCGACCGCCCGCCGACGAGCCCGCCTCGTGAGCCGCAGCAGCCGCCGCAACTGGGCCCAGTGGCCCGCTCCTTCGGGGCGGCTTGTCAGTGCTGAGCGAGGAGCCGTCCGGGCGCATCCGACCCCGCCGGGAGCCGGAGCTCTCGTAGCGGGAGCCGCACCCCGCCGCCGCTCTGCGGGCTCGGCCCCTCGCCGTCTCTTCATTCACAAGTCCGAGCCCGCTCGCCTCGCTCCTCGGACCGACCATGTCTGGCGGCGCCGCAGAGAAGCAGAGCAGCACTCCGAGCGCCCTGTTCCTCTCGCCGCCGGCGCCTTCCGCCAAGAATGGCTCCAGCTCCGATTCCTCGGTGGGAGAAAAACTGGGCAGCGCGGCGTCGGACGCTGGGACCGGCCGGACGGAGGAGTACCGGCGTCGCCGCCACACTATGGACAAGGACAGCCGTGGCGCGGCCGCGACCACGACCACCACGGAGCACCGCTTCTTCCGCCGCAGCGTCATCTGCGACTCCAACGCCACGGCGCTGGAACTGCCCGGCCTTCCCCTTCCTCTCCCCCAGCCCACCGCGTCGGCGGTCGCGCCTCAGAGTACTCCGCCGGAGCCGCACCGCGAGGAGACCTTGACCGCCACCGCCGCTGCCCAGGTAGCGCAGCTCCCTCCTGCCTCTGCCGCCCCCGGGGAGCCAGCCGGCGCGGGCCCTGCCGCCGCGACAGCCCCCGGCAGTACCAGCAGAGATCGCCAAGTGTCCCCGCCCAACCATGTGGGGAGCAAAGAGGAGCCTCCGTCGGCCAGAAGCGGCAGCGGCGGCAGCAGCGCCAAGGAACCGCAGGAGGAACGGAGCCAGCAACAGGATGACATCGAAGAGCTGGAGACCAAGGCCGTGGGAATGTCCAATGATGGCCGCTTTCTCAAGTTTGACATCGAGATCGGCAGAGGCTCCTTTAAGACCGTCTACAAAGGTCTGGACACTGAAACTACTGTGGAGGTCGCCTGGTGTGAACTGCAGGTATAGCCCCACTTCTTTATTTTACGGTGGTTTGGACCTACATTTGGCTCGGTGAATCCAGTTGATTGAATTTCTCTTCTACAGGTCATTCTCTTAACTGTTCGCTTCCGCGGGGGCGATGGGAGAGGTGGGAGGCCAACTTTTGAAAGAATTGAAAGTAGAATTTGGGGCATGACCAACGTAGGATAAGAATTACTGGTAGCCAAAAAGAGGTTTGCTACTAGAGGGGAGTGATGAAAATCTTCTTAGTACAAACGCTTTACCTACTTGTTACTCTTTTAGTGTCTGGCAGGAAACTCGAAGTTAGTGGGAAAGTTTCTGAGTTTGCATTTCAGTCTCACAGGAGGCTCTGCACTGTTGAGCTGCTGGTGTGTTACATGCGAGTTTCCATGCCTGAGATCAGGCTGTACTTTTAAAGAAAGAACGACCTTGTTCCTGAATGACCTTACTTGGCCTATATCTTAGTTGGTGATTGCACAGGCATTTAATATAAACTATGAAAAAGACTTTCTTCTCTGGATAAATGCCTTCGTACTAGAAAGGTACAGTAAGTGTTTGCTATTGTCCCTCTTGATGATGCTTAAGCTTTTTGGTAGCTAAGAGTTCTCTGACAGCATAAATTAAAACTAGTAAGTCTTCATCCCATTCACTATACAGTGACTAGTACAAGAGCCCATGTAAAACTGTGTAAGTGCTTTGAGAGTTGTAATGTCACTATGGTTATTTTAAACTTGTTATGAAAGGTTTTTAAGTAAGTCTTTCCCAAGAGTCCAAAGGACTCACAATGCTTTGCTTTTAACCTCTCAGGGAGGTTTTCATGGTGTAAATAATGGTGTGTCATTCTGGTTGACAAGTATATTCTATGTTTAAATAGCCAGGTTTGGGCAACTTGTTGTTTGACCTATAGCTGCTTGATTGAATGTTGCCTTCATCTGGAAGTGAACGGAGGTTATTGGAGGAATCAGAGTTAGACTGAATGAAAAAGTCAGTTACAGTATACAGGAAAAATGCCATTATTCATATTCTTCTTGTCAGGAAAATGGACCGAATGGATCAAAATAGGATATGAAAATGACCGAGTAATCTAGGAGTTTATTTTATCCATGAACTAATATGTTAACACTTAACCCTTTGAATGCCATCTTCCAAATGACCAAGGCCATATCAAAAGTGAAGGGAAGTCAGTGTGTGGAAGGAAGTGAACTTAAAAACTGACAAGTTCTTTAGGAACATAATAATTTCTTAAGTTTTACAGTAAATGATATAGAACTTCTAAGGCATTGTGAAATAAAAACTAATCAATTTTGTGGTGGTTTATATGGGCAAGGGTGCAGGCCTTTTTGAAAAAAATCTTGTCAAACTATAACTTTATTCCTGTAGGTCAGTCATACTCAGAAACGTAGTTCTGATTCCTTTTGGTTTACAGGCAAAAATTCTGGTTTACATGAGAACACTTTTTTTTTGCTTTTGTACTTGGGGTGCCTATTGCTGCCGATCCCTGGATTTTACTCTTTTTTTTTTTTTTTAAAGATTTTATTTATTTATTTGACAGAGAAAGATCACAAGTAGGCAGAGAGGCAGGCAGAGAGAGAGGGGGGAAGCAGGCTCCCTGCTGAGCAGAGAGCCTGATGTGGGACTCCATTCCAGGACCCTGAGATCATGACCTGAGCTGAAGGCAGAGGCCCCAACTCACTGAGCCACCTAGGCGCCCCTGGATTTTATTCTTTTGTAAGGTTTTACATTTGAAGAGGTGCTTTATAGATCAATATTTTTTTAATTGGTTACCTTACTTTCTTAAGACTGGGCCCAAGTAAATTTTGAGCACTTTATGGATTAATTTTGTTAGTTTCAATGAGTTAACTTTGAAGATTCATCAGAATGTAATGTGTGTGTTTTCCTTAATTACCGGGAATTTTTAAATGATTTTACTTATTTATTTGAGTGAGCATGAGTGGACAAGGTGGAGGGGAGGGTCAAAGGGAGAGGGACCTGCAGACATCGCCCCTCCCCCAGCAGGGAGCCTGTTGTGGGGTTGGATCCCAGAACCCTGGGATCATGACCTGAGCCAAAGGCAGCCAGTTAACCACCTGAGCCATCCAGGCGCCCCTCACCTGGCATTTTTTTATTGTTCATTTATCTTGGAACTAATGATACAGTGGAAAAATCAGTTTGTCTAATGTCATAATAATTTTGTCTAAGCTTCTCAGTTTTTCTTTGAACTCATTGCTTTTTGGATTTTTGTTCTATATCTAGACTTGGGCATGGTCAAATTAAAGAATATCTGATGCCTTATGTATAATATCACCATATTATTTTTAAGCCAGTTGAGGATTTGGCTGTAGAACCAAATAAATCCTAGCTTATTGAGTGGTACCCTGCTTTAGAAACTTTCATGTGTCATTTGACCCTGTTTATATAATTTTTTTGTTTTGTTTTTTAAAATGTGGTTTTCCTAGCCCCAGGATCCTTAATAGCAGTAGTTGGGCAGCATTTTTGGTTTCTTGACCCAGGACATTTGTCTGATGTGTTCATTAGGTGAGTATTTGAGTTCTTATCTTCGGATACAAATTAAAGGACAAGTCAAGGGATTACTAAAGCATTGGGAAAAAAGCAAAGCTTTTTTCACTGGAAGTATACTCCTGACATACATACTTGTCTGTAGGAAGGTAGGAGAAATATTGTATTCAGTTGTTGAGTTAAAAATCTTAGTGTATTGAAATTGTAAGAAATCATAGGTTATTCTGCCCAACTACTTACTGGATAAATAAAGAACCTGAAATCATGGAGCAGGTAAATGACTTACTTAGACTGGTAAAAGACAAATTTTAAACTGGTTAGGATCAGGGCACCTGGATGACACAGTCGATTGGGCATCTGCCGTGGGCTCAGGTCATGATCTAAGGGTCCTGTGATTGAGCCCTGAGCTGGGCTCTCTGCTCAGCTGGGAGTCTGCCTTCCTCCTTCAGTATTCTTTCTTTCTCAAACAAATAAATAAAATCTTAAAAAAAAAAACTGGGTAGGATTTTTTTTTTAAAGGTTTATTTATTTAACAGTGAGAGAGATAGCACAAGGAGGGGGAGTGGCAGAGGGAGAGAGACAAGCAGGCTCCCCGCTGAGCAGAGAGCCGGATATGGGGCTCAGGGCTTGATCCCAGGACCCTGAGCTCATGGCCCGAGTTGAAAGCAGACTTTTAACTAACTCACTGAGCCACCTAGGAGCCCCCCAAAAAACTGGCTAAGGTCTAATGATTTGGGAAATGTTAAAGCATTTGTAGTTTAGTAGATGCTGATTAGTACATCTCAAATGAAGCAGTTGTATTTTGGTGTGGAAGTCACGGTCAGATTTCTTCAGAATTCTATAACCATATCAAATTCAGTACTTTGGATTGGGTATTGATTTTATCAATTCAAATGTGTAAATAGACTTTTTTGGGATGGAGAATGAGGGAATGTGGTATACAAATCAAATTTGTTTCCATCAGGCTAATTTTTAGAGTCACAGTATGCATAGTTACCTACTAAAACAAGTATCAATTCCTAGTAAATAATATTAGTTAATACTTTGATACCATAGGATCTTAAGTCCTAACTTTGGTCTTTTAAGATGTAGGTTTCTTTACTTGATTTTATTAGGCAAATGATGTACCTTAATTTTGACACTCAGTTGCCTTGGTCAGAAAATGTTATTCCTGGACTTTGCAGAGTTTACATTGCTTTTCTATGTACGGAGCTTAGTTTTTTAAGAAATGTAGCATAATTTTTTAATGAATATGTATTTATACACAGATTTGTAAATGATTTTACTTCACTTTAAGTACATTCTCCCCAAATTGCTTCTGTAGAGTTCGCTTGATAATTTGATACTTTGTGTATTCACTTTGTATATTGATGAGATTGTTTCCTGATCAACTTGGAAGGGGAAGTCAAATTTTGTTTAAGCTCCAGTGTTCTCAGTGTTTGCTTTGCTCTGGGTTCTTTTTGTTGTTGTTGTTAATTAAGGGTCATGTCTCATCATGAGTATGATATTAATTTTTTTGAACTTAATTTTCTTTTTTTAAGTTGAAGTGTAGTTGACACACCATGTTACATTAGTTTCAAGTGTACAGGTTTTTATTAATGTTTTATAAAGTTTAGCAATGCTGCAGAAATGTGATATGGTTCTGTGATTTCTTTGCTTTAGTTCTTAACATAACTCCTGAACTGACTTTTCCATTTGAACATTGATGTGTTTTTTGCTTTTATTTTTTACATTTGTGCCAAATTCCTTGTTTTTCAGGATAAGAATCTTCAGTAATTTTTCAGTCCCAGAACAAGATTTCAGGGAATAGTCTTTGGAGGTTTTTCTTGTTTATTTTAAAGTCTCAATCACTTATAAGTATGGGCAACATTGAGATAACTCAAGTGTTGCTGCTTTGCAAATTAAAGAATTATTGGTAACTTAAAATGTTGCAAAAGAAAAAAAAAAGAATTATTGGTAACTTGTTTGAGGTAATCCTTTTTCCCTCCTAACGAGACAGTGCGATTCAAGACAGCATAATTTTGGTTAGGTATGATTTAAACTCTATGTAAATTTATTGCTGTAGGAAGTAATTTTTGTGGTACAGGAATTGAGAATTATATTTAAGTTGACTTTTCAATGCTTTTCTTAGTGTTAAGGGTTTAAATGTTTTCCTTTTCTTTTACTTTTTTCCCCTCACCTTAAGTATCTTAAGTATCACAGTTATTCCTAGTGTAAGGTTGATTTTGTGTAAAACAAATGAGGAATCTCTTGTACGGTGATTGAGTTCATTTCTTGATATTTATGTTTTAGTGCAAGATTCCGGTCACTGAAAGTCATTCTGCTTAATCTCTATGGAAACTTTGAACTAAAACTGAGCTCCCGTTTTCAGAAATTACTCTAAACCTGTTATTTGGGTTTTCTAGTAGCTCTTAAGTTTTTTTAGATAAAGCTGTAAAAGCAAGAGTGGTTATGCTCAAATTATAATTTCTGAAAATGTTAGTATAACATGAAAAAACTCATAATAGTTACTAGGTTTTGCTGTAGCAGTTCTTTGTATTTATTTATTTTTTGCATCTTGCATTTTATTTGAGGAATTTTTTGTTTTTTTCTTTTTTTCTCTTTTCTTAACAGGACTACTGTAGTGTGCAGGCATAGGTGAGACTTACTATGCCTGACCTAAATTTAGGTTTGAAGAGGGCATTATTTTCTGCAGTGTAACATAGTCATTAGTCATTAAGAACATAACTGCCTGAATTCAAATTCTGACTCTGCTAATGATTGTGTCACTGGGCAACTTCTGTGTTAGTTTTCTATTGATAAAATGGAATGTAATAAGAGTACCTACTTTATAGAGTTGTTGTAACAGCTAAATGAATTATATAAGTGTAAAACATTAGGGACAGGGCCTCGCACATAAGTATTAACTGTGATGATACAGCATATTTTTAGGTTGTCTTTTTGAGGATATTTGTGAACATTTTGTTTGATTTGTCTATTCTTAAGCTTGAAAATTCATGTAGCAAAACTCTTACTGTTGCTATCATTCTTTTGTGGGAACTTTGGAGTTGAACATGTTGTCATCAGTGCTTTGAAATTCTTTAGCTTTACCTGACTCTGCCTAACTTTGTAATTTTATGACCTGTCACTTTCTCAAATGCCAGCCTTCCAGAATTTGCTGAGATCTTTTTTCTTTTGGGATTCTTAAGGTGTTCTTCAGAATGATTCGAAATTGTTTATATTCTGTCTCCTTAACTAGTTCTTGAGCTCTTTGAAGATATAAGTAGATTCTCAATATACTTTAATAAATACTATGTTCTTTTCTAAGTTAGAAATAGTTGTAGAACATTAGGTTCTCTGTTACTCAATTATCTGACTCTGAGTAAGGAACTTAAATTTGTAATGCTGATTTATTATTAGTAATAATGACTTAACTGGATTGCTGAAGATAACTGAAAACCTATGTGAAGGTATTTTGTAAAGTGTTACAGATAATAAAAGGATAATGGTGCTTTAAAAAATCCATATTTTAAAGGACTTATGTTGTCACTTGTTACAAATTGGTGGGATATTTTAAACTTCTTAAAGTTGGTCTTTAGGACATGCAGTAGAAAATTGGGGAAAAGGCACTGGAATTATAATTGAGTTTAAAAAAAGCTGCATTGGAAAGATGATATAATTCCTTTTTTCACTACTTTATTTAGCTCTGTAAGAGTTAAAAAGCAAAATTTTAAAAGTCTGGAAGAGAATAGCACCCAGATTCTAATATTGACAGATTCTTTCCTCAATCCCCACCCTTTCCTAATTGACCTCAACTGGATTAACCCAAATAAAAGTTAGTAAAAAATAAAATAAAGTTTCTAGTTAGAAAAAAAAAAGTTGAGTTTTAGGAGCTTTTTGGTTTTTCAATTTTAGGAGTTTTATCAAATCTTAAGACAAATGGGAGAAGCTTTTCAGACTGAAGAGAAGTTGCCAGAAGCTCTTCTTTAGAGTGCTTTTATTTGGGAGAGTGTGTTGTCTTTATCAGGTGTAGACTTAATATTGTGTGTACTTTTTTTTTTAAAGATTTTTATTTATTTATTTGACAGATAGAGATCACAAGTAGGCAGAGAGGCAGGCAGAGGGGGACAAGGAAGCAGGCAGAAGGGGGGAAGGAAGCCGGCTCCCTGCTGAGCAGAGCCCAATGTGGGGGCTCCATCCCAAGACCCTGGGATTATGACCTGAGTTTTGGCAGAGGCTTTAACCCGCTGAGCCGCCCAGGCGCCCCTTGTGTGTACTTTTTAAAAGGTTGGTTAATGATAGTCTACATGAGAGGAATGATGTCAGTAATTTGCTTGGTTTTTTGATTGACATAATTGATCCTATCTCCACCTTAATTTATATTAATTTAGATTTTTCAGATGGGCTTTATTTTCTCTCTCTCTCTCTCTCTCTTTTTTTTTTTTTTTTTTTTTTTTTGAGTGGGGAGCAGAGGGAGGGAGATAATCTTAAGCAGGGTTCGTGCCCACCACACAATTTACCTCACAATCCTGATATCATGACCTAAGCCAAAATTACTAGTTGGACACTTACCTGGCTGAGCCACCCAGGTGCCTTTCAGATGGACTTTCATGAAGAATTTGCTTTTTGGCATTGTGACTTGAATCTTGGCATTGCAAGATTGACATATTAAGTGTGTTATGCTAAATGAATGTGCTTAATGATTTTTTAGGAAGGAACCTTCAGGTAAACTGTCCTTAAAAGCAAATACAGTTTTTCTAGGAATTCAAGAATTCTTAAGAAATTTAAGAATTTAGGAATAATTTTTAAAGAGTGTTTAGAAATCTAGTTGGTATTTTCCTGTTAGTTAAGAAAAAATTATTTCTATAGAAATGTGCAGCCAAGGTTCTGCTTCTCAGAGACAAATGATTTTTTTTTGGTCAGTATGTGCATAGTGGATGGTCTTGTGTTAATTAAACACAAACTAACACAAAAATACATAAACCAAACAGTGAGAGATGAAACTAATTAGTAAATCAAATCATTATTGGTGATCATTTTCTCTACTAATAGAAGTAAACAACTTGCTTGGGATAATGACGGGATCATTTTATTTTTTAAGATTTTATTTATTTGAGAGAGAGAGACAGTGAGCAAGAGAGCATGAGTAGGGGGAGGGGAGACAGATATATATATAAAGAGAGAGAGAGAGAAGCAGACTTCCTGCTGAGCAGGGAGCCTGATGTGAGATTCAATCCCAGGACTCTGGTATCATGACCTGATCCGAAGGCAGAAGGCATGCCGCTTAACCAACTGAGCCCCTGACAAGATCATCTTAATGGCTAGTAGTTTTGTGCTAAATAACTTGATATATCCATTTCTATGGGGATACTCTCCTTGCTTGGACTGTTAGGTCATTGTGGATTAAGATAAATTTGGAATGCACAGGTCATCTCTTTAACATTTTGAAGAATTCCTAGCAATCATTATCATGTTTATATTTACATGCTCTTTGAATCTTCTACACACGCCTTCCACACAAATAAACTCAGCTATTGGCAGTGGAGAGTAACTAAAGAATTATAAACGAAGAAGGTAAGTAGATTTGCATGGTACTAATTGTGGAGAATGGGTTTAAGGAATACAAGGGATGTATAGAGTTTAGTTAGGGATATGAGTATGAGGTTTCTACAGCCTGAATGAGGGCAGTAGTAGAGAAAGGAATCTTCATATTTCGGAGATAAAATATTCAGAGTTTAGTGATGAATTGGCATTTGGAGACAAAAATGAAGCACAGATAAAAGGGTAGGAATAGATGATTGTGCTGTCAGCTGAGGGAAGGAATAAGAATTAGGGATTTTATTTTTGTGGGGAGAGGAAAGGCTATGGAGATACATTCAATTTGATACATTAAGCCTGAGGTACTTGGGAAACCTCCATGAAGAAGTTCATTAGGCACTGAATCTCAAAAAATAGGTCCAAGGTAAAGCTATAGATGCCCAAATGTCTATGTTAGTCATTCAGTCGGCTGAAATAATAAGAAATCATCTAGGGAGAGGATACATATAAATATACAGAGAAAAACAGAGTAAGAGACAGGGGAGGATAATTTTCCTGGGGCAGAATAGGAATAATTAGTGGGTGGGCAAAGGTAAAAAAGAACCCAGGGGTTGAACTAAATAGAACACTAGAAGAATGGTAGCATCAAGGGAATAAAATTTTAAGAAAAGAATGTAGTAGAGAAGTCCAATTTGCATAGTAGTAGTTTTGGAGAACAGATTTTAGAAGAACTAGAAAGGAGTTACAGAGATTAGTTAGACTTTGGAAATTTATCGCATTTGGCTATTAAATCCTTAACAAAATTCAGTATTATCTAAGAGAGGGGATGTGAACATGGGTAAATGTAAGTCACTGGTAACATCCTTGATTTATATACTGTTCACTAGCCTCCTGTGGCTATTTAACTTAATTAAAATGAAATAAAATTTTAAAACTCAGTTCTTCAGTTACACTAGCCATATTTCAAGTGCTCAAAAGCCATGTGTGCCTGTCCTGTTGGACGGCACAGATGTAGAGCATTTACATCCTTGCAGGAAATTCTATGGGAACATGTTGTATCTAAATCTTGGGGTAACACGAGGGTGCGTGTGTGTTTGTGTGTGTGTATTTTTAACAGTTTCATTGAGATGTAATTTACACATCGTGAACATACAGTGTTGGGGGGCACCTGGGAGGCTCAGTTGGTTAAGTGTCTGACTCCTGATTTTGGCTCAGGTCATGATCTCAGGATTGTGAGGTCTGTTGTGCACTGGGTATGGACCCTGCTTAAGATTCTCTGTCTCCCTCTGCTGTTCCCTCACCTCTTCAAATACACACACCACACACATGCAGAGTATGTTGCCTTTATAACTTAAGTTACATATTTCAAAAATATATTCTGTATTAATGAAGTAAAAATGGTTGTTCCTTTTTTGGGGAAGAGCTATATAAAGGATGTTATCACAAACTCACATTTACATGCAGAATCAACAGATTAACATTTATGTCACATTTGCTCCAGGTATTTGGTACTCTTACAGTTTCAGAATAGTGGAGAATTTGCAGTGGATTTAAGGGAATAGCTCAGGAAGGTTAGGAACTAGAGATAACAGAGTAGGCTATTTCTCTTATTCAGACAAGTTTGAATGAGTATGGGGCACGAAAAATTGGCTAAGTGGAAGGCATGATCAAGGATGAGATTTATAGATAAGCAAGGAAAGGTCTTTAAAACTTGAAGCATTGAAATAAAGTATTTTCTCTGCCTCGGTATCTATCTTAAGGTTTTGTTCTAAGCTAATTATTTTAGTTTTGGTTATTTTTTGTGGATAGTTAGATTTAGTCCAAATAAGTTTTCATGTTTTCTTACTTCATGCTATTTATCAGCTAATGCCCAGAATACTTATGAGAATACTCATTGGAAGGAATGTTCTGGTTAAACAGTTTTTTTCTCTCCTATAATCACTGGCCCTCATGTTTCATTTACATAATAGTATGGTGATATATATTTTTTAAGTGAGCATCTCTGAAATGACCATTTTTGTGTTTCACTTGAAGAAACAGCCAGATTTCAATTAAAATTTTATTACAAGAAAGATTCTGAATTACTGCACTGTTTCTAGAATGTGGTAAAAAATGGACCTTTCTATAACAAAAGCCCCAAATACTGCATACCTTTCTTTAGGCCTTTTTTGCAAAGTGTTCCTTGCTAATTAATCTGGAAAGGTATTAATAATAACTAAATACTATCTAATGAGAGCTTCTTTTTGTAACAGGCACAGTACAAGGCAGATATTTTCTTAATTTTATATTTGAAGAAACTAACTTAGGTTTAATAACCAAAGATCATGGCATATCTTCTTCTTTCCACTGCAGAATACTTCAGTTAAATCAGGAAGAATTTGAATTCTTGTAGAATTCTAAGTCCTTTTGCTTTATTTACTAATTATAATTCATCATTGAGCATCTTACACCTTTATATTTCACTTTATGAAATAAATCTCTATTTAAATGTTCTTTAAAAAAAAAAAAAGAAAGAAATGTTCTTTTAGCCAGTATTTATATGTAGATTCTGTAAGGAGGGAGATGACAGAGTCTTTTTAATTAACTTCTTGGTGCTTTCAGAGTTTTTTATTTTCTTTATTTTATTTTGATTTAAAAATTTTATTTATTTATTTGACAGAGAGACACAGTGAGAGAGGAGACCCAAGCAGGGGGAGTGGGAGAGAGAGAGAAGCAGGGAGCAGGGAGTCCCATGGGGGGCTCGATTCCAGGACCGTGGGATCACAACCTGAGCCAAGGCAGACACTTAAGGACTGAGTCACCCAGGCGTCCCAACGTTCAGAGTTTTTTAGATGCTATTTACATGCATTGGTTATCACAGACTTAAGTATTTAAGGTAAAGCAGTGTTATTTCTGTGGCCTATGAGTATCAAATTTCCATCTAACAGATAAATTGAATGGCTGTAGTGTTAGTAGATAGTGTTGTCAATGGTCTTTAGAAACTTCTGTGTATAAAGATTGTTCATATTCTAGTATTACATTGTTAGTAAAAATTAATTAAATTCCTAAAATTGTTAGGCACCATTGCGATTTTTTTACTCAACCGGGAAAGCAGAATTAAGGATATTGGAGTACGTAATGAATAGATCAGCATTGTTAATTGTTATTGTAAAACTTCCATAGGACTTAGTTTTATTTACTTTAGAGATTTAAGTTATAGTTTGTTAGTTTAGTTCTTAATGCTGATGCTAGGAATTGACTTTTTTTCTTGATTTTTTATTTTTATTTTTTTATTTTTTTTTTTTTTTTTAAGATTTTATTTATTTATTTGTCAAAGAGAGGAGCGAGAGTGAGCACAGGCAGACAGAGTGGCAGGCAGAGGCAGAGGGAGAAGCAGGCTCCCTGCCAAGCAAGGAGCCTGATGTGGGACTCGATCCCAGGACGCTGGGATCATGACCTGAGCCGAAGGCAGCTGCTTAACCAACTGAGCCACCCAGGCGTCCCTTTCCTTGATTTTTTAAAAGAATTTTACCTCCCCTCCCCCACTGTGTACTTTGACATATTACATATACTGTTGAGAAGGATTTGGCTCTCTTGTCCGTATGAGCTCCAAGTAGAAGTCTCATTTAAATTACATAATTATGTTTTGAAATCCCCTGGAACGTTTCATTTATTCAGCATTGTTATGGGAATAAGATGTTATCTCACCTCTAGTAAGATTTCCAAATAAGTGAGATTTTCTTCTTGAAATATCAAAACTTTGTATTAATTTAGCAAAACACTTAAAGTGTATCAGTTGATATTATTGGCCTGTGTATATACCAGGATAGACTAATAAGCGTGTCATCCCATAAGACTGAATTCCTGGATGTTCTTTAGACTAAAATGGTTCTTTGAAGTCAGACAGTTCCTTCCCCTTTTATACCAGGGGTAATACATGTTTTGGCACATAAGATCTCGCCTCAAAGTGTGGCAGATTGTTCAAAATGTTCTTGTTTTGTTTAGAGTAACTGGGTCTGTAGGGGTTTTCAGCTTCCTTCTTTCATCCTAGGCATAGGTTTAGGCTTTTGTTGTCTTCCTTCAAGGTAAGTTGCGTTATTGTAGATGTTGAGGATGGGGGAAACTTCCCAGCCAGTGGACCTCCTTTAGGGCCATTTAAGTCTATCAGTTTCTAATAACGGCAAACTTGAAAGGCCTTGGAGTCTGCACACTTACCTAAGAAAGCCCCCTCCCCCTTTTTTTGCATATTTCTATGCACTTTCTCTTAGCTCAGTACCATTAAATATTATTGGTAGGGATGCTTTTATCAAGTCAAAATAGAGCCTGGTATGGACCTTCTCTAGGACAAAAGAGAATCTATTTGCCTCGATTACATTACTGAGAAGGGCCATTTCAAATCGTTCTTCCCAGAACAAAGAAGATGATTGATGCTCAGGTGCATTCCTCTTTTCTGCTAGACCAAAAAAAAAAAAAAAAAAAAAAAGCCACCAACAATTTTTAAATGGTAGGATCTCAACTTAAATATTTGTTCTGTTTGACCAGGCACCCTGTTATATGGAGGTACTAGTTTAGATACTACTTTTGTTGGACAAATTGTCTGTGTTACATTAGTACCGGCATCTTTATCTCTAGAGATACTCCTCCGCCTCACATTAAGTGGAGGGGTGGGGCATAGTGATATTCTGCTGGGGAGAATCTTGACCATTTTCTATCCCTCTTGTAAGGATAGAAGTGAAACTTCCCTATTTGCCATAAATGCCACTATTACAGGCTTTCTCAGATCTTACTGTGTATGTACTCTGCTTGAATATCTTATTTAATGTTTTAAACATCTGTCATCCTTAACCCTGGTCACAAGATGACTTCTTTAACAACCAGTACTTAGCTAACTATTACACAACAGAAGTTTTTTCCTCTTGTCTTTATGTGATAGATATACTAATACCTTAAAAAAGCCTTTTTACTATGAAATATTTAACAGTTGTCCCAGATTGGGCCAGAAGCTGCCTTCTGTGTCCTTTTTATTAACATGCCCCTATCGTTTTTTGATGATGTTCTTAGTTTTTGCACAAAAAATGGACCAGCCATTTCTCCAAAGGAAGCCATTTCTCCAAAGGAAGCAGGTTCCTTATAGTATAGAATAGGATTCGGAAAGCAGTGTGTACTCACGGCTACTGGGACATCACTGTTACGAGATTTTTTAGTGAAGAGTTAGGAAGTATTTATATGTATGCATGAGTGTTTGTGCTCTTTTTCTTATAAGTGTATATATATAAATGTGTATATACACATTTAATATGTGTATATATCAAGTTCACATTGATAGATCTAATTCCAGTTCAACATAGAGTTCATTATAATTTTCCCCTTTTCCTACATGTATGCTTCCCTTCTCCAGTAGTGAGAAACTCAGTTCTGATCTTGCTAAATATATGGACGAATTTGCAGAGCTCCTGTTTATATGGAAGTGGCATAATAAGAAATATATATTTGATCTTTGCCCTGGCTCCTGACACAGAACTTGTAAACTTGGAATTTCCAGAGTGATATCTGCCGTCTGGCTGACTTTAGACTGTATCCTTTAGCATTAACTAGTAAGTAAACTGTTTGAGTTCTTTGAGCCATTCAAGCAAATTATCAAATGTGAGGACGTTGGTCAGAAGTATAGGTGGCAGTTATCCTGGGACTTGGAGCTATCATCTGAAGTGGGGGCACTTTTGTGGGACTGAGCCCTTAATCTGTATGCTTTGCACTAACTTCAGGTAGTTAGTGTCAGGAATGACTTCCAGAGAATTGAAAAATTTGTTGCTGGTGTGAGAAATCCCATGCAGTTGGTGTCAGAAGTATTGAGAGTAAAAATATGAATATGAATATAACCTCTTAGCTCAACCGGGCTGAAGTCCCCTTTGGGACCCTTCTCACTACAACAGAGCTGCCATCCTTTCCTCTAATATCTTCCTCTCTGGCAGTGGTACTCTTTTTTAAAATTAATTTACTGTTTTTACTTTGACAGTCTTTCTACTGTTGCTTTGGGGATATGATGTGCACTTTTTAGCCTTAAAGGACAACAAGTGATATAAACTGACCTGTTTTTACTTTGAAATCATAGGAGAAGTTTGCAGTAATCACCTCACTCACATTCAAAATCATTCCTAATAAATGCAGATAAATTCTGTGAGTCTTAGTTATCAAATTCAGTATCTGTTTTCTGTGGTTTTTCTGATAAAAATTTAGCATCCAGGGGCCTCAGTCCATTAAGGGTCCGACTGGTGATTTTAGCTATGGTCATGAACTCATGGGTCGTGGGATTGAGCCCCGGGTCAGGCTCCACATTCAGCAGGGAGTCTGCTTGGGATTCTCTTCTCTTCCTCTCCCTCTGCCCCTCCCCCCACTTGCCCATGCTTGTGTGTGCACTCTTGCTCTCTCTCATATAAGTAAATAAAACTTTCAGAATATTTAGCATCCAATTTGAGATGTGCGTGTGTAAATTGCACACCAAATTTTGAAGACTTAGTAAAAAACAAAGTTAAAATATTCCAATTTAAAAAATTGATTACATGAAATGATCATGTTTGGATATATTGGGTAAATATTAATTTCAGCTGATTCTTATTACTTTTAAGAATGTGACTACTTGAAAATTTAACATTGCATGTATAGTTCACATTGTTTTTCTGGCCATCTCTGACCTAGACTAGTCTGTTAAAATAAAATGTAAAGGAGCTGATGCTACAGTAAATTAAGTATACTACTTCCTTTAAAAAAAAATGTTAGGGCCTTCCTTTCTGTGGTTTCTTTTATTAGTACCCTTTACAAACCATAATTCTTTTGCTGTTGCTGAACAAAGAAATTTGGGTTTTTGAAGTCTTTTCTGTTTGGTTTGTGGTGCTTTTAATATCTATTTTATGAAAATTGACATTTAGTCCTTTAAAATTTTATCTTATATTTTATTACTTAACCAGCATAGCTGTATTAGAAATGATATTTCTTATGGTCTTGTTCTTTGGGTATTTTAGTTGCTAAAAATATTCGAAGTCAGTTTTTATTGCAAGTATCTTGAAATACTTGGTAAATACTCTTGTTTATTTCACATAAACTGCTAATACATGTTTGGATATATACTAAACACATAAACTTGCTGCTTTATTTATATTCTTTAATTATTTCTGGCCATTGTGTTTCTTTAAACTTATTAACTAATTTAGTGCCCATATTCATATTTTAATGACACTGAGGAAAAAGTTGAGTTGATTTTTCATATCTTTTGCTTATAAAAGCAGTATTTGTAGTTCAACTATTTGTGTTAACTTTTTCCAAAATAGTTCATTCATGCCTAGTTCTTCCTGTACAATAAGTAAGGGTGAAAAGATTAATGAAAATGTCTTAGGTGCTTTGTTTTAATGAAATTATAAAATATCTGAGATGCCAAGGTAATGCTGTTCAAAAGCTAGATGGTAATTTAATAACCATAGAAGCCTACTTTCCTTTATATAAGGTTCTTTTGATAGTCATTGTTTAGAAAATGCTGATTTGATTTTGACTCCTATTATCAAAGTTATAACTTCACTTATTTCTAGCTGGGTTTTGTGACCATCCTTAAATCATGTACAAAAAAGATTTTTAAGAAAAACATTTATAGAAGTAATATATTCTTGTTATAAAAATTAGGAAATTAGAGGAAAAATGAAATAAAAATGACCAGTGAATCCCTTCATCCAGAGATAAGCCTTGTTACAATTTTGAACAGTCTACTTTCTACGTGTTTGATTTTTGTTTTTATAGTGTGATCATACTGTATGGTGATAGTTTGCCTGTTTTACTGCATAGCAAAACCATAGCAAAACTGCAGTGTCTGCTTGCAGCTCAGATCATGATCCCAGAGTCCTGGGATCGAAACCCGCATCCAGCTAGCTCCCTGCTCAGCAGGAAGTCTTCTCCCTCTCCCACTCCCTCTGCTTGTATTCCCTCTCTTGCTGTCTGTCTGTCTGTCTCTCTCTCTCTCTCTGTGTCAAATAAATCAATAAAATCTTAAAAAATAAACAAAAAACCAGTATTGTTTGTATACTGTTTTCCTAATTGGGGTGTGTGTTCCCATAGTTGTGATTGTTATGTATAGTGGTATAATTTGTCCGATTTTCCTCACAGAAAAATACATTTCTTATGTTAAAAACTAGAAATTTTAGATAAAAATAAGTATTATTTGTACACTGTCATAATTGTTTTTGAGACTTAGTACTACTACTGCACATGCAGTTGTGATACCAGTTTCAGAACTAACGTTCTGATCTTAAATTAAGAGTAATAACACTTGAATTCCTACTTGACTGTGTATTTCTTTTAATTCTCAAGAGAAAGTCAATTAGAATATTTTGCCCACAAATGCTAACATTTAGTTACAACTACATCTAGGATATTGGTCATTGATGCATTTGATCACTCTGAACAGAAGTTTATTTTTTATTTATTTATTTATTTATTTTAAGATTTTATTTATTTGACAGACAGAGATCACAAGTAGGCAGAGAGGCAGGCAGAGAGAGAGGAGGAAGCAGGCCTCCTGCTGAGCAGAGAGCCCGATGTGGGGCCCGATCCCAGCACCCTGAGATCATGACCTGAGCCGAAGGCAGAGGCTTAACCCACTGAGCCACCCAGGCACCCCCTGAACAGAAGTTTAAAAGTCATTGTTGATATATTGCAAAGCTGATTAATTTTTTCACTGTCAGCCTTTGTTTAGAGATTTGCTGAAAGTTCATTCACTACCTCATGATTTTGGGCATAGTCAGAATATTTTAAATCAGTAGTTTGTTTTTAGAACAGTGTTATTCTACTGGTACAGTTTTTAAGAGCCAAGTATTAGTACACTGAAAGTTCTTTGAGGAAGTTTAGTCTTGTATATTGACTAAACTATAGGAGAAACAGCTTTAGTGTGCTTTTTCTACTTCCTGTCCTTCCTTTATTTAAGTTTTAAGCTATCTATTCTAGAGGTTATCAAAGATGTTTTGAAAATACAGGATTTCTTTTCTTTCTTTCTTTCTTTTCTTTTTTTTTTTTGTGGCAGAGAGGCAGGAGGGGAAGGGAAGCAGGCTCCCCACTGAGCAGAGAACTTGATGCAGGGCTCCATCCCAGGAGCCTGAGATCGTGACCTGAGCCGAAGGCAGAGGGTTAACCCACTGAGCCACCCAGGCGCCTCGAAAATATAGAAAATTTTAATGCATTTAGAGGGAATTACTTCCCAATTATTATTATTTTTTTCCTTTATGGAAGTAATATATAGTCAGAGACATCTTAGAAGACAGGGAAAAATAGAAACCAAAATAACCCCACTAAAGTTCTATCACTAAAAGACAATGCCAGTATATCAGTTTGGAATATTTTCCTTTTCTCTCTCCCCTAGATGGGTTTTATATTTATTCAGTAACTATTTATTAATTTCCTCCTATGTGCCAGGTACTATCTTAGTTGGCAAATAGAGGAAAACCCTGCCCCTCGCAGAATTTATGTTCTGCTGGGATCGTAAGTGTATGTGTACATATAATTTTATTTCATGATAATTTTATAATTCACTGGAACATAAGAATCAATATAAACCTTTTTGACAGGGGCGTTTAACAGCAGTTCTTAGGCAGAAACACCATGATTTAACCCCATTGTTGCTATTATGTTTTTTCTTATACACATACAGTAGGCATGAGTCTAACCTGCTAAGGTTGTAACCGTGAAATATATTCCCATTTTTACCAAAATTTAACATGTTGTGTTGTGACTTCACCTGATTTCATTGGTCATTATTCCCTTGTATAACTCCTCCTTCCCCCCGTCTTTGGATAGTTTCATTTATTCTAGAACACTATCAGGAAAGGGCTTTCTAGCATCTACACTGCTTGTCAGTGACATGCTGTTTATATAAGCCTGAAAGGTTCTTTTGAAGGCCAACTTACAGAGAACCTTGAGTAGTAGGATCTTTCATCAAATTTTCCAAAACAAATTTTACTATCATTGTCTCTCTCTTATCTCCACTGCATCCCCATCCTCTTCTTCCACATGCCACTCCCAGTGGGGGACAGGGGTATTGATCTGAATCCTTTAAGTCCCTTGTTTCCCCCCAATTTCTATCTCTTCAACTCTTCATTCTTTCCACCCCCTCCCTCTCTAGTACTCCAGCAGAACTTCTCTTTTTGGGCCTGGGGTTTCTCAAACAATCCAGATGAAGGACTTGTCTTCTAACTGCTGGTTCTAAAATAATATAAAAGACCTTGAGACAGTGGCTTTGGAATGGAGGAAAGGAATCTGCCTATTGCCTTGTGAGCAAAACCCAAATTAATACCTCAGATTTCACTATTTAGACTTTTTTTTTTTTTTTAGGATTAAATTTCAGAATGTAATTTATTGGTTTCTAAGGCTATGAACATTTAAATATTTTCTACAATCAGATTGTTTCCAAGAGAGATGCTCATGTATATTTCAGTGCCCCAAGTGAGACCCATTTTATTTATCAATACTGTTTTCTTAAAAACTTCTCATTGCTTTATATTTTATTTCTTAAGAACTTTGCCCATGTACTTAATGATGAATTATATATTCTTTTGTCTTTTGATATTTTGCCTACTTTCAGATGCCTTACTACTATAATCAATTTCCTAAATTCTTCAAAGCAAAATTAATAATCCTTTGTTATATTTTTGGAAAATCTTTTTCAGTGCTGGGAATTGAGTGTCAGTAATGTGATATTCTCTTTTTTCCTTCATTAGAATTAATTTTTTAGAGCCGCTTTACATTTATAATAAAATTGAGAGAGGGGTACGGATATTTTTCCATACACCTTTTTGCCCCTGCACATTCATAGTTTTCCCCCATATCAACATCACTGACCAGAGTGGTATCTTTTTCTTTTTTTAACCGAGGATGAACCTACACTGAGACATCATAACCACCCAACGTCCGTGGTTTTTCCTTAGGGCTTTTTTTCTTAGGATGTTAAACATTCTGTGGGTTTGGACAATGTATAATTACATACATCCATTATTATATCATTTAGAGTATTTTCACTCCTCAAAAAAATCCTTGGTGCTGTCCCTATTCATCTTTTTTTCACCCTCACTCTTAGCAACTACAAATCATTTTACTGTTTCCATAGTTTTGTCTTTTCCTGAATGTCACATACATAGGATCATACAATACACATAGTCTTTTCAGATGGGCTGCTTCTGCTTAGTAATCTGCATTTATGGTTATTCCATGGAACCTTTTCATGACTTGAGAGCTCATTTCTTTTTAATGCTGGATAATATTTCATTGCATGTGTATACCAGTCTATCCATTCATCTCCTAAGGGACATCTCAGTTGCTTCCAAGTTTTGGCAGTTATGGATAAATATGGATAAATATAAAAATAAATATCATTAATATTTTAATTTGCACTTTCCTGGTGACTTATGTAGAATATAATTTGAGATGCTTATTTGCCATTTGTCTGTCTTTGGTGAAGTGTTTGTTAAGTCTTTGGCCCATTTTTTAATCAGGTTATTTGTTTTTTTATTTTTGAGGGTTTTTTTTAAAGATTTTATTTATTTGAGAGAGAGAGAGCGAGTAAGTGAGCACAAATGGGGGGTCAGGGAGAGGGAGAAGCAGAGGAAGGGAGCCTGACTCCCAGAACCTTAGGATCATGACCAGAGCCGAAGGCAGATGTTTAATGACTGAGACACCCACGTGCCCTTCTTACTGTTGAGCTTTAAGAGTTCTTTATATATTTTGGTAATAGTCCTTTATCCAGATATATCTTTTGCAATAATTTATCAGTCTGTGGCATGTCTTCCAGTTCTTTTGTATTGTAATTGATTCTATTTTCTTCATACATTTAATTATAGTGAGTCTTCACTCTAAAGTTAATAAATGAATTCCTAACTTATCTCCTGATCTTCGTATTAAAAAATTGGATTGTCTTTTTGAGTGTATTTATGCTAGAGTATTATGATCCAAATTTTAATTTAACACAGAAGTAGATTATTTTAATGTTTATTTTTCCTTTTATTTTTCCCAACTCATCAGTGTTTAAAATTTTACAGTTACATTATGGTTATTCTCTCATTTCTGTGTTTTTATTAGTATTTAGAGAGTAAATTAACAGATTACTGTGATGAGGTAAATGGCACATTGAGCAAGATGACTTCTGGTGACACAGAATAGTTTTTAATTTAGTTGTCTTTAAATTTCTGTCTTATTGTGACAGATTGTGGCTTTTTTTTTTTTAATGGTGATTGGATTTTCTTTTTTTAAGTTTATTTATTTCAGTAATCTCTATACCCAGTGAGGGGCTCAAACTCACAACTCAGATGAAGAGGATCATGAGCTTCCAACTGAGCCAGCAAGGCATCCTAGTGACAAATTCTGTTTTTATTACCAGTTGCTTCTAGAGTCCAATGTGAGGTTTATGAGAAATTTGAAGTGTATATGCATTTGTTTTTAAAGGACTTGGGAAAGGGCTGGGGATTTGGAACTATTTATGGTGCAGGTCCTGTGTTTTACATATATTCTCATTTAATTCTTATAGAACTCAATCATTTTATAGGTGAAGAGGCTATAAAAGTTAAATAATTTGCCAAGATCACAAGTAGCACATGGTAGAAATGGAAGTTGAGCATGGAACTTTTCTTTTTTGTTTCCTTTTCATTTGTGTTTTAAAAGCTAGCATGCTTCTCTTCAGACTTCGTAATTATCTTGTAGTACACACTAATAGGAATAGCTCAAGTTGTTTGTATGATCTAAAGACCAAATTGATAATTTTTCAGTTTTTTTTAAAAGATTTTATTTATTTCTTTGACAGAGAGAGATCACAAGTAGGCAGAGAGGCAGGCAGAGAGAGAGAGAGAGGGAGGGAAGCAGGCTCCCCGCTGAGCAGAGGACCGGATGTGGTACTTGATCCTAGGATCCTGAGATCATGACCTGAGCAGAAGGCAGAGACTTAACCCATTGAGCCACCCAGGCCCCCAATTTTTCCGTTTTTTTATCTGGTGTTTGAAGTATATGAAATTAAAATTGGATCTCAATGTGTTCCTCCTGTGTATGGCATTTGTAGCTGGTCTAGTGCTTTGAGAAAGAAATTGTATGGTATTCCAATGATTTCCAAGAGGCAATAAAATAAAATAGGGATCTAGGTAAGAATATGAACTAGGAAATTAACCAACAAACCTGTGTTAGTGTCATAATTGTTGATTAGAATGTTTACAAATGCCTCCCAGAATTGGGTACCTCTTCAGAAGTGTTGAAGACAAAAGATTGGAGAGATGATCTTTTCTTACCACTGTTCTGTGATTTATTGAAAATTATGTGCATGTATTAAAACTCATTCCATGATGTACAGTTTGACTTTTATGAGACTGATTATCCTACCTGATGATTACAGTTTGACTTTTAGTTATTCTCAGTGTATAAAAATCAGTCAGCATTGGTGGTTTTTCATTTGCAGTTTTAATTTTTTATTATTTTTTCAAGATTTTATTTAAATATTTGAGAGATTGCGTGAGCGAGAGAGAAAGAAAGAGAGCAGGAAGAAGGGGGAGGGGTAGAGGGACAGGAAGAAGCAGACCACTTCCAACAGAAAGCCTGATGCGGAGCTCATCCCAGGACCACAGGACCATGACTTGAGCTGAAGGCAGATGCTTAACGTATTGAGCCACCCAGGCACCCCCTCATTTGCAGTTTTTAAATAGCTAAAGAGTTAGATTGGTTTCTTTGAGAAAGACAAATCTTTATCATGGAAGCATAGATGCTCCTGTTACTGAGCCAAACGTAATCTGTTCGAATTTTGAGATACAGCTAGATAAGGTCTACCATAGAACTATTACCAGCTATATAATTTCTCATTAGTCTGAGCTAAGAAGCATTTGAAGAGAAACAGTGAAAGCAAAACTTTCTTATAAGTATGGTATTTCTTTTGAAATGATAAATGGTAAATATTTAGTATGAAAGTTCCTTGTAGTTACTCGAGGAAACAAATGTTAATATTACATGTATCTATTTTAAAAACAATTTAGTACAAATTCAGGAAACTTTAGAATGTTTGGCTTCCAAAAATTTACACTATTTTTGGTATGTCTTTGTGTCTTGAGATATATGACAGGATTGTAGTATTAAACTTGACCTTTTAGTAGTATTTAATTTTGAGTTGTAGCCACAGGTAAATATGACTCAAACATAATTTAGAAGTTTTGGTGATGGATAGATACCTTGTTAGTTGATTTAGAAAGACTTCAGATTTCACTTATTTAGTGCCCTAGCTAGAATTCTGTAAGTGGTAGCTGGCTCCTGGTTTCCTAATGATTTAGGAAATCCTAATCCTAATCCTAATGATTTAAATTATATTTTCATCTAAGAGGAATTACATTCCAACCTAAGTGATTTCATGTCATTGCTTATAAATGAAGGTTAAATTTTGTTTAAACTGTTTAGTTGATCTGTGGGAAACTAGAACAGGACTATTGTCTAATAGTATTTCACATCTAGATTTTTTATACCTGTGAGTATGATCTTTTAAAATTTATTTTGCCCCCCATCCTCCCCCACACACACCCTGAGCTCCACCATCTACGTCGTCTTCCTTACACTCTGTACCCCTGGCTGGGGGCTGATTGGCTCCAGGCGCCCTGCCCGCATAGCCCTGGCTCACACTGCATCGTGATTTTAGGGCTTTGCCTATTTTCATTTTATTTTAGAAAAATGAGTGAATGAACTTTGGCATCTCTTATATTTGGCATGTGATTGGTGCTTGCTTTCAGAGTTAGAATTCCCTGTTGGGGAAACAATCTCTGTTATGTTGCGGTCGGCATAATTTAAGCATATACAGATGTACACATATTTATAAATTCCTCTTCCCTTAATCTTCTTTTTTTGATTAATTAATTTATCAGAGAGCACAAAGCAGGGGGAGGAGCATCAGGCAGAAAGAGAAGCAGACTCCTGACTGAGCAGGGAGTCTCATGTCGGACTCCATCCCAGGACCCTAGGATCCTCATCTGAGCGGAAGGCAGGTGCTTAACTGACTGGGCCATCCAGGAGTCCCTCCCTTAATCTTTTAAGAGAAAAATTCACATTCAATCTTGCGAATTGGCTGGACTGTAGATTAAGAATATTGGATTTTTAAATGTCTCTAGTACATGTACAGGTTTAAAAAAATAAAAAATAGGACATTTCTCTTAGGGTGTAAAGGACACTTGCCTCAGTCAGTTTCCCTTTCCCCTTCCCTGTATTTACATTGTTTGCAATTACTGTGTACTTCTATAAGGCTCAGAAGTCAGACGAAATAACTTTATAGCTCTGCTATTCCCAATATTTAGTGATTTTTAAAATCTGCATTTTGTTGGTAATCATTAACAGAATTAAGTGTAAACAATGATTTTTCTTTATAGAAATAACTTGAGGAATTGCGGGGCATTCTTCGCAAGTATTATGAGTTATGGATATTGGTAGAGAGGATGTAGAAATAAATCTTTGCTCATAGTATGAAGTGTTATGATCTGCTTCCTATTTTCAATGTTTAATCTTTTTAGCTCTTTGTAGAGATCACTTATGTTTAGTCATCAGTCCTTACATTTTTCTTCTCTTACTGACTTAGTTATTGGTGAAGATTTATTTGTCAGGAGATGGAAATGAAATATTTGCATATGGTTCTCACTCTAAATGAGATCTCTTAAAATATTTATAATGTTTTATATAGAGTGAGGTATACAGATCACAAAAAAATTCGGTCTGATTTAGTGAGAGTTGTACTTTGTTTCTAAAATTTGAACAGAATATAGAAATTTAGGAAAATTTCAGTTATGTTATGGTCCTGGTCATGCATTTTCAATAGCAGTGTGTTGCATTCCTAACCAGTGTATTGCATGCACTGCTGAACATAATGGGAAAAGAAAAGTGCCATAAAAAGCTAAGTACCAAGTAACTAGCTGGAAAAAAGCTTTTAATGGGAGAGCTGGTGAGGTCATTAATCTGTTAGAATAGTATTTGAGGAAATAGTTGCATGTGTTAAGCTGCAGTTTCTTTTAGACCAAAATAGGAAATTCAGAATTAGCATTTAAATGCTGATAACTTTTTTTTAAAAGTGACTTTTTGCAGTCTAGTTTAGTGCATTGAAAATTAGGATGGTGAGTTGGTTTTAATGCTAAATACAAGTCTGACCTTGGATAAGTATGTTGTCTTATTAGTGAATTGAGTGGTAGAATTGCTGAGGATCCTTTTAGCTTTAAGCAATTGCCTTAAATGTGCCTTATATCCTCTTGAACAATCAAAAGGGAAGATTTTTAGTTTGATTGTTTTATTTCCCCCAACAGTCCTCCAGTTAGTAAACGTGTTGTAGATTTGCTATATGCAGGCTATACATTGTCTTTCAAACCTTTTTGACTGAGATCCATTATAAGAAATACATTTTACAGGGTACCTGGGTGGCTCAGGGAGTTAAAGGCTCTGTCCTGGGATCGAGCCCCACATCTGGCTCTCTGCTCAGCAGGGAACCTGCTTCCTCCTCTCTCTCTCTCTCTCTGCCTGCCTCGCTGCCTACTTGTGATCTCTGTCAAATAAATAAATAAATAAATAAAGTGATTTAAAAAAATACATTTTACATTATGATTGAGCACATTCACAGATAAAAAGACAAGTTTCACCAAATATTAGTGATGAATTATGTTTTCTGTTCGATTTCATTTATTTATGTATTTTAGTGTGAGTGAGAGTAGGGGAGAGGCAGAGGGAGAGAGAATTCCACGCGGACTTCTCCTGGGGCTCTATCCCAGACCCCCCCCTCCCCATTATGACCTGAGCTGAAATCAAGAGTCAACCAGCTTAGCCACCCAGGTGCCCCAAAAGCAAAGGAGGAGCTGGGGGGTAGCTCTTTATAATCTACTCTTTTGTTGTTGTTGTTGTTTGTTTAAAGATTTTATTTATTTATTTATTTATTTGGCAGAGAGCACAAGCAGGGAGTACGGCAGGGAGAGGGAGAGGAGGCAGAAGGAAAGGAAGAAGGGAGAAGGACTCCCTCTGCAGGGAGCCTATGTGGGGCTCCATCCCAGGACCCTGGGATCATGATCTTAGCCTAAGGCAGATGCTTAACTGACTGAGCCACCCAGGTGCCCCTATAACCACTCCTTGAAAAATTCTTTATTTAGAGTATAAACTTGAAGCCAGATTTTTTTAAGTTAAATCAAGCAATAAATTGTTGTTAAATACTTGCCACAAAATAAAGATATAGTGGCTATATGAAGTTTAGCTCCTGCTTTGTTAATCGTAACACAAACTTTGAACATACTTGTTCCTTCCTAAGAAGGAACACTGATGATGATTTGGGGTAACAGCTGAAGTTAGGCACATGTAAAATTCAAAAGTTGCTTTTCTTCAATCCAGATAATTTAACGAGCTGTTAGTTTTATTTCATTTCTTATTTAGTTCCTTATCAGTGGGCACAGTACTAGCATTGGCTATAACACCCAACTAGTGGTACTAAAAATCTTCAGCACCTTTTTGGATTTGAGTTTTGGGAAGATACTTTGTGGAGAACACATTTAATTTTCTGGCATACTTGTGCTGTTATTCTAAGTGAGTTTTTTGCTTTTGTGTTTTAATTATCTAGATACATTTTTTTGAACCTTTAATTTACTGAACTCCTAGTTCTGTGAGATTCCTTAATCTCTTTCCCCTACCCCCTTACAGGATTTGTAGCTTACTTTTTCTAACCTAAGGATTAAAATAAAGTTTTCTAGGAATATTACATAATACTTGTATGACTCTGAACAATCCCACTCCCTTAAATTACTTATTTGAAAGTGACAATTTTCTGTACCTGACTGGATTATTTAAAAAATATAACCAAAAAATATATTACATTCATAACATAGTGTGAAAATTTATACAATTGTAAGTCATTGACATAGACTTGACTTTGGTAACTTAACTTCTGAGTTTTTTTATCTGAAGTGACCCAGCAAATTCATGACCTAATTATCAGGTCACTGAAACTTGAATTCAAATCCTGAATTCTGAGAGAAAATACTGTAGAAGTAATTACGTAGCTGTCTATTTAATCTAACAAGTCCAGAACAATGCCAGTTAGTTCTGTAGTACCTCTTTTCATTCAATTCTCTCAGTAGCCCATACATAGTATGTTGTCATCTCTCTTATAGATGAGAAAGCCAAGGGAACTATTTGGTGGAATAATGTTTGTAAAATAAGGGAACCTCCAATAGGTCTTAGTTATGTATAATTGAATATATTACTTTGGAGTTCTTAGGTCTATGACATTAATTAGAATTTAGAAATCTAAATCCAAGGAAAACATGATGGAAATAAAATAGTAGTGAGAGATTTTATCTTAACTATATTTATCCATAACAAGTTAAGTAGTTTAAAAAATTAATGTCTTGGGATGCCTGGGTGGCTCAGTCGGTTAAGCACCTGCCTTCAGCTCTGGTCATGATCCCAGGGTCCTGGGAATGAGTCCCACACTGGGCTCCTTGCTCAGCAGGGAGCCTGCTTCTCCCTCTGCCTGCCACTCCACCTGCTTGTGCGTTTTCTCTCTGACAAATAAATAAAATCTTCCAAAAAATTTTTTTTATATCAGCACTGTCCTAAATAGAAATATAATACGTACCACAGATGTAGTTTACATTTTCTGTAAATTTTCACGTTAAAAAACAAACAAACAAACAAACAGGTGAGGAGCACCTGAGTGGCTCAGTCGGTTATGTGGCTGCCTTCGGCTCAGGTCATAATCCCAGGACCCTGGGATCAAGCCGGGCATCAGGTTCCCTGCTCAGTGGGAAGCCTGCTTCCCCCTCTCCCTCTGCCTGTCGATTTTCCTACCTGTGCTCTCTATCCCTCTGTCAAATAAATAAATATATATTTTTTAAGATTTTACTTATTTATCAGATAGAGATAACAGGTAGGCAGAGAGGCAGACAGAGAGCGGGAAGCAGGCTCCCCTCTGAGCAGAGAACCTGGTGTGGGGCTCAATCCCAGGCCCCTGAGATCATGATCTGAGCTGAAGGCAGAGGCTTTAACCCACTGAGCCACCCAGGCGCCCCCTCAAATAAATAAATCTTTAAAAAAAAAAAAAACCCACAGGTGAAATTAAACATTTTATATAGCCCATAATCTCTAAATATTATTTCAACATGTGATTAGTATAAAAATTATAAAGATGTTTTGTATTCCTTTTTTCTGTTTAAATCTCCAAAATCCAGTGCATATTTTACAGTTTTACCCTTAACTGAATTCACACCAGCAACATTTCAGTGAAATATTCAATAGCCATATTTGGCTAGTAACTGCCATTACTGGATAACTCAGTTCTGAGGTTTCCAGGTTTTGGTTTTTTTTTTTTTCTGAATGCTAAGAATCTCATTAAATTATTCTTGAGTAACCTTTTCCTATTATCTCAAGAAATTGGTGATGGTTTTAAATTATGCTGTATCAGTGGTAGGGCTGTGGTTGCAGCCATCGATGAAGTATCTGAGTTCTCAGTTTCAAGTTTAAGAAAATATTTTTTTAAAGGTTTTCATTATCAGAGTATTTTTAAAAAAGATTTATTTTGCCGAGCAGCAAGTCTGAGGGGAAAGGGACAAAACAGAGGGAGAGAGAGATTCTCAGCAGGCTCCATGCTCAGCAGAGACCCCTGTATGCGGCTTGATCCCGGGACCCCTTAGATCATGACCTAAGCCAAATCAAGAGTTGGCTGCTCAGCTGACTAGCCACCCAGGTGCCCCTTCATCATGTTTAGAGTATTAATCCTGGCTCGTTATGCATATTTTGGAAGATCTAGAGAAGGAAAGGAAAAAGTAATGCTTTTTCTTGTATACAATGGAATATTATCCAGCCATTAAAAGAAGAAGGAAATCTTGCTTCCTGTAACAACATGGATGGACCTTGAGAGTGTTATCTTAAGTGAAATAAGTCTGATAGATAATTAACTTGTGTTCTTCCTTGTATGTTGAATCTAAAACAGAACAACACAAACAGGTCATAGATACAGAGAACAGATTGGTTGTTGCCAGAGGGGTAGGTGAAGGGATGGTGAAAATGGTAAAGGGACTCAAAGTGTAGAAACTTCCAGTTATAAATAAGTTCTAGGGCTGTAGCATATAGCATGGTGACTATAGTAATACTGTATTACATATTTGAGAGTTGTAAAGAGAATAGATTTTAAAAGTTCTCATGGCAGGAAAATTATGTATGGTGAGGGATGTTAACTAGACCTTAATTAGACTGATGATTTCACAAAATATAAAAATACTGGGTCATTACACCTGAAGCTTGTATAATGTTAATACATCAGTTGTAATTCAGTAAAAAAACCCCAAAACTGTTACCTATCATCCAAAAATATTATGTTAATATTTTAGTGAATTTTCATCCAGTGTTGTCTGTGTGCAGGTTTTTCTTATGGTTTGGTTTATTTTGCTTTTCATGTGACTATTAGTGTCTTGCTTTATAATATATAGTTTAGTGGGGTGCCTGGGTGGCTCAGTCGGTTGGGGGTCTGCCTTTGGCTCAGGTCATGATCCTAGGGTCCTGGGATCCGGGCCTTGCATCAGGCAGGCTCTCTGCTCAGCGGGGAGTCTGCTTCTCTTTTTCCCTCTGCTCCTCCCCCTGCTCGTGCTCTTTTCTCTCTCAGATAAATAAATAAAAATCTTTAAAAAGATAATATATATAGTTTAGCACCTAACATGAATATTTTTATGACATTTTTAATTTTATTTTTAAAAGTTTAGTGGAGGTTTAACTGATGATACAAAAAAGCTGCGTGTGTTTAAGTTTTGTAAGTTTTGATATATATACAAGTTTGTGAAACCATCATCACAGTCAAGATAATAGTTTCCTTGTGCCCCTTTGCTTGGTTTTTCACTCAGTATAATTAGAGTATCAACCATGTTTTACCGTGTAACAAAAACCTCAGTTTTGTTATGGCTGAGGAGTATTCCATTGAATGGATGTACTAAATTTGTTTATCAATTTACTTGTCCTTGAACATTTGAGTTTTTATAGTTTGTGCTATTGCAGATAAAGGTGATATATATATTTGTGTGCAGGTCTCTGTAAGGATATGTGCTTTCATTTCTCTTGTGTAAATACTTTGAGTGGAGAGGTAGGGTCATATTTTAGGTGTGTGTTTAATTTTTTGAGATACTGTCAAACAGTTTTCTAAAATATTATATCATTTTACATTTCTGCATGCAGTGTATGAGAGTCGAGTTGATAGACATCTTCACCAATACATGGGTCATGTAAGAAAGGAATGAGGGAAAGTGATTTTCAACACAGGTACAAAAACAACTCAGTGAAGAGAGTCTTTTCAACAAACAGTGCTGTAACAATTATATAGTCATAAGAGAAAATAATGAACTTCAATCTACACTTCATACCATATACAAATATTAACTCCTAGACCTAAATGCAAACCTAAAACTGCAAAACTTTTAGATAATCTCTGTGATGTTGGGTTAGGTGAGGCTTTTTTTTTTTTAAGATTACATTTATTTATTTGTCCTAGAGAATGAGCACATTCAGACAGAGTGATGGCAGAGGCAGAGGGAGAAGCAGGCTCCCCACTGAGCAAGGAGCCTGATGTGGGACTCAATCCCAGGATGCTGGGATCATGACCTGAGCCGAAGGCAGCCGCTTAACCAACTGAGCCACCAAGGCATCCCTAGGTGAAGCTTTTTTAGATACGTCACCAAAAGGATAATCTATAAAAGAACAAATTATTAATTCGACTTCGTAAAAATTAAAAACTATTATTCTTTGAAAAACATGTGAAGAAAGTGTAAAGACAAGCCATGGATGTAAGAAAATATTTAAAAACTCATATATTCATCAAAGGACTTGTATCCAGAACGTATAAAGAATTTGCAAAACTTAATAATGAAATAAACAAACCAATAAAAAAAGGTGGGCAAAATATTTGAACAGACACTTCACCAAAGATTATAATAGATTCTGTGCCTACATAATTTGGATTAGTTCTGTGTTGCTCACTACAGAAAATAGTAGTGCTCCTGTTCTCTCTCCCCACCGTTTTTTTCCTATTTCCTAGTCCCCAGAAGTACCTTCTTGCAATTTTTTTAGCTATTTCTTTTGGTGTTTACTTCCATATAATATCTATGTAACATACTACAATTCTTGGTTTTTCAGTTTTCAACATTAGTTTTTAATACTCCCTATGGGTTAATCTAGCTTCTTTCATGCATACTTTTGTCTGTCATTTCCCCAATGAAGTTGAAGTATTTAGTGTTTGTATCATTATGATTCTGTAAACGCTGTACAAACAGCCTGGTAGTAAATGTGATTATTTTATTGTACAACCTTTTGTTTTCTCTGGAGTTAATGTTGAGTTTTTGCTTAGTTTCCTGTGTATTTATTATGTTTTCCCCAAATTCTTCCCCTGGTTGTTTAAATTTCCTGTCAATACATGGAAACTTCAAGATATACTTCTATTTTGATGTTCCTCTTTTAAGGACTTCCAAACTTTACCACTTTATACTGATTGCTTTCTAGTTTATACCCAGATTAGGGGTCTCTTATCATTCATTTCAGGAAGTCCTTTTATTTCTGCCTGATGTTTGATTTGATTCTAGAATTCCAAGTCTTTCTGGCCTCTTCCCTCATTTTTGAAGCTATAACTTCATAGTTGTTTGACAAAAGCCATTTGGGAGAGAGAGTTTTTTTTGTTTTTTTTTTTTTTTTAAGACCTTGCATTTCTAAAAATATCTTCCTTCACCTTTCTTTTACTCCCCTCCTTAATTGGGAGTTTGGATAACGAATTATTGCATACAGAATTTTAAAGGCATTGCTCTGTTTTCTTCTAACTTCCAGTGTTACTATTAAAGTTTGATGCTAATAGGACTCTCTGTCTCCTGTAAAATCTTTTTTTTCTTCCCTTTTGGCAGTTTTTAGATTTCTCTATATGACCTGTGTTTTAAAACTTCAGTGATACACCTTGGTATAGGTCCTTTTTTGGAAAAGGACCAAATGGAAAACCCCATTGTGGCTCTTTGTGTCTGGAAATTCATTGGTCATTAACTCAGATAATTTTCCTTCTGTTGCTTTATTTCTTACTGTGTTTTCTCTATTGCTTCATCTGGTGTTCCTCTTATATACGTGTTGTTTCTCTTAAACCAGTGGTCTAATTTCCTATTCTTATTTCTCTTGTTTTTCATATCTTTATTTTTAAGTTCTGTTCTCTAGATTTCTTCTTGGAAGATCTTGACTTGACTATGCTCTTGAGGGTTTTTTTTTTTCCCTCTCATATTTTTTGACTTCCAAGAAATCTTTAAAAAAACCAAATGCACCATCTTATTTCATGTATACAAGATTTTCTCATTTTAGAATCTTTTTCTTTTTTTCCTGAAGTTTTCTATTCCTTTTATAGTATCTGCTTTTTCCATTTCTTTACTGATTCTAGTTGCTCCTTTTTTTTAAAGATTTTTTTTTAAAAGTTATTTATTTATTTATTTATTTATTTGAGATTGAAAGAGCAAGAGAGAGAGAGCACACAACAGGGTGAGAGGGAGAAGCCCAGTGCAGGGCTCTATCCCAGGACCCTGGGATCATGATCTGAGCCTAAGGCAGACACTTAACTGACTAAACTATCCAAGTGCCTCTTTATTGGCTCTTTGATATTAAAGGCTTTTTGCAAGTATCTCTAAGTCTTGGTTATATGCTGATGTTTGAGTTGGGCATTTGAAAACTGATAACAGCTTTAATGGCTTGGCTTCTTTACTGTGGGCTCACTGTGATTTGACTGAGCTGTTGAGTAACTGTTGGGGCATCTTTTGAAACCTGAATGTTAGAATTTTTAGATCTTTCCATTTACTAGTTAGATTTACTAGTTAGATTCCTAGCTTTATTGCATATGGCCAAAGAACAGCTTATGGTTTGTGTGATTCCTACTTTAGGAATTTTATTAAAACTACTTATAGCCTAATATGTGGGTGTTTTAAAAATTGAAGTTCTGTGATCATTTGACTAAAGTTTTTTCTGTTAGGAGAAAATATTCTACATTTGTTTGTCATATTGCTTAAATTGCATGTATTTTTGCCTTGTTAGACCATTTGATTATTGAGAAACACTTATTAGCCCTATAAAATAATTGTGAATTTATCAGTTTCTCCTTGTATCTTTTTTCTTTCTGAATCATTCTAGTTTAGATATATTTTCTTATTACAACACTAGATTTGAAAAAATTTTGTTCCAAAGGTTTCTTTTTTAAAAAAAAATTTTTTTTTTATTTATTTAACAGACAGTTAAATAATTTAATTTAACCCATCATGTCGTCTTGATGTATTGGTAATCCAGCTGACTGTTGAGCATCCAGCTGTATCATCCCTGTGCAAGTACCCAAACCACCCCATCCATACAGATCAAACATACAGATCTTACCTTTCCTGTACTGCCATCAGACTCATTTACATGAAACAAAACTTCATGTTTCATTTTACTTTCTGTTGCCTAAAATTTAATTTTTCTGACTGAAATTTCGAAATTGAGAATATATATTGTAGGATCACAAGAAGCCCTGCATTGAAGAAACCAGTTTAACTTAGTTCTGCCAACATTTTCCAGCATTATACTCTTGTTGGTATGTCTTTTAACATTCTAGAACAGTGTTCCCATTTTTGGGAAGTCCTGGCCTGTTACAAGATAAAGTCTAAATTCCTTAGCTTTCTCAGGTTTTTAGTCTTGTTCCAAACAATATTTTTAGCCTTATCTCTTTTCTATCTTATACACATAAAGTTATTCAAGGAATGAATATTGAGGATATACTCTCAAGGTACTGTAAAGATCAAGAAGCCGTTCTTTGTCCTCAAGTTGCAAATCGTTTTTGTAAAAAGTCTTGGGGTAGCATTTTCTGTGTTTAAGTGTCTTCTGAAAGGGCTAAGAACTTTCAAGATGTTTTTGGCTACAAGTAGTGGAAAATCCAACTTTACTCAATAAAGATTTATAGTTTTTCATAAGAGAGGGGAAATTTCCATATAATTTGATTCATTTATGTCATTAAAGATCTCTTTGCCATTCTCAGCCTGGATCTCAGACCAGTGGTCCTTATGGTCCTGTTCCCAAGTGTATAGTGCGTCCTAGACAGCATTCAACAGCAGATGTAACTTTTTCTTTTGGATTGTCTCATGCCTAACTGGCCATGCCCACGTTCCCTTGCGCTGGAGGTGGAGCCTACCCTTCTTTCAGCACAGGATAGGTACTTGAACCAGATAAATGATTATGGTTAGAAAGAAGGAGGAGGCTTGGAAATGGCTGGTAGACAGTTCACAATGCCTCTTACTTAACTCAGTCTTAATGAACGGGTAGGAAGTAGAGTAGAAGGAAACAACTTTTTCCATAAAGTGATTTTAAGCTGAGTTTTGTGGACAAGGGGAGATCAATAGAGAGACCTTTCCTTTTCCTTCTAAGCCACCTTTATTATTGTTTGTATTGTCTTTTTTAAGAATAGCAAACATGTTTAACCTATTTCTCTAGGAATGTATCTTGACCTTCTGTGTATATGTGTGTAAAAGCTGTATCATGGACTTATTTAAAAGGAGCATGTAGCAGCTGATTCAGTTGAATGAAATATGTTCTGTAAGATTAAGGGTTTATAGGAAAACTGCTAATCATTGTTTATGAAAATGACAAAAAAATTTATTGATGTTTCAGATCTTAATGTTAACTTAAAAAAAAAACTTTGAAAGATATTAAGAGTTTACAGCCTAAATGTTATTTTGTTAATGTTTATTCTGTCTCTCTTCTTTCCTACCATCCTTCCATCTTTCCCTTCTTTCTCCCTCTCTTCCTTAAGAGAATTCTTTCTGAAATAACTTGAGTACATCTTTTGGTTCTCTCTGCCTGATCTTGTTCAATTTTAGAGATGAAAATGTAGAAATCCAAAAAGATTAAATGATTTGTTTGAGATCATTTGGCTAGTAGACCTAGGTTTAGTAATCAAGTTGTTTAGGGAAATGAAATGCAGCTGAGGTGCAAAACTAGGAGAAATATGCTATGTTAAGACTTGAGAGACAATTGTCTTACAATCTTTTTTACTCCAAAAGAGCCTGATAATTTAAAAGAGGGTATAAAACTGTTTTTGCTAGGATTGGTGGGTTATTATAATTTTGTGGATGTCATAGTACCATCTTATAGTAATTAAGTAGGACCCTTAGAAATCTAGAAATGTCAGGAACAGAATTTTACTATTTTTAAATTATGAACATATGAAAAAGGTCTTTCTTGTTCTTACGAGAAAAAATAGGTAATTACATGAATAGTGAGGCTCTTCTGGAAATCTTCATGTATATACACTTAATTTTAGTGATATCAGAATGCTGTTATAAATACTGGTTCTTTGTAACTATGTGATAAGAACTCTTTGTATATAACATGGTCCTTAACTAAAACCTGGATCTGTGCTTTTCTTACCTTTTTTTTTTTTTTTTGAGATTTTATTTATTTATTTGACAGAGAGAGAGATCACAAGTAGGCAGAGCAGCAGGCAGAGAGAGGGGGAAGCAGGCTCCCTGCTGAGTAGAGAGCTGGATGCAGGCTCCAGTCCCAGCACCCTGAGATCATGACCTGAGCCGAAGGCAGAGGTTTAACTCATTGAGCCACCCAGGTGCCCCTAAATCTGTGCTTTTCTATATTCCTGGCTTAAGTTAATACTTGACCCAAGAAGAGGTGTTCCGCTTGGAGAGCTTCTTTTTTAAAAAAAAGATTATATTTTGTAAGTATCCTGCCACCCTAACGTGGGAATCCCATTTTATTTTAGTTCATCAAGTACTTATTAATGATTTACTTCGTGAAAGATCCTGAGGAGGGCAGATAAAATTGTCTGTGTTTACAATTTACTTAGTGCAGGGCATTGTACTTGAAGTTTATAACACTAATATGATTGATGTCTTTTCTGATAATTTCTGTCCATTTCTAATCTTAATTGGGGGAGGATGTTTGCTTTTTTAAATCTAAAGTACATATGGTGATACAAGAAACATTTTTTAGTCCAGGTTTAAAACATTTCATAATACTCACACTCTTACCTCCAGATCCCGTTCGTGAATAGTTTTATTTTACTTAGGACCTGTAGCTAGAGTACCCACAATGGAGGAGAGAAATTAGGGGATTCCTCATTACATCAAACTGTCTGCCTTTTTCCCCACCTAGACCTAAACACTACTACTCCTATATCCCCTGTTTCCCAAAAGTGAGATATGAGAGAATTCATTAAAGTTTGTGAGGGAGAAATTAGCTATCTAGAAGTTGGGGAGGGAAATACGTATGTCGTAGGCTGAGGAAGAACAGAAGTTTAAAAATGGAGAACTTGGCACAGAACTATAGTAGTATATGTATTAGTTCTGATTAATAAAACTATTTTTTCCATTTTTGTTATATTGTTATTCTCATAAAAGAAAAAACATACAAATAGGAAAGGGTTTACATTGTTTAATATTAAAGCCAAATATAAATGTTGACAGCAGAACCTTAAGATTCCTTCTTTCCTCTACCTTACTGCTTTCACTTTGCCAGAAGCAGTCATATATTTGTGTGCTTCCAGTTCTCCATACTTTTATACCAATATGTTCCCATTAAAAAACAAAATCAAAACACTTGTAAATATTGTCCTTTGACATGCTTTTTCTTTTCCTTAACTCTAATTCATGGAGATCTTATCAGGTCCAGTAGGACTCTGAGGAAAAGAGACATGATTTTTGGATTCAAATACTGCTAGCCGTTAAGTCTCTATTTTCTTCATTTGTGAAATGAGGTTAATGATAGCATCTACCTTTCAGGGTTATTACAAAGATTAAATGAGACTATATATGGACTCTCTAGCATGGTAGTTCTTGGTAAACTAACACGTGGTATCTATTATTATTAATAAACAAGACCAGTACATTTCTGTATTATCCTCCTATACTTAAGAAATGAACTTAGGGCAATAAAGCTCAGTCAACCTACCCTCTAAATCTAGAGAATAAAATATTTATGGGGCCTACTAGCGATGGCCGTGATGACTGTTACCAAATGATTAAAGGACTGTTTCATGAAGAACAAATCAGACCTTTCTCTGGTTTTTAGAACCATTGAGATACCAAATTGGTAGCTGTTTATAGACGCACTTTATAAAGCATAGCTTACCAAAGTTTGATGACCTGAAAAGTCTATAAAATGATAAAGGAGAAAACATATTGGTCTTCCTAATTGTCCTATATTAAAATATGTAGCCACCTACAGAAGAGCTAAATAGTAAGTTTAGGACAAAAATAAGGATTATATTTCTCTATTCAGTGGGTAGTAAAACTGGAACTAATAATTCTAAGCAAAAAGAGGGTGATAACAGTTTTGAAAGGATTTAGATAATAGAGATTCAGATTGAGTGATAGTATTGTTTTAGTTAGGACTCCCTCCACAATTCTTTCTAAAGGAAACAGACTATTTCTTCTCACTGTACAGTATATATGTTACTTTCTGGCACTGAGAACATGGATTAGAGAGACCATAAGTGTGACTAAATATGGCAATTCTGAAATCTGTTTGGTGGTGGTTTGTATTATTTTATTAGCTTGATATTTGCATTTTTAAAAACAGCTTTCTTGAAGTAATTCACATATATTACAACTCACCCATTAAAGTTACATAATCCAGTGATTTTTTTTAATATAGTCACAGAGTTGGTGTAGACATTATAAGTCCATTATAGAACTTTTCATCACCTGCCAAAGAAACCCCATTTCCCCCATTTCTAACTATTCTAGCTGTGGGACACCACAAACTTATTTTCTGTCTCCATAGATGTGCCTGTTCTGGACATTTTATGTAAATGAAATAATATAATACATGGTCTTTTGTGACTGGCTTCTTTCCTTTAGCATGTTTTTAAGATTTATTCATGTTATATATGAATCAGTATCAATACTTTATGTGTCAGTGCTGTATTTCTTTATGAATGTATAATATTTCATTGTATAGATCTCATTTTGTTCAGTCATTCATCATTTGATTGATATTTGTTCCACTTTTTTTTTAGTTATTGTGAATAATGCTGCTATGAACATTAATGAACTGACTTTCGTATGGACATATATTTTCATTTCTCTTGGGGGAGATACTGAAGATACAAACTGCTAGGTAATATGGTAGCTTAATTTTTTATCTTTTGAGGAGCTGCCAGCCTGTTTTCCAAAGTGGCTGCACCATTTTACATTCCCATAGCAATGAATGAGAGTTCTAATTTCTCTACATCCTTGTCAACAGTTTTTGTATACCTTTTTTATTTTAGCCTCAAGTGTGTGTGGTGTCTTATTGTGGTTTTGATTTTATGTTTCCAGTGATTGTGATGTTGGGCATCTTTGTGGCCATTTGCAAATCTGTTCAGATCCTTTGTACATTTTTATATTGGGTTGTGTTTCTATTGTAGAGTTTTAAGAGTTTTCTACATAGGCTGGATACAAATCCTTTCTCAGAGGTAGGGTTTACAAACATTTTCTCCCATTCTTTGTATTGTCTTTTCACTTTCTTGATAGTGTCCTTTAAGTACAAGAAGTTTTCATTTCAGTGGAGTCCAGCTGATTTCTATTTTGTTGCTTGTGCTTATGCATATCTAAGAGACTATGCCCAACTAAAGATCACAAATAATTTTACTCCTCTGTTTTCTTCTCACTGTTTGATAGTTGTAATTCTTACATTTAGGTCTTTAATCCACTTGAATTGGTTTTTTTTTTTTTAATGGTGTGAGCGAGGAATCTGATTTCATTCTTTTCAAGTTGGTATCCAGTTGTCCCAGCAACTTTTTATTTTCTTCCCCAAAAGACTTGTTTTTTTCCCCCTATTGAATTGTCTTTGGTACCCTTGTTGAAAATCAATTGACCGTAGATGTTAGGGGTTATTTCTGGACTCTGATCTGTTCTGTTTAGTTTATATGTCTTTCTTTATGCAGTCCCACACTGTTTTGATTACTGTAGTAGTACTTTTATAGTAATAAGTTCTGAAATCAGAAAGTGGGAGTTCTCCAGTTTTGTTCTTTTTTTAAGATTGTTTTTACTTCTTGGTTGCTTCGCATTTACGTATGATCAGCTTGTCTATCTCTGCCCAAAAGACAGACTTTCGGGGGTACTTTTGATAAGGACTGCTTTGTAGATCAGTTTGATAAGGATTGTCATCTTAACAGTATTTAGTTTCCTGAACCATGAGCATGAATGTCTTTTCACCTGTTTAGATCATCTTTAATTTCTTCAACAATCTTCTGTGCTTTCCAGCATACAAGTCTTAAGCTTCTTTGATTAAATTTAATTTGAATCATTATATTCTTTTTGATGCAATTATAAATGAAATTTTGTTAAATTTCAATTTCGAATTGTTAGTGTGTGGAAACACTCCAAGTCTATGGAAATATAATTGATTTTATATATTGATCTTGCACCCTTCAACCTTATTGAACTCATTTATTAGTTCTAGTAGTGTTTTTGTCGATTCCTTAGGATTTTTTACATACAAGATCATCTCATCTGTGAATAAAGATAGTTACTTCGTCCTTTCAAATCTAAATGTCTTTAAAAAAAATTTTCCTCTCTAGTGGCCCTACCTAGAATTTTCAGAACAATGTCAAATAGAATTAGTGAAAGCAGGCATCCTTGCCTTAATCCTGATCTTGGAGAAAAGCCTTTAGTCTTTCACCATTAAGATTAAATAAAATGTTAGCTGTGGATTTTTTCGTAGATGTCCTTTATTGGATTAAAATTGTTCACTTCTACATCTAGTTTATTCAGTGTTTTTATCATGAAAGGGAGTTGAATTTTGTTCAGTGCTTTTTCTGAGTCTGCTGAGATAGTCTTGTAGGCTTTTTACACTCCGTTAATGTGGTATATTGCATTGATTGATTTTCAGGTGTTAAATCATCTTGCATTCCTTGGATAAATCTCACTTGGCATGGGATAGAGTTCTTTTTATTTGTTGCTAAATTTGGTTTCCTTATATCTTGGTGAGGATTTTTGTGTGTGTATTCACAAATATATTGTTCTGTAGTTTTCCTGTAATGTCTTTTTCTGGTTTTGGCATTAGGTTAACACTGCCCTCTTAGAATTTCTCTTCTATTTTTTGGAAGAGTTTGTGAATGATTGGTGTTATTTCTTTAAACCTTTGATAGTGTTTACTAACGAAACCATCTGTGTCTGGACTTTTCACTGAGAGAAGTTTTTAAAAATTGCTAATTAAGTCTATTTACTTGTTATGTACATCTAGTCAGATTTTCTGTTTCTTCTTGTGACATTTTCCATAGTTTGTGTACTTCTAGGAATTTTTTTTATTTCCTCTAGATTATCTAATCTGTTGCTATGTAGTTTTCCATAGTATTCCCTCATAAACAGTTCATTTAAATTTAATAGGATTGCTAATTCTGTTGCTAGTTGTTTTCTCTTTTTTTCATTTATTATTATTATTTTTAATCTTTTTGCCTTTGGGTTAACCAAGCATTTCTGTTTTATCTCCACCATTGGCTTAATAAGTGTTTTACTTTTGATATTTTTTTAAATGGTTGCAAAACATCCTGAGAATCATCTTAGACTTCTCTTTTTCCTTTATATCTTTTTCACTTCCCATTTCTTTTTTTTTAAGATTTTATTTATTTATTTGACAGACAAAGATCACAGGTAGACAGAGAGGCAAGCAGAGAAAAAGGGAGGGAGAAGCAGGCTCTCCACTGAGCAGAGAGCCAGATGCGGGCTGCATCCCAGAACCCTATCATGACCTGAGCCGAAGGCAAAGGCTCAACCCACTGAGCCACCCAGGTGCCCCCACTTCCCATTTCTAATCAACCACCTTGTAATACTTTGATTCTGTCTTTTCTGTATCAATGCAGTTGTCATCAAAAATGATTTTCCTAAGAAGTCTAAGTACATTTCTCTAATATGTGTTTCATAGCAGTGCCAATGTGATCTGTTGAGGGTGCAAATCTGATGACATATTTAAAATTTTTCATTGATGTTCTATTCTCTACAGTGTAAATTTACAATATAAATATATTACAAAATATAAATCTCCTTATTAGGCTATGAATTCCTCCCCAAGATTTTACTGATGTTTATCTATCCTCCTCTCTTAACATTTCTATTCTAAAATTGTATGTTTAAACAATTCCTCAACTTTTGTTTTGAAGTTATCTATATGCATACTTCTTTCATTTCCATGCTTATGTTATTTTTTAATTCCTAATAAATTCCTAATTCCTAATAAATTAGTACTGATGAATACTAATAAATTAGTATTTGTTTAAAAATAGGTAAAAATAGGTAATTACTTGACTTAAATTAAATTAATATTTTTTCTGTCTCTTTGCTATACTTGGGTATTCTAATATTGATCTAATATTCAATATTGATTGATTGTTTTCTATCTCTGGTACACAGTAAATTCTTTGACACACTTGATTTTCATCTGTAGATGCCCCTGTATCAGTTGTAACTTGCACTTGTAAAGGTTGAACAGAGTTTAGCTAGAATTTAGTAACATTTTCCCAGTTTTATAATTGCCTTGTCTATAAGGCAAATACACATCATTGGTTTTCAGTCAGCCGTAATGTAAAATTTCCTCTTACCCATAAATTTAAGTTTTATAGAAAGATTAGAGATTTGAAAGTTTAAAAAGGTTATGATAATACAGTAGCAATTCTAATGGTGGTATTGAAATGATTGGGAGTTTAACTGTTTCATAATCTACCCATGCCAAACCTTTATATATTCCATCAAAGACAGGCAGTTTCTATTTTCTCCTTTGTAAGATGAAGATAATACCATTCTTACTCTGTTTCCTTTAATTCTTTTTTTTTTAAAAGATTTTATTTATTTGACAGAGAGAGATCACAAGTAGGCAGAGAGAGAGAGAGAGAGGGAAGCAGGCTTCCTGCTGAGCAGAGAGCCTGATGTAGGGCTTGATCCCAGGGCCCTGAGATCATGACCTGAGCCAAAGGCAGAGGCTTAACCCACTGAGCCATCCAGGTGTCCCTCTTTTCTTCAGTTCTAATATCATACCTCCATTATATGTATTCTAAATTATAAAAATGATTAATATTAACACCCTGTGTTCTGTCCATTAACAGTATCTAGAATGAAAGTCAAGTAAACACTTGATGACTGTCCATGTTTATCTTTGAGCCATATAGTATGGATACAGTTCCTTTGCCTTGTACTGCTATTTTTCTTAGAGTTTTCAATTACCTTTGTATTTTTCTGATCATATTTTCAAGTATTTTTTAAATCATCCTATCCAGTATATTGAGTTTTCTCACTCCCAGAGAATTCTTTCAGAGTTTTCTATGACCCTGTTCTGGACTTGATCTCTCTATACTCTGTTTACATATACTGTACAACTGTCTCTGTTTCTCTCATGGATTGAATCTACTGTTTCCTGAATCCTTTGTGTTCCTTTTTTTTTTTTTTTTTAATTTGTGAATACATCTTAAGTGTCTTGGTAATAAGAAAGTATGCATGTATAATAAACTTTGAGTGCTTCCACATATGAAAATACATTTTTAAAAAAATTCTGGATTATTTTGGATTCTGTTAGTATCATTTTCTTTCACAGTACTGCTGTTATTCCTCCTTATCCCCTAGATATTCTGTGATTTTGGAAATTTGTCTTACAGGAATGGGCCTCCTCCTCTTTGCTTTTTATTGTCACTACCATCCATTGTGTTGGCTTGTTAATGACCCTTGTAAATGTGCTTATACTTTAGGAAATGTTTGATTTTTTGGATAATTCCCACTCCTCTATTTTTCTCTGTTGTTTTTTTCTGAGACATATTTATTTGTATGTTGAAACTTTTACAATGACTGTACTCTCTACAATTTGCATCTCTCAGCTTTATACCCCCAACCCTTTGTCTGCCATTTTTCTGTTTGACATAAATAAATTAAATAAATAATTGAATATTGAAATATTCAATAAATATTGAAATAAATAAACTAAAAAAAAAAAAAGAATAAGGCTTACTATTCACAGACCTGTACCCCTGGGGATAAAAATATATGTTTATAAAAAATAAAAAATTAAAAAAAAAAAAAAAGAAGAAGGCTTACTGTGAGTCCTGAAAATGGGTGGACCTTTTAACTGTCCTACTTCACACTACTTCACTCTCCCAGAGCAGTCAGGGAGCCCCTGAAGTGACAGAACCTACTGAGAGGTTTTGTTTAGGGTACTAACTCCTGGTTTAATTGCCCCACTAGTTGCTTTGATTCCTTTAGAATAAACCTTAAGTTTTTTCCCTACCACCCAAAAATAAACTCTTGAATGAGCATTTTGCCATGTACAAGGAAGAGAATGGGCATTGATTAGTATGCCCTACAGATTTTTTCCTTTTTTTCTTTTCTCTTTTTTTTTTTTTTTTTAAGATTTTATTTATTTATTTGACAGAGATCACAAGTAGGCAGAGAGGCAGGCAGAGAGAGAGGGGAAGCAGGCTCCCTGCCGAGCAGAGAGCCCTATACAGGGCTCAATCCCAGGACCTGAGATCATGACCTGAGCTGAAGGCAGAGGCCACTGAGCCACCCAGGCGCCCCCTTTTTTCTTTCTTTAATTCGATGTCTCATTTCTGCTTTAGTGAGCCTCATTGTTTTTGAGGAAAGGATTGGCTCGCTCCTTAGACACCCTCTATATTCTCAGCTCTTACTTTTTGGGTCAGAATGTCAGCATGCCAGACATCATCTACTGAAGGCTCCTCTCCATCCTTTCATTGTTTTGCATTTAGTATTTATTTCTCAAACTTTCTTGGGTTACTATGTTAATGGGGTCTGGAATGAAAGTAAGATAAGATGTTTATACTACCGTTTCAGTTTGAAACTTCTCAAGTTTCACACTTCTTAAACAATGATGTTGAATCATCTTTCTATATGAAGATGAGAGTCTTGTTCCTTCATGTTAGTTGGTTATTTGCTTAGCAGAGCTTAAAAATTGGTGTATGGGGGTAGGGGGTTTTAAGATGGTAGTTGACTAACAGTTGCAAATACAGCCTTTCTTATTTTTCTCACTAAAATAATCATGAAATCAGGAATGAATGAAAACTCCTAATATTACCAGGAATGACAATTGATAGACATAAAGACAGAATGGGACTAAGTGTTACTGATGATGAGGCAGATTCAGCCATATAGGAATACTATGTAGTTTTCAGCACATGGAGTTTATATTGACTGGGTTTTTTTTGTTGTTGTTGTTTTTAAGGTTTTATTTATTTATCTGACAGAGATCACAAATAGGCAGGCAGAGAGAAGCGGGCGGGGGGGGGGGGGGGGAATGCAGGCTCCCTGCCAAGCAGAGAGCCTAATGCGGGGCTCGATCCCAGGAGCCTGGGATCATGACCTGAGCTGAAGGCAGAGGCCTTAACCCAATAAGCCACCCAGGCGCCCCGTGTTATTGTTGTTTTTAAAAAAAATTTTGTATTAACATATAATGTATTATTAGCCCTAGGGGTACAGATCTGTGAATCATCAGGCTTACATACTTCACAGCACTCCCCACAGCACATACCCTCCACAATGTTCATAACCCAACCACCCTCTCCCTACCTCCCCTCCCCCGAAACCCTCAGTTAGTTTTGTGAGATTGAGTCTCTTATGATTTGTCTCCCTCCTGATCCCATCTTGTTTCATTTTTTCTTTACCCCTTAAATCCCCCACTTTGTCTCTCAAATTCCTCATATCAGGGAGACCATATGATAATTGTATTGACTGTTTTTTGAAATGAAGATCACCAGCAGGAAAAAAAAAATCCCTTATCTATCCTCATTATTTGTTCAAAAGTCTGACCTGGGACCTGAGTTATAGAACGTTGATCAGACATCAACTTTAGCCATTCTTACATGAGATGAACTGAGTGTCCTTTTTTCATGCCTCTAGTATGTGCCTCTTACAAATTTTCTGTATGTAAGCCTATTAGTAAGTGAGGTGGAGGGGAGAGGAGTGTATGGGTAGTAACTGTTGTACATGTAGTATACTTGGGATTGTTATCCAAAATATGGTATGTATACTTCTAGAGATAAAAGATATTTTTAGGGGGTTCCTGGGTGGCTCAGTAGATTAAAGCCTCTGCCTTCAGCTCAGGTCATGATCCCAGGGTCCTGGGATAGAGCCCCGCATCAGGCTCTCTGTTCGGCAGGGAGCCTGTAGTCCCCCCCCCCCCCCCCGCCTGTCTCTCTGCCGACTTGTGATCTCTGTCAAATAAATAAATAAAATCTTTTTTTTTTTTAAAAAAAGATATTTTAGGTGATACATGAAAGAACATTTGAATACTTACAAATTTTTAAAGGGGGAGGAGGGGCAGAGTGGGTGAGAGAATCTTAAGCAGGCTCCATGCCCAGTGCAGAGTCCAATATGGGGCTTGTGTTGAGGCTCATTGCGCAACTCTGAGATCATGACCTGAGCCAAAATCAAGAATCAGACGCTTAACCAGCTGAGCCACCCAGGTGCCCCACTTATAAATTTGTTTTAATCATCAGCAAAATTAATTGGTTAAGAGGATGTCAAATTATATACTAAATAAAGTGATATATTATAAATAAAAATACCAAGTAAATATTACTATAGCTAGTATTGGTTTTAGAAAAAAATTGTGAAAATGATGGGCAAGTGACAGAGGTTTGAGAAACATCTCCAGTAGATAAAAGCTTACTAGGAATTGGCACTAGTATTGCTATTTATGTATATCACAATATAAATATGATAAGGGAATTTGACTTGTACGTGTGTGACAGGCCATAAACCATGGAAGATCTGTTCTGTCCCTTTTTATTCCCATGGCTTATTCAATTTTAAAGTGCCAATAATTGATAGACTAGGAGAAAATTTTTCTGAGTTTGAAAAAGAAGTTCTTTGTACACAGACACAAAGAACTCACTTAGTTCTAATCAAAAACCAAGGAAAGAGATACGTCCTAGCAAAATAATTGAACTTTAAAGTTTGGGGAAAGGGCAACTTATTAATATCAATGTAGAGAAGTGCTATTATTTATTAAAGATATAAAATCAGATTTTTCAATATTATATGCTAGAAGACCATGGCATCTACTGTGTTTAAAGGGACTAGAGTATTGAGACAAGAATTAGGGTATGAAAGATCAAAGTCATTTTGTAATGAGTGACAGTATGTATGAAATGGTTAAAATTGTAAACATGGCTATGAAAGGAATATAAATGCCACATGACCGACAATCTGTGGCATCAAAAGGAAGCAATAGTCAATATTTAGATTACTTTAACAACTGAGAAGTAGGTAAGGAAGGTGGTAAACATATTTTGAATTCAAATGTAATGCACTCCAAAGATCCTGATCCTAGATATAAGTTTAAGAATGTTGTTGGACAACTTAAAAGTAAGCACTAACAGAATTAAACAAGGTATCTTCTGAACCACTGGGAATGAAAATGAAAGTAATTCCATCATGTTAGGTTGAATTATATGATATAGCCTGTATTCAACCAAGATGACTGACAAAAAGACGATTTTCTTTGGTTCAACTTTATAATATGGTTAATTATATTTCTGCATTTTTAAAAAATCCTGAACCCCCCACCCCTCTTTGAGTTTCTTAAGTGCAAGTGCCACACTTTTTTTATACTTTGAATTGCTTGTGTTTTAGCATTGTCCTTAATAATCTTGTATATTATATCAGTAAGAATTTGGTTTTGCAGAGCCGACCTTAGGATTAAATAACAATAACTCCCCAGCCAACCCAAGGCCATATATAAAATATAGTTAGATCTAATTTGGAAAATTAGGTGGATATGTTCAATAAATAAGAACTTTCCTTTGCAGTATCCATAGTTTGAAAATGATATAGCTTAAAGAAAATGTGCATGTTCTTTTTTTTTCTAATTGACAATTTCTAAAAGTATTCTAACTCAAGAATTAGTTTTATGTATTGCAAATTGTAATAAGTAAATAACAGTTACTTTAAAAATGCAAAATTATTGTTGCTGATTTGACCAGGAAATTGCCACTGATTTGACAAGGATATTACTTGGGTACACTCAAAGGATGGTCTTCTCTGTTGGAATAGGAAATTAGTTCATTAAAAAAGATCTTAAGCAAAAAAGCCAGATTTAGAAAAGATTCAGAATAGCATTTAAAAATCAAATATCAAAAATATCAAGATACATAAAAAATCAAAATATATAAAGCAGTATCATTCATGAATGTGTACATATGTTGTAAAAATTATAAAAATATACATTAGGATGATAAATATGCCATATTCCAGACAGTGTTTAGGTATGGGGAGGGGAGGGAAGGAATGACATTTTTATTTCATATAAAATAACCTAAAACAAATGTGGCAAAACATTACGATACGGCAAATAGAGAAGGTGCATACACATATTCTACATTTCTCTCTGCTGAAAAAGTTCATGTAAAGTTTCAGTGTATTTAAATTTTCCATATACACACTGATCATATTGTAACAGATTTTTAAAAAAGATATATTAAAACCAGTTCATTGGGTGAAATGACACTTGGTAATGAGAACTAGTCTAGTTCCTAGTTAAAATTATCAAGAGGTAGAATTATTTACTTGCCTTTGAAATAAGAAATTGTGAGATTTGTAACTTATTTTTTCTCTTATTTAGGGAGTTAATAAGATGATTAGTAGAGAGTATTTTTCTCTTAAGTGTGAAAGACTTATATACAATATCTCATATATATTTCAAGGTAAACATCAAGGACTTACCTAATGTAGGAAATAGAACATTATCTATAACTTTGAGGTTTTCAGTGTGCTTTTTCCCAGTAGTATCCCCTTGACTCTCCTGTCCTGAATTTTGCATTTCATTTTTCTTAAGTGTCAAGAGCAGAGTTTCTCAAAATCAGGTAATCTATAAACTTTATGTAAAATACACATAACATTAATTTACAAAACTTACTACTTTGTAAGTGTATATAATTTCAGTGGCATTAAGACATTCTCAGTGACATGCAATCATCATCACCATCCATATCCAGAATTTTTTCATCATCCCAAACGGAAAATCTGAGCTCATTAAAAACTTACTTGCCATTTTACCTTCCCCCCAACCTCTGGTAAACTCTTTTCTACTTTCTATCTCTGTGAACTTATCTATTCTAAGTACCTCATAGAAATGGAATCATACAATATTTGTCCTTTTGCATTTGGATTATTTCACTTACTATAATGTCCTAATGCTTCATTCATGTCATACATAGCATCTGTCAGAATTTCCTGTTTAAGGCTGATTAATATGCTGCTTTACATATTTACCACATTTTGTTTTCCATTCATCTGTTGATGGGTACTTCACATTGTTTTCGCCCATTGAATGTTGTGAATAATGCTTATAGAAATACTAGTGTACAAGTATTGGAGTCCCTGCTTTTAATGCTCTTGGGTATATACCAAGGAGTGGACTTACTGGATCATATGTAGTTCTGTTTAGTTTTCTGAGGAAATGTCATATTTTCCACAGTGGCTATATCATTTTACATTCCTGCCATAATGCCCAAGGGTGCCAATATTACCAATGTATCCTTGGTAATATTTGTTAGTTTCTAAGTTGGTTTCTTTCTTTTTTTTTTTTTTTAAATAATAGTCATCCTAGTGGGTTTGAAGTGGTATCTCGTTGTTAGGTGTGTGTGTGTGTTTTTTTTTTAATAAGATTTTATTTATTTGACAGAAAGAGAGAGATCACAAGTAGGCAGAGAGGCAGGCAGAGAGAGAGGGAGGAAGCAGGCTCCCTGCTGAGCAGAGAGCCAGATGCAGGGCTCCATCCCAGGACCCTGAGACCATGACCTGAGCCGAAGGCAGAGGCTTTAACCCACTGAGCCACCCAGGTGCCCCTAGGTGTGTTTTAAAGGAAAAACCAATTAGGGGACCCTTAATGTGAGTTAAATTATTAAGATGTTACATGTGGGTCTGGCTCCCGCTCTCACAGCCATTGCAGTACATTGAGCTCCATAGAGACAGCGCCGGGGCAAGTGAGAGCCAGACGGGCACTGGGCGACTCTGTGCCTCGCTGAGGAAAATAATTAACCATGGGCAAAGGAGATCCTAAGAAGCCGAGAGGCAAAATGTCATCATATGCATTCTTTGTGCAAACTTGCCGGGAGGAGCACAAGAAGAAGCACCCAGATGCTTCAGTCAACTTCTCAGAGTTTTCTAAGAAGTGCTCAGAAAGGTGGAAGACCATGTCTGCTAAAGAGAAAGGAAAATTTGAAGACATGGCAAAGGCTGACAAGGCCCGTTATGAAAGAGAAATGAAAACTTATATTCCCCCTAAAGGGGAAACAAAAAAGAAGTTCAAGGATCCCAATGCACCCAAGAGGCCTCCTTCGGCCTTTTTCTTGTTTTGTTCTGAGTATCGCCCCAAAATCAAAGGAGAACATCCAGGCCTATCCATTGGTGATGTTGCAAAGAAACTGGGAGAAATGTGGAATAACACTGCTGCAGATGACAAGCAGCCTTACGAAAAGAAGGCTGCTAAGCTGAAGGAAAAATATGAAAAGGATATTGCTGCATACCGAGCTAAAGGAAAGCCTGATGCGGCAAAAAAGGGAGTCGTCAAGGCTGAAAAGAGCAAGAAAAAGAAGGAAGAGGAGGAGGATGAGGAAGATGAAGAGGATGAGGAGGAGGAGGAAGATGAAGAAGATGAAGATGAAGAAGATGATGATGATGATGAATAAGTTGGTTCTAGCGCAGTTTTTTTTTTTTCTTGTCTATAAAGCATTTAACCCCCCTGTACACAACTCACTCCTTTTAAAGAAAAAAATTGAAATGTAAGGCTGTGTAAGATTTGTTTTTAAACTGTACAGTGTCTTTTTTTGTATAGTTAACACACTACCGAATGTGTCTTTAGATAGCCCTGTCCTGGTGGTATTTTCAATAGCCACTAACCTTGCCTGGTACAGTATGGGGGTTGTAAATTGGCATGGAAACTTAAAGCAGGTTCTTGTTGGTGCACAGCACAAATTAGTTATATATGGGGATGGTATTTTTTCATCTTCAGTTGTCTCTGATGCAGCTTCTACGAAATAATTGTTGTTCTGTTAACTGAATACCACTCTGTAATTGCAAAAAAAAAAAAAAAAAGTTGCAGCTGTTTTGTTGACATTCTGAATGCTTCTAAGTAAATACAATTTTTTTTATTAGTAAAAAAAAAAAAGATGTTACATGTGTAAATAGACAACAGAATACACAGTTCTTGTGTTTTATAGGTTATAGACAACTATAAAGTCAAAACACACTTGATTTAAATGCAAATTAAAATCAACTAATCAACTAAAATCAAAGTAGTGCTTACTTCATAGTCTGAATCAAATTATTGCAGTAAATCTTCCTTTATAAATAATTTAGTCTAATGAGAATGCCTTTACCAGTTACAAATTATAACTTGTAATTTTGTCTTTATCTTTCTAACTTTTTTTTAAAAAAAGGTTTTATTTTTTTGGCAGAGATAGAGATAGGGAGAGATGGCACCTGTGTGTGCACACGCACAAGCAGGGAGAGTGGCAGGCAGAAGGAGAGGGAGAAGCAGGCTCCCTGCTGAGCAAGTAGCCTAATATGGAGCTCAATCCCAGGACTCTGGGATGTGACCAGAAGGCAGACTCTTTTTTTTTTTTAATTTATTATTATTTTTTTTTTTTATTTATTAGACATAGAGAAATCACAACTAGGCAGAGAGGCAGGCAGAGAAAGAGGAGGAAGCAGGCTCCCCGCTGAGTGGAGAGCCTGATGCGGGGCTCAATCCCAGGACTCTGGGATCATGACCTGAGCTGAAGGCAGAGGCTCCAACCCACTGAGCCACCCAGGCGCCCCCAGAAGGCAGACTCTTAACTGACTGAGCCACCCAGATGCCCCAGCAATTTTATCTTTAAATAGTAAAGGAATTCAGAGTAAATAGTTGACTGGGGAAATTTGCTGACATTAGGACACACCAGTCTACCTGCAGCCAAAATTAATTTTTTAGCAAAATTAATAATACATGGAATTTATAAATTGCCACTTAGCTTATCATTTGATTACTAATGTAATTTGGAAAATAAACTGCCTTGTGAAATCTTTTGGTCATCTAGTTGAGCCAGAATATACACATATAAATTTTATTTAATTGTCTAAGAGCCCAGAAATCTTGTAGCTCTTCCTGTTATGTCTGTAATCCCAAATTAAGGAAATGCTACTTCTGATGACTTTCTTACCAGTCTCTTTCTCTGCAGTGTAAAAATGGCCAAATGTGAATTATATTCAGGAATATGTATGGGATAATAAATCCCTATGAATGGAGTAGCTGCCATTAAAATAATGTTCTCAGGGATACTTCGGTGGGGTCTCAGTCCGTTAAGAGTCTGCTCAGGTCATGAGAAGAACTTCCCCTGGTGACTAACTCACTGGGGCTATGCTAATGCTCCTGGAATCCTTAGTTGACAAATGCCACAGAAAATTCCTATAATTAGGCAGAGTTGGCTAATTTTTACTCCCTATTTCTGAGCAAGGGACTTGGCATGATAAAAGTAGTGTTTTGGAGGAATCTGCCTTCAAAGATTGATGTAAGGAACGTGTAATTGTTGTTTTGGTACGAGATAGTTGTATGTTTTACTTTAGCAGCATGGAAATGGGATATGGAGAATGATGGAATTGTGGAATTACAAGGATTGAAAAATTCCAGTCTTATGGCCTGGGAAGACAAAGAGAAAGTGGGAGATTGAAGTTGTTAATAAGCTAATTTGTGGAAGAAGCTTTGTAGGGTTGGAGATTTATTGAGTCTTTGGTGATAAAGTGTGCATTAGACCTTTGTAAATACTAATTTGAATTCCAGAATTAGTAAAGCGTTACATTAAAATAGACCCTACAACACATGAACAAAAAACTTCATTAAGGCAGGTGCACTTGTGCAAAAAATTGGGCTTTTTTATTTTGTTTTTTCTCTGCTCTTTAAGTGTTACTTCTTTCTGCATTCCTGGGTCTCCCTGTAAAGTGGAAATACTTATTTCCTGACCCCCAAAGTGGATTTGAGAAGGAGGGAAAGGTTGAGATTGAGCTGATAAGGAAAGGATCCTAAAAGAAAAAGTGATACACAAGTATTTAAATATAATATGAATGGGTATATTATACTCAGAGACGTCTCCATATTTGTGTGTTGTGTGTCTCTCTTTTAAAAGATTTTTTTAGGGGCGCCTGGGTGGCTCAGTTGTGAAGTGTCTGCCTTTGGCTCAGGTCATGGTCCTGGGGTCGAGCCCCACATCGGGCTCCCTGCTCAGTAGGGGGGAGCCCTCTTCTCCTTCTCCTTCTGCCTGCTGTTCCCCCTACTTGTGCTCATTCTCTCTGTGTCAAATAAATCTTAAGAAAAATAAAAATCTCTCCAGATATTAAAAATAATAATAAATAAATAAAAGATTTTTTAAAGTTGTGGCTTTGATCTTACTTCTTAGGTCATGCCTTTTGACAAGCTAATGTGTTGTGTTCTTATATACTGGATTTAATTTTATTGATTTCTTTTATGGACATATGAGACAAGTTTTGGATATCAAACTCAGTGAATACTTCGGTGAGATTCTTGCTTTGCATTGTGCATCTACAGCATTTACTTTCCTGTGGTGCCGGATTCTTAACAGGAAGAAAATTTAGTGGATACTAAGTTTCAATGCTAATAACTGTTTGAGTTTTTAGTTATGTTTTATTGGCCGCCCCTTTGGGAACCCTTTGTTCCCCCCAAAATTGGAAACTTTCTCATACCCACTGCAGGGTATCATTTATCTCCGAAGTATAAAATATCCTTTGTTTAATACGCAAGAGTATTTTTAATCTTTCTTTCCACATTCAACTTCCCGTCTTGTCCCCTTCTCAGTCCTTTTGCTTTCTTTAAAAAGTTTTAGTCCATAGTCCTATCTATAACGATTGGAGTTAAGCTCTCTCCATTAATTGTTTTCTCATGTTCAAATGAATCTAATCTATTTTAATAAAAACTTTTGAATTTTTGTGGATGGCTAAATAGTGTTCTGAGTTTTGCTATTACAGTGGATATTGTAAATGATTTAGTGAAAATGGTTTGCTATTTCTTAATAGGACTGAATGTGCTTACTTAAATTTGTGTGGTTCATCTGTTGTATCTGTTATATTTGTAGCATTAATGTAAAGCTTTCTATTTGTGCCAGGTTCTGGATACGTTTGAATTATTTCACTTTTGTGCCCTCTTCCCCCATAAGGAGATGGGTGGAGAGAATCTCTTAGGCTTCAAATTTACATATTTGTGGCCCAGATTTGGGGGTGAATTGGGAGGATGCTTAATGATAAAACTATATAAATAATTAGTCTGGTTTGAGAAAGCATTCAACTTTTTTATGTAAGTAGATCATTTTTTCTTGCTGCTTTAAAACAGAAAACCTTTTTGGGGCGCCTGGGCGTCTCAATGGGTTGGGCCTCTGCCTTCGGCTCAGGTCATGGACCCAGGGTCCTGGGATGGAGCTCCACATCAGGCTCTCTGCTCAGTGGGGAGTCTGCTTCCCTTTCTCTCTCTCTCTCTCTGCCTACTTGTGATCTGTCTGTCAAATGAATAAATAAAAATCTTTTTAAAAAATTAAAAAATAAAATAAAATAAAACAGAGAACCTTTTTGTTTAAAAAAAAAATGAGATAAAATAAAGATGAACCAGACTGGGAAGAAGGGATTGATTGGGAGTTAGATCAACCAGGAGTTTTTTTTGTTTATTTGGTTTGTTTTTTTTTTTACTATTCTTTTGATGACCTTTTTTGGTCTCTGAAGCTGGTACTCACTCTTTCAGAATAGTTCTAAAAAGACTCCATGGACAAGCAGGTGATACAAAGTAATTCTAAAAATATCCTTTTACTCTCTACTCTCCCTCCCCTCCCCATAATGATCGTATCTATTGACTTACTGAGTAAAATTAAGCTAACGTAGACTTCTGTATGGGATAGACCCTATTCTTCTCTAAGGGTGCGGATAAGAAGGCCATAAAGAAATTTGTAGTAGGAATTTACTCAACAGATTTGGCCACTTAAAATCCAGTTTTAATTTTCATATTGTATTTCAAAACACCTTAATAGCGCTGTTAATCATTTTTGTTGATAACATTTAAGAGTTTTTGCATGAGAATCATCATTTTGCTTCTATTATTTGTTTTCCCATCTTTCCCCAGGCCTCCAGTCTTTATTCTGAAATTTTCAAGACAAAAAACACAAGTTACCTATATAGTTTAAAAAAGCAAAATACTGGGCGCCTGGGTGGCTCAGTTGGTTAAGCAACTGCCTTCGGCTCAGGTCACGGTTCTGGAGTCCCGGGATCGAGTCCCACATAAAGCTCCCAGCTCCATGGGGAGTCGGCTACTCCCTCTGACCTTCTTGCCTCTCATGCTCTCTCTCACTGTCTCTCTCTCAAATAAATAAATAAAATCTTAAAAAAAAAAAAAAAGCAAAATACTTAGAAGTATTTAGAAGTACAAAATACTTCTGTCGTCTTGGAATTGTTATTAGACCATGTAGCCCTATGCAGGATAGATATGCCAGACTTAAATAATTACTTACATGATTCCTTTCTTTCAAAATATAGAATAACCTTTTAAAAAATTACTTCTTTACTAAATGGTAACTGAAACTCATGCTGCACTGGAAGGCAGTGTTTCAAACTGCTTTCCTCCTAAAGACAAGTTTAATTTCATTATCCCAACACCCACAATTAAGCATCACTTTAAAAGATGTAATAGATGCCTAGGTCTTTGCTAAGTCAGAGTGGTGCAAAAAATGATAAGGAGGGAGGACTCCAATACTGACCTAAAATATTTTAATCACAGAATTCCAGGCACTTCTCTCCACCCATATTTTGATATGTAAACTTATCATCTGTGGTCTTAATTTAGCAGTAAAACTTTGAATATTGCTAAAAATAAAATGCTACAGAAGGCTAAATGTTAATAAGACTTGAGTGCCAGATATTTTCAGGGTACAGGAGGGCCAATAAACTTAATTAATGAAAGCCAGTCTCACTGTTTTCATTGAACAGGAAGGTTTGCTTCTGGGCTAATAAAATAAACATTAATTAGGGATAGGGTTGTTACTTCAGAAAATAGTGAAATTTGTGGATAAAGAGAAAATGCCTCTAAAGGATGTTTAAAATAAGCTTCTTAAAAGCAAGCAAATGAAGAAATGCAAATTGCTAAAGGCCATTGTACCAAATATTAACATTGTGTTTTTCACCCAAGAAGAAATTACATCAGCAAATAATCTACTGAGCACTGTTATTTGGATGGTACTGAGATGAACAATTGTTTTAGTTGTTACCCAGCTCCCCACCTCCGCCCCTCAGCAGCCTGAAACTCTGTATATTATGGGAGGTCACGTGAAAGTGATCCTTGGTTTTGTTCATTTAGGCTGTCAAAACAATTTTATGTAGGTGGAAAGAAATGAATGAAATGAATAGAGTGGGTTAGATGTATCAGCTCTAGTTTACACTGAAGTAAATGAATGATAGTGTATTAAGCCCCCAGGAATATCCAGCTTGATAATGTTGGGGAGAAGGTCCTAAAAAGCAACAGTGGCTAATTTGTTTGAAATATCATTTGATTCTTTATTTTTTAATTTTATCATTATCTTCATGATAATTTGATTGACAGTTGGTAACATTTAAATAGTATATATTTCTCTTACTCTGTCTTGAATTATAATTTAGTAAAGTGACTAGTCCTTTTCAGTGATCTCTATCTAGGTAATAGAAATATCAACATGGCTTTTATGAGAACTTTGTTTTAGAAGCTTCACAAAATGTTAAAATGTTTGTTCTAGTACAGTAAATGGAACATTAAGTCAATGTTGATTCAAATCCTCGTTTAATTCTTGGTTCTTCTCCTGTGAACTTTTTTTCTGAGTTTGCTTATCTGTTAAAGTCATACTATCTACTACCTCACAGGTTTTTTTCCTGAGAATTAATGAGAACAGAATTAAACAACCAGCTACTAAGTAGCAAACACTTAGCAAATATTTTTAAAACCCCACTTATTCTTAATGGTTTGTGTGCTTGTTGGTTTTGATCTATTTTACTGTTGTCTTAAAAAAAATTGGGGGGTGCTAAAATAATGTCATTCTTAGATATTTTATGATTATAGGTAGAACAAGTTGACAAATTAACTGAAAGAAGCACCAAGTTACTTGTTTGGGTTTTCTCCCCATGTAGTTGATAATCTGTACTCATGTAGTTACATATTTCTAATTTTAAAGACTTAATGGTTCTCAGACCTCTTAAATCATCAGTAATTTTCAAGGATAAAAATCTGCACAATAAATATTTCAAATAGCCTCTATTTCAGTATAGATGACATAGCAAAAGTAGAGAAAAGGTAATATTTTGATAGAATTTCAACACTGCCATTTACTATGTTTACAAGGAAACTGGTTATAGTTTTTTGGTGAGGAAGAAGTCCCTGTTTGAGGTCCCCCCCCCCTTTTTTGTACTTTGTGGTAGATAAAGAGTTGGCAGCTTTTTACAATGAGCTTTTACAAGTTGTTTTTAAAAATGAAAATGGCTGTGACCGTTATAAGTTGGTCATTGTATTAGACTTACTGAGACTCAGAGACCTAATTTTAATTCTCATCTTTTTTTTTTTTTAAAGATTTTATTTATTTGACAAAGAGAGAGATCACAAGTAGGCAAAGCAGGCAGCAGGCAGAGAGCCCAACGGCAGTGGGGGTGGGGGTTTGAATCCCAGGACCCTGAGATCATGACCTGAGCTGAAGGCAGAGGCTTAACCCACTGAGCCACCCAGGCACCCCGAATTCTCACCTTTCTTTTAAGTCATAGAAATTTCTTTTATTCCTGGGGAAATGCTAATTGCACGTTAAGGATATACACATTTTTTTTTCTTGGAAAGCACTTTCATGGATTCATTCAATACATGGCTATTGAGTAAGTTCATTATGTTAGGTTGTCAGATACTAAAGATAGAACACTGAAAAAGCATATTGTCACTGCTTTTAGAGTAAGTCTCAATGTAATATGACTTCTGAAGAGGCATATACATAGTTTATGAAAAGATACGTACGTGTGTGTGTGTGTAGCGGGGTATGATGACCTAGAGTAAAGGACAGTCAGGGGAGGTGTCCCTAAGGAAATGAACTGATCTTTGAAGGATGACTGTGCATTAACTAGGTTAAAAAAAAAAAAAAACAAAACGTTGTTAGAAGGGTGTCCTAGATACAGAGGAAACTGAGTGTATGAAAGACCTGTATGGGAAGAAGCATAGCATGCTTAAGAGTGTAAAAGGTTAGATAAGAAATTAGGCTTGAAGAGTGGGCAAGGATGGTATTATGTGAGACCTTTTAGGTCACAGTGATTTTCCCCTTTGTCCTAAAGGCTGTAGAAAGTTATTAAACAATTTAAACAGTATCATGACATTACAATATTTCATTGAGTCTAAAACTCTAGTAGTGGGACACATTCTAATTTTAGAAATAAGAAAAAATGTAAAAATGGTATTTCTAAAACTTATATAGAATTGATTAAATTGGCACTAAAAACATTCTGGCTATAGATGGACAAAATGGAGAACAGATTATATAAGGGTAAGATTAGATTGGGAAACGATTTAGTAGGTTTCAGAAGAGATCATCCTGGCTTGAAATAAGATGGTGGTAGTAGAGAAAAATAACAGTAAATTACTTTGAGTTTCAGCAGAAAATTTGGCAAGCCTTGTTTTTTTTTAGATTCTATTTATTTATCGGTAAGAAAGAGGGAGATAGAGCACAAGCAGGGAGAGTGGCAGGCAGAAGGAGAAGCAGGCTCTCCGCTGAGTAAGGACTTGATTTCAGGACCCTAGGATCATGACCTGAGCAGATGCTTAACTGACTGAACCACCTAGGTGTCCCAAGCCTTGTGTACTTTTAAACATTATTGAAACTTTGAATTGTAGATATAATAGAACTGTCTTTAGATTTTAAATACAATTAAATTTTAAGTACCAATTAGAGTGACTTGTGTTAGTGTCGTATTTCACATCTAGTTTGTTTAAAATTACCTATCAGTTTAGAGAAGACACTTCACAATTGAAGATTCAGTATGTCTTTTAAACTGTGTAAAGATTTTGTGAAAGCCCTATACAGAGAATTATTCAGACTTAAAATTAACTTCCTATTTGTACTACAGTGATTATATTTACATAATTTATATTTAAGCTATTACTCTTAAGCAGTATTCTCCCTTTTCCATATTCCAAGTTTCGGCTACTGTGGTGTAAGTGATATATTTCCTAGGAGTTCCAAACTATGGGTGAATAAAATTTAAGTAAAATAAGTTGAAGTTTCAAAGCTCACTGTTATTAAGTTTGAATCTTCTCGACCCCAATCTATAGCCTACATTTCCAAGTTTTCCTTTAGCACTTTTTACAGATCTTTGTGGTCTTAAGCATTTCAAGTATTACGTGACCACAACTGTGGGTACTTTCACACCCATGATCTCATTTAATTCTTAAGAGTATCCTGCTGATAGGGTTTCTTCTTTTCTTTTATGATTAACTCTAGCTTATACACAATCATGTACACAGAATTGGGTCTTTTGTAATATGCTCTCAGAGTACCCAGTTTTTTTCTCTTCATCATACATAATAAAATTAATGCCTCTGCCTCCTACACTATAAAGTCTATATAGCAGGACCTTTGTCCCTGATGTTGATTATATCCTGTTGTCTGATCCAGGGTACTCAAATCATTTGTTAAAATTAAGCAAACATTTATGAAGATGTAGAGTAATTGCTAAAAACAAAAATGGATGTTGCATGCTACAGAAGATAAGATTACTCATTAAGGGCGCTCCTGGGTGGTGCAGTCAGTTGAGCCTCCGAATATTGGTTTCAACTCTGGTCATGATCTTATGGTTGGGAGATCAAGCTCCCCAGGGGCTCCTGCGCCCCTGTGCCCTCCTGTTCCCCACTTGCTTTCTCTTTTTTTTTTTTTTTTTTTTTAAGATTTTATTTATTTATTTGACAGAGAGAAATCACAAGTAG